>NC_041388.1:517392835-517409184 GCF_002162155.2 Triticum dicoccoides
GGGGCATGGCGCTTGGCGGGGCGCGGTGGCTGATGGAGGCATCGTGGACGGCTGGTGGGTCCTGGAGGCGTTGTGGACGACTGGTGGGTCCTGCGGGGCCGCGGTTCTTGGCGACGGGCGTGTGCAATGGCATCATTTTGCTCTCGGTCTTGTCACTACAAGAAATCTGTTAATCCATGACGAATTTTTGATGACGTTCCTATAAACCGTCACGAAAACCGTCACAAATCAGGAAGATGTGCATGGGCTACAAAATGGTAGCCCCTTCATGACGGACATCGAGTGACTGTCACGAAAACCGTCATGAATCGACTAAGCAGGACTACTCAGGCCTACTTTTTCCCTTTATTAATACACCATTGCACCGTCACGAATGAGGCTCCTGCCAATGTATCGTGGCATGCCCTTTATTTGTCCCACATGTCAGTTAGATGTAATAATATACCGAGACAAAAAAAACAAACATAGCGGGCGCGCGAGAGAAACAAAATTTTAAGTCCCCAACGCGGGGAGTCAAAATTTTCGAGCCTGCCCATTTTTAACCCTAATTCCCCTTCCCCTTCCCCTTCTCCCATCTCCTCCCATACCAACCATCAGTCGCCGCCACCTATCCTCGCGTCGCTCCATGTCGGCACCGGCGGCGCCGACTCTAAACCACCCCCCGCCAGGTCCCTCCTCATCTATCCCGCGCAGGGCACCTCCCCATTCAGATCGCGGCCTCGAGATACGGCGGCCTAGTGCTACACTTCGAGCTGAGGTGGCAGCGGTGGCGGCAGGACGGCCTGCCGGATCAAGTCCCCGAGGTCGCCAGCGGCGGGCACGGATCCAGGTCCATCCAGCGGCGGGCACAGATCCAGATCCATCCGGTTGAGAGCCAACGTGAGTGAGGAATCTCCAACCCCCACACGCTTCTCCTCAGCTATTTTGTTCTTCGGGATTGAGTTCTTACACTACTTCTTATTTGGGTCGGGGGATCTGCAGGTTATTCTCGTGGGAATGGTCAGCTCTGCAGGTTTGTTTCATCATATCAGATTGCTGTTGCATGTACACATGCATATTTTTATTTTCCTTTTAGCTTCGATTGCCTTGGATGGAACCATCTCAATATGCATGAATATTTTTTGGTATATACACTTCGTCCGTTCTTTTGCGTTTACGAGTAATACGGGATGTTGCTGTGAAATGTTATGCTTGTTAATTACCTGAATATTTTATGTAAAATGTGGTTGACCATGCCGGTGTCGGAGTTCAATTGTCTTGGTGTGCATAGTGGTCCGTGAACCATAGTTGGCTGTAATATTTGTTGACATGGCAAGGTTGTATACTGGACCGTAGCCGAAAATTCGAAGGAGCGCTCGTCCTCGCGTGGTAGCGGTATCGTGAACCGCCCGTCATTCTCGAGATATGGAATCCGATCTGGTCGTGGCACAGGCTTTGCCGTTTTAATGTATGCATAAGGCCCACCCAGCACGGTGATGGTTTGTGGAGTTGACGGACGGCTCCATCCTGTACCCGCGGCCATCAAGCTAGCCAACTAACAGCTTGGTCATGTACCATCACGTATCTAAGGCTTGCCTACCGCTCAAAAAAAAAAAAATTCTAAGGCTTGCCTAAAAAACGAGGTATCTAAGACAGTATTGTTTCCCATCGAAAGAAAAATCCAAAGCAGTGATGTTGGTGCCACGCTACAATTTGCATGACTTGTGTGCTCAAGTCCCAGTAGATCGAGCATAAATACAGTAAAATTCCCGATTCTTATTGAAGAGCGTAATCACACCGGAAATTGCAAAAGTCAAAATTTGGAAAAAAAATCATATTTTTACATTTCAATAAATTATGAAAAAAATACAGAGATACATGAAGGCATAATGCACAAGTGTGTAAATTTTCAAAATGAATTACGTTGAAATGAGGGCTGTGCAAAAAGGACAAATCTGAGGGTTTTTTACACATGATACTATTCATCCTCTTAGATCATTAATTTGTCTTTTTTGTACATGTCGCATTTCAACGCATTACATCCGAAAAATTTACACACATACGCCTCACATCCTTTGTTTACTTGTACAATTTTTTTCAGATCTTTATGAAATAAAAAAATGAATTTTGGATTTTTTTGAAATTCAGCCCCCATGAAGGCCAAGCTCCAAAACACCATTCTCTTAACCACACCAGCATCGAATTCATGCCTATGCTGGTTTTCATTTTTTGAACCGTTTCATGCCTACGATGGTACCAGTTAGCAGTAGAGATGACATACAAAACCAATGGATAATGAAAGCATGCCAACATAACACATTTGCCACACACGGGATGAAACTTATTAAGTTACAGCATCACCACATCACAATGACGGAAAAAATAGTAAACACAGACAAAGGAAAAAATTATTGGGAGTTTTATTTCCGAAGCGGAATTAATGGGGAAAATCACAAACACTCTAGATGCCTATATCTAAGCCTCCCTTCTGAAATGCCGTCCGCCGTCGGCACTTTGTAACGAACCACACTAGGGTTGCCACTCCGGTGCTGACCGACTCCATTTCGTATGTCTTGCCTCCTTTCTTGGCTTCTTTGGAATCTCACCCCTGCCGGAACAAATTGTGCTTTGGAATCACACCGACAAACTATCTGAACAACATGTCATAAAAGTTTGTTTGGTAATGTTGTGTCAACTGCTATTGCATCCCTGAAAAAGTTGTACTGCATTCAGCTCGATCATGTAGATATATCAGCTTGTTCCTGATCCGGCTCTCCGACTCTGGTTGGACCATGTAATACAAACCTTGGTCTTTTGCCCAAGTTCGGCAAAAACCTCCATTATTTTCCTGATGACATCGTGCTGACTGCTTGGCCGACTTATCTGGCCACATAGCACTATGAGCGCCCTCTTGCTGAATGGGATATTCTTCATCAAACCGAAGAAACTCACTATTATATTGGCCCAACTTCCCAATACTTACATTGTTGTCGCACAACTGCCGTATGAGGTTCTATGCATACACGTCAATGTGCATCTTCTCGCAACACTTGTCGGTAAGAGTGTGATTATGGCCCGGCATGTGTTCACTAGTGTACTGGCCATACTGGTCTGAATGCTGCAGCTGTATCCTGGCGGGACATTCACACCTGCATGATCTGGTGTTTGTATTCTTCGCCTTACCCTGTAACAAAAAAGACACACAGGATGTCATCGACATGTGAATCCCACATAGCAGATTTATGTTTTCTTAACTTGATTCATGCACTACTCACCGAGCATCCGCATATGATTTCCTGCATGCATTTTTCCCCTCAACATCTAGTCTGCTTTTGTTGAACCAAACATGAACTCTGCAATTCATCTCAAAATTGTCATTTTCGTCATTGCAGCAGTACAGAAGAGAACGCACTACTCGAATCCAGTCGAGAACACAAGCACGTACACTCCTCTTAAGTCCAACCAATTCATAGCAAAATCTTCCTTTGGCTCGCACTCCTAGATTGGTGTTGGACTGCCGACCGGTTAGCCCGACATGAACTGCCGCACAAGCCCGAGTGCCCCCATCCTGTACTCGCGGTATTGGCCTGACAATGTGGTTGTTCATCGTCTTCATGGATGGGACACCTGCTAACCCTCTAACCATACCAACTTGATAAACTTGAGGAGATAACAGAGACGCACAGCAAACCCATGAAAATCACCAAATCGCCAAGTAGAGATGCACAACATGTGGTCATGACACCAAATACCAGGACTCTATGTATACGCCTGTTTATGCATGAACGACAATCGGGACCTCAACATTAAGAAACCTTCAAAGACAGACATGAACCCTGCACATAGGAGGTGCATTTCATTATTTCTGACAAAGGCATAGCACGGCATGACAGGTACAATTAGGGTCTACACAAATCAGTCTGTCCATATGCAAAGCAGCAATCGCTGTGGGCGCCACATCCACATAATTTGAAATTATGACGACTAAATTACCTCCCTAACCCCAAACGGATCTACGAGCGGTTGGACTCGGACGCTGCGTACAACGGATCTGCGAGCGGCTGGACCGGCGACGTGATCTCCCTAACCCCAAAAGGCTGCGGCTTGCTCTCTGCCTCCAATCGCCGGCGGTGGAAACCTAACAGAAGACCGCATCCAAGAAGGAATCAAAATTAGGTTGCGAAAAGAATACATGTCAAGCAATCGAAGAGGAATTCCAATCCACATCCGCTCGACGCCATGGGATTGGCTTCTCCATCGGGAAGTGCAAAACCGACCGAAGTAATGGGTTTTAATTTTGGGATCACAGTTTTTTCCACTCGCCCCATTCAACGACGCCGTTCCCCGCATTCGTCGGTACATGCATCCCTCCCCCTCCTGTTCCGTGAGAACATGATGTTATACGCAGTAAAACCAACGCACGACATTGTCGTTGGGCCCCACTTTTTCTTTCATAGCACAATCGTATTTCCTCAACCAATAAATGCCGACGAGACATGCGAGCCATACCATTGATCCACGAAACCGGAGCATGTGAGCCCGTCCGCTCCATCGCCGCTCTCGGACCGTAGCACCCTATTTTACTTGTCCTTATTTGTTTGATGACACGACTGTATTTTGGTATCTGCTTCTTGCTGCCTCCAGTGTATTAACTATGGTTCTGTATATTTCTCAAAAAACTATGGTTCTGTATGTACTTCAGATCCATACTGCCACTTCAGATATCAAAAAATTTCTTCAGGTGTTGCAGATTTTAATGTTATATATACATATTTATTATCGTCCTAATGGCATTTTCGTTGTCTACTTGATAGATTATATAATAGCATGCATTTGAAACAAATCTGCACGTTATGAAAGTTCGGACATTAGAACTGGGAAGAAAGGTCAAGCCAATTTCATCACTAGCATGAGACTTGGCAATATTGCAAGGTGGAGCGGACGGCACCGGCCGCATTGATTTCATTAGATGGTGAGTGCATCTCGGCAAATGGCTTGCTTGTACTTGAGTTCTAGATGTATTTTAGGGGTACATATAGTTTTAGACTTTTGTTTGGATTCCATTACTGGACGTTGGCTGTGTGGTTTCCAATGCTGCAACTTCAATCTTCACTTGGTTGAAATGTTGTTGGCTGTAGTACGACAGTGCAAGAAATCCAATAACGGGAATTCAACCTGCAGGTTCTTCACAATCTCCAATTAATTCAGTAATTGAGCTGCAAGCTGATTGTAGTCTCCCACAGATTGGATAAACGGGTTGCCCTCCTGCCTGAAAACAAACGAAAAGAAAAAATGCACACCACCGCCTGCTTGGCCTTGCACTCTTGCCTCCCAAGATCGAGTTTTTTTGACCCTCTTGGCATGCTGCTGCTGTTGATGTTGTAGCCAGGAAGCCACACGCCCCTAAAGAGCAACAGGTAAAACTGATGGATGTTGTGACATCGATGTTGCACTGCACGTTTGTTCAAAGTAATCACAGTAATATCTTGCACTACACATCTGTCCATTGGCTGGCCTGCGCGACAAGGGTGATTAGATTGATTTCTTCCTTTGTTTGTTACGCTTTGTTGTTTGCTGTCACTGGGATAGTGGGGTATTCCTCCCTTATTCTTCTGCTTTCTGATTGAATCTTTAAGTTTTGTATTAATATAGTTGCAAACAATGTGGATGCAAGACTGGTGTGTTCTATGCAAACACTGGAGTTGTTACTTTGCATTTCACTTCCTAACATTGATGAGAGTACATCTTCATCATGTTGTACTCATTGTTTCTCTAGCATACTAATCTTTGTCTGATTGCTTCTGCTTTGATCAAATAGGTGACACAAAGTGAAACCCTTGAAATGAACTTCATTACTGCCTTGATGTCTTATTCAATTTAAATATTACCTGACTTCTTAATATAGTTGTATAAATAATCCTTCTGTTTCCCTTCCTCTTTGGGTTTGCAAGCTTGATGCTGAGTTGTTTTCGCTTGTTACAGCAGAGGTGATTTTATACTATTGTTTTTCTGGAAATGCGTGTGCACAGTTGCAATCTCAAGGACCGATGGAAATGAAGATTACACATTTTTCTTTAAGACTACTAAAAGATGGTATATTATTCTCGCTTCAGATTTAGGAGTGTTCGATTTGCTACATAGTGCATTTGTTCGGTCTCAAAATTTTAGTTTTATTACTAGCATATTCTCTATTTCTTGGTATTATTCACAACACGTCATTGGTGGAAGCTTGCTGGAAAGAATAATTAATGAATGGTGTGCTAAATTAAACTAAAATGTTATGTATACAACCAGAACTGGAGAAAAAAAAGATCTAGGTATATTCCCTTGAATTATTTACTTCATACATTTTCATGTGGGCAGAGATAATTGGGTGCCTTGTATCCCATCACATATTGAAGCGTGGGCAGAAATAATTATGTACCTTGTATGCTATGAAAGCTAATCAGTAAATGGGAGAATGTATGCTTTTTTCTTCCTTCCAACATATGTTACTTTTCATAATTCTCATTTGTGGTTAGTCTAGATGAGAAGGTTATGGTCTGAAAGCATCAGACTAAATCTGAACCATTATGTTCATCTTTATTCTAAAGTTCTTAGCTGAAGTTTTCTTATCCTCGAAAATGTTTCGTCTTTGTAAAGAATTGTACTGTTAGCATAATAAGATCACTAAGTGGATCATTCTATTGCCCGAAATGGCCTTGCCTTTGAATATTTTTACATGCAAAAGGCACGTTTATTGATAGAAATTTGCTTTAACTGATGAAGAAAGTATGCCTCTAGTATTACTATTTTTATGTTTTGTTAACTATGAACTACATTGTATTGTACGAAATCATCCAATTTGATACACCAAGCCATGTCACGTGCATATAAATTTGATTTTTTGTTGTACTTGGCAAATATGAAATGATATGTCCACCCTTTGTTTTAAAATGATGCTGACCTTTCTATGTTCGGATGATAAAATGTCACATTTATAGAACAATTTTTTAACTTGTAACTAGTATGCTATTTTTTAGCGTGTGTTGTCCACATTTTCATGGTATGTTAATATAGTAGTGCTGTGTCCATCGAATGATTGCTTGGAAAATCAACTAATATTATTACTCTCTAGATTCATTTGTGAGCTGGTTGTTATAACTTGTTATAATTATGTATGTTTTGGATTCTACGCAGGTTTGGCAGTTTGGAGATTGAAGTGGTCTGAATAGCTGTCGGGAAGCGGTGGTGTAGTGTTGGATATTAAAAATCAGCTAATAGTGCATCTTTTTCTTGGAAGACATGTTACATGAAATATAAAAAAATGCTGATATCACTTTCTAGATATGCTTCTGATGTTTTGGTATTAAGCTTTGTTTTTTGGAATCAGACTAGATTGTTAGAACTCTGTATTGTCATGTGAACACTTGCTATTTTTTGAATGAATATAATTTGATTGTCTTGTTGTAAATTGGGATGCATTAAGGCTGGACTAAGAAAGGGGCTAATGTGTTGGACTAATAAATCAGGTGGGCTCATGGGCAGGACCAAAATAAACAATTAATGGGTTGGACTGGACTGAAATTATTGGACCAAAATCCTAATTGGGCGGGTTACTACATGGGCCATGCTGGCCTCCACGTCAGATCCACGTAAACGCCACGTTAGGTCCAGGTCATGTAAATCGATGACGGGTTTTTCCGTCATAGCCTAGTTTGGGTTGGGCGGGCCTGGATAGGTCCATGACGGCCAAGAACCGTCATGGAAGATACACTGCCAAATTATGACGCGATATACATGACGGATTCCAAATCCGTCATGGACGGGCACGCATGATAGATTTTGGTCGATTTGTGACGGACGAGGACCGTCATGTATTAACACGTTTCTTGTAGTGTGTGCAGATGGGCGGGCTTGGCGGCGTGCGCTCGTGGTGTGGTGGTGTAGCGGCGGGGATGGCCGATGGCGTGGCGACGGGGATGGCTGGTGGCGGCGCAGCGACTGCATGTGCATGTGCCGTGGATCTGGAGCAGGCGGCGGCCATGGTGGCTGGTGGCGCGGGTGCGTGCCCGGCGGCTCCGACGCTTGGAGCTCACGGGACAACGCGGGTTGGGCAGTGACCCAGTGTGGCTGCTGCTCCGGCCGTGGGTGGCTCCATGGCAGCTTGGCAGGGCGGTTGCGGCGGCGGTTGGCATTTTCGGCGTCAGCTCGTCCGTAGGCGGCTTGTGTCGGCCTTCGTTTCCTCTCCTCGTTGTCCGGATGCTACTTTCGTCGTAGGGTTGGCCCTCTCCCAGCTGTTGTCCATCGCTTGTCTCGCACTCGGTGTTGCAGGACCAAGCTCGTCTCGCGCCCAGGGGTCTAAAAGGCGGGGCCTTTCCAATCATCTCTTTGGTTGGGGCAGTGGTGGATCTCGGGTGAGGTGGTGTCAAGATCTTGGATGCCGGGGCGACGGCTCTGGTGATGGTAGTGCATTGCTTATGGGTAGAGCCCGTGGGTCCGTGCTGCCCGGTGGCCATAACCATGTGGGCGGCCATGACTGATGCTTATCACTTTTCGACAAAGCGGCTATTTAAGCCGGTCGCCACGATCCTCGCGCGGCGAGGTGGGACTAAACCCACAACCCCGCAGAGCCAACACGGAAGTCATCTACACTAGAAATCTAAGTAAGGACAACCCCGAAGGGCTAACACGGAAGTCATCTACACTAGAAATCTAAGTAAGAGCAACCCCGCCCGCTCAACACGGACCATCAGTTGGGGTCATCTACACTGGAATTGACATCCAGATCTGAAATGATCGACGTGCATGTGTTTGCATGTGTTTGGTGTTTTGAAAATAGGGTACGTGATTATAAATGACAAAATTTGAGGTCCGCCCGATCATTATCCGTAGGCGCGTTGTTTTAGGACCAGATTAGTTTTGTGTGTGCCTGTAGATGCTCTAGGAAAGAATTGACGAAACTAAAATACTCCTGACCAGTTCAGGGAAACAAACTATTCTTAACAATTTTCTTGACCATTTTAAGAAAATAAAAAGTAAACTACTTTCTCATTCCGGAACGGAGCAAAGAAAAGCTCGTGCCTGCTAGCCAGCCAGGTTCATCGTACCGGCTAATCTGAACATGCATGACACCATGAACGAACATGCGTGTGGGAATGCCAGTAAGTAAAAGCTAGATAAAGGCCTTGTTTGGATCATGGGGTTAGAGCTAGTTTGGGTTAGTTGGAGGCTTAAATAATTCAAAAGTATCCAAACATGAAGGATTAGAATGGGTTAGTTTTATCTAACCCAATTATCCTGATGAAGAGGTGCTTATTTGGGTTAGAGTGGGTTAGAAAATAACTCTAACTCTAACTGTGTTAAAGTATCCAACAGGGCCAAAGAGACTAGACTAGCACAAGTTGCTCCCAATGAAGTAAGCACGATCGATAATCGAACTACCAACTACCAAGAGGTCCTCACAGGAGGTTTCGTTGGCATTGGACGATTTTACCTAGTGTGTAGTGACAGGCGACAGATGCATGCATGGCCATCATTACCTAGCTTCCTCGTTTAACTCGCCATGCATGCACCAGCATATGCACGCTTGTGTATTTCTTTAGCATCAACTTTGCCTTTTCCTCCACTTTTGGCAGATTCGCCGCCTCTAAGGCTGGTCACAATGGACAAGAACATAAGCTAGTAACTTACACACTTCCCTAGACTATGTTACTATCTCTATAGTGGGTAGGAACATTTATGTAGTGTCATGCAACAATGTATTTATTAGGTTATAGACTCATTGTTTCTTGGAGTGTGTGATGTTCCGGTAACTTAGCTAGTTACCACAAGCACCTCTCTCTTCATTAAATATGTGCCACATAAGCAAAGTTGTATTGGAGTGTGTGATATTACTCCTAAATTCCTCCCCATTGTGACCAGCCTAATGGATCATGTTTATGCAATGCCAAAACTCCAGTGACCATTATATGAGTGCCCTACTGCGAAAGTGCTCCAACATTAGTGTAGTGGGGCTTTTAATTAAAACAAACATTAGTTGTGGCAAGGACGTAGCACGTGAGGAAAAAGAGATCGAGGTAACTTCAGCTTCTAACCAGATTCTTACGAGTTTGGACTTGGCTAAGTAGTTTATAGTTAGCGATGCGGTGAACAAGATTGAAGTACTTCGTTCGATTCAAATTAATTGTCATTACTTTGGTACAACTTTGTAATAAGTACCAAAATTTCAGTGTAATCGACACGATCAACCTCCATACCGGCTGATAGGTTGGCCCTCCACGTCATACTCAGTGGCATCCGTTGATTGTCTATTAATGTTGAAGTTTCTCCATGCAGCTCTCACTTGCGTAGGTTATGGTACTGCTTTTGAAATTTGTGTGGGTAATATATAAATTACGACCCAAAACAATTTCTTCTTGCAATTTGACCAAAAATGTGTCAACCCAAAAGACACGAGATCGGTCGGTCAAACATGGTTTACTAGAGTAATTAGCACGCAGGATAATCCTAGCTTATGCACCCAAGAGACCTAGCAGACTGCTTACGTACAAATGTATGACCGGCCAAGGTTTACTAGAGGACTGCTGTCCTTTTTTCGCGTAGAATGTATGACCGGCTGACTGGTTGTACGTGTCTCCACCTGTCGAGTTAAGAACATTATTATATGATTCGGGCAAATCGTCAAGTCAAGACGTCAAGTATGACACACAATCTCGTGCCGGCGCTGATCGAAAACGTTGAGGCTCTTTATACTCTACCTAACGGCAACGAGCGGCGAGAGGAGAAGTTTTAGCGTGCTTTCGCGCCGAAAATGTGCAGATTCTCGTTTGAAGTCACGCTTTACCAAACATTGACCCGAACATTTATACAACTTGCAAAGCCTTATGTATTCCTCCCGTTCCTTTTTACTCTGCATATAAAAACTGTCTAAAGTCAAACTTCATAAAGTTTGACCATATTTATGTGAAAAAATATCAATATTTACCATGCTAAAGTTATACAATATAGAAATTTACCGACTACACCTACGTAACTTGTATGAAGCTTTAAGTAATCCTTCCAACCAATTAATCTCCCCCCCCCTCCTCCCCCATCCTATTTTCAGGGGGGTGGGCGAATCCCTCTCCCGACACCCAATAATAACCCCCTAAGTTGGACAGCCCGTTTGCTTATGTATCTTTTTAAGGTATGTCTAGCATTGCCCCTCATTTTCTAGCTTCCTTGTTTAACTTACCATGCATGCACCAGCATATGCAGGCCTGTATATTTCTTTAGCATAAACTTTTCTTTCCTGCACTTTTGCCAAATTCGCCGCCTCTAATGAATCATGTTTATGCAATGCCAAAACACCAGTGACCATTATACATACGAGTGCCCTAATGCGAAAGTACTCCAAAATTAGTGTGGTGGGGCTTTTAATAAAACAAATATTACTTGTGGGGCTTATCTGGCATTTGGTGTCGTGGACGTAGCACGTGAGGAAAAAGAGACCGAGGTAACTTTGGCTTTTAACCTTTTTTTCTTGCGCGCGTTTGGACTTGGTTAAGTGGGTTAATTAGCGATGGGGTGTAAGTTCCAAAAAAAAAAAGATAGCGATGGGGTGAACAAAGCTTGATGTACCAAAATTCCAGTTTGAGCGACCCCTATACCGGCTGATATGTGTCAACCCAAAGACACGAGATCGGTCCGTCAAACATGGTTTACTAGAGTGATTAGCAGGATAATCCTAGCTTATATGCGTGCATCCAAGAGACCTACTATACTACTCCCTCCGTTCCAAAATAGATGACCCAACTTTGTACTAAAGTTAGTATAAAGTTGGGTCATCTATTTTGGAACGGAGGGTAGACTACTTACGTACAGACCCGAAATGTCGCATATCTAGGTTTGGTTGTTGGCATGTCGCAAACAGACAAAAAGAATTTGGAATTGGACGACTGCTGTCTCTTTTTTCACGCAGAATGTGTGACCAACTGACTGTACGCGCGTGTCCCCACCTGTCTAATTAAGTACATTATTATATGATTATTATCCGCTCGGGCAAATTGTCAAGTCAAGACGTCAAATATGACACACGAACGCTGACCAAAAACGTTGACGATCTTACTCTACCGAACGAGGAGTGTGTTGAAGTCACGCCTTCCAAACATTGACCCGAGCATACGACATGCAAAGCTCTATGTACTTACTCCTTTAGGGCGTTTTCAAAGCGGACTCTCAAACCGCCCGTAACTGTACGGAGCACATGATCAGAACGCGGTTTGCTATCCAACGCAGGCTATAACGGTACGTTGAGATATCCGGACATACTTTTTTGGCAAACCAGAGAGAAACGTGAAGCTTTGCGAGAGTCCAGACAGCAGCCACGTAGGCCTCCAACGCCTTCGGCCCACCCAAAACCCTTTTCGGACCCTGCGCCTCCATCCTTCCTTTTTCTTCTCTTGCCTTCGCCGTCGCTCCGCCACCCCGGCCGCCATGCCACACCCCTACCAGAACTCTATGTCTCCGTCACCTCCGGCGTTCCACCCGGGCCCCACCCCGCTTCTCCTCCGTCGTTGTTTCACCCCTCTCCTCCGACTGCCCCGCCAGATACCATCCGCTACTACTATACTCACCATGCCCGACAACTGTTCGATGAATTGCGGGAGCTAAAAAAGTTGTCCATGCTTCTTTCAAGCAATGGATTTGGATTTGGAGTACATACACGAGCACTATGTCGAGTCATCTGATGACTCGTCCGATGAAGAGGACTATACGGATGAGACGGCGACGATGCAGGCAATCCTTGAAGACGCGAAGCGTGTGGAGGAGCGTGTTCTCAATTTCAAGGGTTCCACCAAGAATCATCAAGTGCTCAACCGCAACAGGGCGCGCTGCCATTTGACACTGATGAACGACTACTTTGCCCCCGTTGCACTATTCGTTGACTATTTTCACCAGCGTTTTTGGATGCGCAAGACTGTCTTCAATCGTTTGTACTCTGGCGTCTGGTCCTATGATGACTACTTCATCTTCAAGAAGGACGTCGTGGGAAGTTTTGGGTTCTCTGGCTATCAGAAGTGCACAGACGCACTGCGAATGCTTGCATATGGCATGGTCGCTGATTTGTAAAACGTGTACCTACGGATGTCTAAGAGCACATGCGGAGATGCCATTGGTAGGTTTGCAACTGTTGTGGTCGAGGTGTTTGGACCTCAGTACATGCGAGAACCAACGGTGGCAGACGCTGAGAGGCTCTTGAAAATCTCAGAACCAAGAGGGTGGCCATGCTTGCTGGGTCTCTTGACTGCATGCATTAGAAGTGGAAGAACTGCCCGCGGCTTTACAAGGGCAATGCCAAGGTCATGTTAAGAAGCTCACCATCATTTTTAAAACAGTTGCATCACGTGAGCTTTGGATTTCGCACTCTTTTTTTGGCATGCTCGGGTCTCACAATGGCATCAATGTGCTGTAGCGATCATCATTCTCGAGGCTGGCTGAAGGAAAAGCTCCTCCCTGCCACCATACTGTCAATGGACATGAGTATAACTTGGGCTACTATCTAGTTGATTGCATCTATCCTCTGTGGGCTATCTTTGTCAACACCATCTCTAACCTAGTTGGCTAGAAAAAGTCTCACTTTGCCCAAAGACAAGAAGCGGTTAGAAAGGATGTCGAGAGGGCATTTGAAGTTCTACAGGCATGTTTTGCAATTGTTCGTGGATATGCTAAATAATGGGATCCGGAGACCTTGTGGGAGGTGATGACATGTTGTGTGATCAGTCACAACATGATCGTCGAGGATGAGGGTGAGGATGCTGCGACAGCTCTACAATTTGAGAACATGGGTGATCCTATCGAACTTCCAGGCCAGAATCGGCCACATTTGAAGAGTTTACTCAAATGCATCAAAAATTCAGCATCGGGCAACTCACAAATAGCTGAAGGAAGATCTGATTGAGCATCTGTGGACGGTTAAAAGGGGACAACAATGTTGGAATATAATATTTAAACATTTTTGAATTTGAACTAGTGTTGCACACAACTATTTGAACATCGGTAGTCTATGTTGCGGCTATTTAAACGTGCAAGACTTTCAAAACAAACAGGGAAGCCGGATGTATGCAAGCAGCGTTGGATGGCCGGCTCTCGCGTTCGTGTCCATAGACTAGTGCCCCCAATCCGCGGACGGATGTGGGAGGAAATTTATGGATCGGCATTGGAGATGCCCTAAAAAACATGTGGTTATTGCATGTCAAACTTGGAATTGGACGACTGATGTCTCTTTTTTCACGCAGAATGTGTGACCAATTGGCAACTGGCTGTACGTCCTGTCTAATTAAGTACATTATTAAATGATTATATCCTCGGGCAAATTGTCAACTGAAGGCGTCAAATAGTTTTTTTATGCAATACAGACGCTAACGCTCATATGTACGTGCATACTCTTACCCCTATAAACACACACACCGTACCCCTATGAACACCTTCGAGAGACTGAGCTGGCATATCATCTTCAGATTTTACGAAGTCACCGTAGGCATCTCGTAGTTGACGGAAACGTCTCCTATTCTCCTCTCACTGAACACGCATTGCTGAAAATATTAAAATAAATCCAGGATAAATACGAGCATCAAAATATAAATTCTGATGGGCTGAGATACCACTATCCATCTAGTCATTCAACTACAGGTTGGTTTGCAAGGTGTCAAATAGTTTATGGACGACAGAGTCAGCTAAGCATTTGATCAGATCTTATGCTTGAATTTGCACGTTTAGATCATCAGTTTTGCTAGAACTCATCTAGATGAGATTTAATTTGGTCTCATTCATTTTTTTATAGCCATTGAATGTGGTGCTATAAGATGCGTGTGTGCTGACGTGGGTTGTATCCGTTCTTGTTTTCCAGATGAATGAGACCAAATTACGTCTCATCTAAATGAGTTCTAGGTACTCCCTTAGATCATCGGTCGTGCAAGGAGTGTCTCTTGAATAAAGTAGTTTCGCGCGCCTAAAAAACGTGCAGATTTTTCTTGTGTGAAAAGTCACGTTGTCCAAACAATACAACATGCAAAGCTCTATGTACTTACTGCTTTACCACGTACTGGACCGGCCACGGCCAGAGAGTTGAGACTTGAGAGCTGTGACCTTTGATCGAACACCTTTGCGGCAGCCCAGTCAAACGTGCGCATGTATGAGCCAGGGGCGGCCGGGTCAAAAGTCTCAGCCATGCGGCCCCTATATATGTCGCCACTGGCACCATCGAACGAGCAAACCGTACAGGCAGCACAAGCACTGCGGCAGCCACCTAGCTAGCAAACTCCTCGTCGCCGGTCCGACTTCAGTGCACGGAGCTCGAGCTCGCTAGCCAGCAATGGAGGTGAAGGTGCTGAGCTCCAGGCTCGTCAAGCCGGCCTACAAGGCCGGCGCTCCGGCCACGGAGTACATCCCTCTGTCCGTCTTCGACACGGTCACGTACCAGATCCAGATGGCCATCATCTACGCCTTCGCGCCGCCCGCGCCGTCCACCGCCGCCATCGAGAAGGGCCTCGCGGCCGTGCTCTCCCAGTACCGCGCGTTCGCGGGCAAGGTCGGCGAGTCCCCCGACGGCGCGCCGGCCGTGGTCCTGAACGACCGCGGCGCGCGCCTCGTGGAGGCGTCCGTGGACGCCGACCTCGTCGACATGGCCCCGGCCAAGCCCACGCCGGCGCTGCTCAAGCTGCACCCGGACCTGGACGCGGAGCACCAGGAGGTGGTGCTGCTGCAGCTCACGCGGTTCCGCTGCGGCTCCCTCGCGGTCGGGTTCACGTCCAAGCACGTCGTCGCCGACGGCCACGCCACCAGCAACTTCCTCGTCGCCTGGGGCCGCGCCACCAGGGGGCTGCCCATGGGCCTCCCGCCCGTGCACCACCAGAAGGACCTCTTCAAGCCGCGCTCCTCGCCGGCTCGCCCGGAGCACGACCACCGCAGCAGGGAGTACCACCGGCCGTCGCCCGCCGCCGGCCATCACCACGGGGACGACGGCGCCGAGAGCAACATCGTCATCCACAAGGCGCACTTCACCAAGGACTTCATCGCGGGGCTCCGCGCCAGGGCGTCGGAGGGGCGCGGGCGGCCGTTCAGCCGGTTCGAGACCATCCTGGCCCACCTCTGGCGCACCATGACGCGGGCGCGGGACCTGAGCCCCGGCGAGGCGACGTCGATCCGGATATCCGTGGACGGGCGGCACCGGCTGGGGAAGCCGGCGGAGTACTTCGGCAACCTGGTGCTGTGGGCGTTCCCGCGAGCCACGGTGGGCGACCTGCTGGGCCGGCCGCTGAAGCACGCGGCGCAGGCGATCCACGAGGAGGTGGCGAGGGTGGACGGCGGCTACTTCCAGTCGTTTGTGGACTTCGCGGCCTCCGGCGCGG
>NC_041388.1:517502181-517681300 GCF_002162155.2 Triticum dicoccoides
AAACCAAGTAGAGTTCACCCCGGTCAAACCCCTCTCGAGTCCGGTCAAAGGCGTAGATCGCGTGGGCCTTGTGGATTGACTCATCTCTGAAAACCATGCGAGGGAAGGTAGTAAGAGCACACCCACAAGTAGGTGGTCCAAATATATACATGCAATGGTGGTGTGATGCTTAAACATCCAACACTCAACTTTGGTGTGGCATTTGCCACACAAACACGACAATCTTGTAGGAAGGATATGCACATACAGTGTTAGCATGGTCTATCATAACACAAAACCACGAGGAGTTCACCCCAATCAAACCCCTCTCGAGTCCAGTCAAAAGCGTAGATCGTGCAAGCCTTGCATATCGGTTCATCTCCGGAAATCGTGCGAGGGAGGGTTGGAACAACACACCCACCTGCATGTGGTCCAAATATATGTATTAAAGGGTGGTTTGATGTTTAAATATCCAGTACACAACTTTCTTGCAACACTTGCCACACAAAACACGACAGCCCCACGGGAAGGTTATCCACCTACAGTGTTGGTGCCGCACTTGGCACCGCCGGGAGGGAATCTTGTGAAGTCGTGCGCTCAAAATTATTCTAGCATGTCACCATGGTCTACCGTAACACAAACCAAGAGGAGTTCACCCCGGTCAAATCCCTCTTGACCCCGGTCAAAGGCGTAGACCATACGGGCCTTATGAATTGGCTCATATCGAAAACCATGTGAGGAAGGGTCAGAAGAGCACACCCACCAACATGTGGCCCAATTATATTTATAAAGGGGCGGTGTGATGTCTAAATACCCAATACAACACTTTGATGCGATACTTGCCTCACAAACACGACATTATCGCAGAAAGGTTCTGCACCAATAGAGATGTTGTAGTTAGTATCGCCGGTGGGGAATCTTGAGAAGGTATGTGCACAAACTTGGTTTGGCATGTCAACATGACCTACCGTAGCACAAACCAAGTAGAGTTAACCCCATTCAAACCCCTCTCGAGTCCGATCAAAGTCGTAGATTGCGCGGGCCTTGAGGGTCGACTCATCTCTGAAAACCATGCGATGGAAGGTCGAAAGAGCACACCCACCTTCATGTGGTCCAAATATATGCATGAAAGGGTGGTGTGATTCATAAACATCCAGTACTAAACTTTGGTGCAGCATTTTCCACACAAACATGACAATCTTGTGGGAAAGATATGCACCTAAAGTCTCGGTGTCGCACTTAGCGCCGGCGGGAGGGAATCTTGTGAAGGCATGTGCTCATACTGAAGGAAATATGCCCTAGAGGCAATAATAAAGTTATTATTTATTTCCTTATAATCATGATAAATGTTTATTATTCATGCTAGAAGTGTATTTACCGGAAACATAATACATGTGTGAATACATAGACAAACAAAGTGTCACTAGTATGCCTCTACTTAACTAGCTCGTTAATCAAAGATGGTTATGTTTCCTAACCATGAACAATGAGTTGTTATTTGATTAACGAGGTCACATCATTAGCAGAATGATCTGATTGACATGACCCATTCCATTAGCTTAGCACCCGATCGTTTAGTATGTTGCTATTGCTTTCTTCATGACTTATACATGTTCCTATGACTATGAGATTATGCAACTCCCGTTTACCGGAGGAACACTTTGGGTACTACCAAACGTCACAACGTAACTGGGTGATTATAAAGGAGTACTACAGGTGTCTCCAATGGTCGATGTTGGGTTGGCGTATTTCGAGATTAGGATTTCTCACTCCGATTGTCGGAGAGGTATCTCTGGGCCCCCTCGGTAATACACATCACATAAGCCTTGCAAGCATTACAACTAATATGTTAGTTGTGAGATGATGTATTACGGAACGAGTAAAGAGACTTGCCGGTAACGAGATTGAACTAGGTATTGGATACCGACGATCGAATCTCGGGCAAGTAACATACCGATGACAAAGGGAACAACGTATGTTGTTATGCGGTCTGACCGATAAAGATCTTCGTAGAATATGTAGGAGCCAATATGGGCATCCAGGTCCCGCTATTGGTTATTGACCAGAGACGTGTCTCGGTCATGTCTGCATTGTTCTCGAACCCGTAGGGTCCGCACGCTTAAGGTTACGATGACAGTTATATTATGAGTTTATGCATTTTGATGTACCGAAGGTTGTTCGGAGTCCCGGATGTGATCACGGACATGACGAGGAGTCTCGAAATGGTCGAGATGTAAAGATTGATATATTGGAAGCCTATATTTGGATATCGGAAGTGTTCCGGGTGAAATCGGGATTTTACCGGAATACCGGGAGGGTTACCGGAACCCCCCGGGAGCTATTTGGGCCATAGTGGGCCTTAGTGGAAAAGAGAAGGGGCTGCCCTAGATGGGCTGCACGCCCCCCCCCCCTTCCCCTAGTCCTATTAGGACTAGGAGAGGTGGCCGGCCCCCTCCTCCTCTTTTCCCCTCCGAGGAATCCTAGTTGGACTAGGATTGGAGGGGGAATCCTACTCCCAGTGGGAGTAGGACTCTCCTGCGCCTCCCCCCCTTGGCCGGCCAGCCTCCCCTCCTCTCCTCCTTTATATACGGAGGCAGGGGCACCTCTAAACACACAAGTTGACACAAGTTGATCCACGTGATCTATTCCTTAGCCGTGTGCGGTGCCCCCTGCCACCATATTCCTCGATAATACTGTAGCGGAGTTTAGGCGAAGCCCTGCTGCTGTAGTTCATCAAGATCGTCACCACGCCGTCGTGCTGACGAAACTCTTCCCCGACACTTTGCTGGATCGGAGTCCGGGGATCGTCATCGAGCTGAACGTGTGCTCGAACTCGGAGGTGCCGTAGTTTCGGTGCTTGATCGGTTGGATCGAGAAGACGTACGACTACTTCCTCTACGTCGTGTCATCGCTTTCGCAGTCGGTCTGCGTTGGGTACGTAGACAATACTCTCCCCTCGTTGCTATGCATCACATGATCTTGCGTGTGCGTAGGAAATTTTTGAAATTACTATGAAACCCTACAGTGGTATCCGAGCCAGGTTATTTATGTTGATGTAATATGCACGAGTAGAACACAAGTGAGTTGTGGACGATACAAGTCATACTGCCTACCAGCATGTCATACTTTGGTTCGGCGGTATTGTTGGACGAGACGACCCGGACCAACCTTACGCGTACGCTTACGCGAGACCGGTTCCCTCGACGTGCTTTGCACAGAGATGGCTTGCGGGCGACTGTCTCTCCAACTTTAGTTGAACCAAGTATGGCTACGCCCGGTCCTTGCGAAGGTTAAAACGGAGTCTATTTGACAAACTATCATTGTGGTTTTGATGCGTAGGTGAGATTTGTTCTTACTTAAGCCCGTAGCAGCCACGTAAAACATGCAACAACAAAGTAGAGGACGTCTAACTTGTTTTTGCAGGGCATGTTGTGATGTGATATGGTCAAGGCATGATGCTGAATTTTATTGTATGAGATGATCATGTTTTGTAACCGAGTTATCGGCAACTGGCAGGAGCCATATGGTTGTCGCTTTATTGTATGCAATGCAATCGCGATGTAATGCTTTACTTTATTACTAAACGGTAGTGATAGTCATGGAAGCATAAGATTGGCGAGACGACAACGATGCTACGATGGAGATCAAGGTGTCGCGCCGGTGTCGATGGTGATCATGAAGGTGCTTCGGAGATGGAGATCACAAGCACAAGATGATGATGGCCATATCATATCACTTATATTGATTGCATGTGATGTTTATCTTTTTATGCATCTTATCTTGCTTTGATTGACGGTAGCATTATAAGATGATCTCTCACTAAATTATCAAGAAGTGTTCTCCCTGAGTATGCACCGTTGCCAAAGTTCGTCGTGCCCAGACACCACGTGATGATCGGGTGTGATAAGCTCTACGTCCATCTACAACGGGTGCAAGCCAGTTTTTGCACACGCAGAATACTCAGGTTAAACTTGACAAGCCTAGCATATGCAGATATGGCCTCGGAACACGGAGACCGAAAGGTCGAGCGTGAATCATATAGTAGATATGATCAACATAACGATGTTCACCATTGAAAACTACTCCATCTCACGTGATGATCGGTTATGGTTTAGTTGATTTGGATCACGTAATCACTTAGAGGATTAGAGGGATGTCTATCTAAGTGGGAGTTCTTAAATAATATGATTAATTGAACTTAAATATTATCATGAACTTAGTACCTGATAGTATCTTGCTTGTTTATGTTGATTGTAGATAGATGGCTCGTGCTGTTGTTCCGTTGAATTTTAATGCGTTCCTTGAGAAAGCAAAGTTGAAAGATGATGGTAGCAATTACACGGACTGGGTCCGTAACTTGAGGATTATCCTCATTGCTGCATAGAAGAATTACGTCCTGGAAGCACCGCTGGGTGCCAGGCCTGCTGCTGGAGCAACGCCAGATGTTATGAACGTCTGGCAGAGCAAAGCTGATGACTACTCGATAGTTCAGTGTGCCATGCTTTACGGCTTAGAATCGGGACTTCAACGACGTTTTGAACGTCATGGAGCATATGAGATGTTCCAGGAGTTGAAGTTAATATTTCAAGCAAATGCCCGAATTGAGAGATATGAAGTCTCCAATAAGTTCTACAGCTGCAAGATGGAGGAGAACAGTTCTGTCAGTGAGCATATACTCAAAATGTCTGGGTATAATAATCACTTGATTCAATTGGGAGTTAATCTTCCGGATGATTGCGTCATTGACAGAATTCTCCAATCACTGCCACCAAGCTACAAGAGCTTCGTGATGAACTATAATATGCAAGGGATGAACAAGACTATTCTCGAGCTCTTCGCAATGCTGAAAGCTGCGGAGGTAGAAATCAAAAAGGAGCATCAAGTGTTGATGGTTAACAAAACCACTAGTTTCAAGAAAAAGGGCAAAGGAAAGAAGAAAGGGAACTTCAAGAAGAACAGCAAGCCAGTTGCTGCTCAAGAGAAGAAACCCAAGTCTGGACCTAAGCCTGAAACTGAGTGCTTCTACTGCAAGCAGACTGGTCACTGGAAGCGGAACTGTCCCAAGTATTTGGCGGATAAGAAGGATGGCAAGGTGAACAAAGGTATATGTGATATACATGTTATTGATGTGTACCTTACTAGAGCTCGCAGTAGCACCTGGGTATTTGATACTGGTTCTGTTGCTAATATTTGCAACTCGAAACAGGGACTACGGAATAAGCGGGCACTGGCAAAGGATGGGGTGACGATGCGCGTGGGAAACGGTTCCAAAGTCGATGTGATCGCAGTCGGCACGCTACCTCTACATTTACCTTTGGGATTAATAATAGACCTAAGTAATTGTTATTTGGTGCCAGCGTTGAGCATGAACATTATATCTGGATCTTGTTTAATGCGAGACGGTTATTCATTTAAATCAGAGAATAATGGTTGTTCTATTTATATGAGTAATATCTTTTATGGTCATGCACCCTTGAAAAGTGGTCTATTCTTATTGAATCTCGATAGTAGTAATACACATATTCATAATGTTGAAGCCAAAAGATGCAGAGTTGATAATGAAAGTGCAACTTATTTGTGGCACTGTCGTTTAGGTCATATCGGTATAAAGCGATGAAGAAATTCCATGCTGATGGACTTTTGGAACCACTTGATTATGAATCACTTGGTACTTGCGAACCGTGCCTCATGGGCAAAATGACTAAAATACCGTTCTCCGGTACTATGGAGAGAGCAACAGATTTGTTGGAAATCATACATACCGATGTATGTGGCCCGATGAATATTGAGGCTCGTGGCGGATATCGTTATTTTCTCACCTTCACAGATGATTTAAGCAGATATGGGTATATCTACTTAATAAAACATAAGTCTGAAACATTTGAAAAGTTCAAAGAATTTCAGAGTGAAGTTGAAAATCATCGTAACAAGAAAATAAAGTTTCTACGATCTGATCGTGGAGGAGAATATTTGAGTTACGAGTTTGGTGTACATTTGAAAAACTGTGGAATAGTTTCGCAACTCACGCCACCCGGAACACCACAGCGTAATGGTGTGTCCGAACGTCGTAATCGTACTTTACTAGATATGGTGCGATCTATGATGTCTCTTACTGATTTACCGCTATCATTTTGGGGATATGCTTTAGAGACGGCCGCATTCACGTTAAATAGGGCACCATCAAAATCCGTTGAGACGACGCCTTATGAACTGTGGTTTGGCAAGAAACCAAAGTTGTCGTTTCTTAAAGTTTGGGGCTGCGATGCTTATGTGAAAAAGCTTCAACCTGATAAGCTCGAACCCAAATCGGAGAAATGTGTCTTCATAGGATACCCAAAGAAAACTGTTGGGTACACCTTCTATCACAGATCCGAAGGCAAGACATTCGTTGCTAAGAATGGATCATTTCTAGAGAAGGAGTTTCTATCGAAAGAAGTGAGTGGGAGGAAAGTAGAACTTGACGAGGTAACTGTACCTGCTCCCTTACTGGAAAGTAGTTCATCACAGAAAACTATTTCAGTGACACCTACACCAGTTAGTGAGGAAGCCAATGATAATGATCATGAAACTTCAGATCAAGATACTACGGAACCTCGTAGATCAACCAGAGTAAGATCCGCACCAGAGTGGTACGGTAATCCTGTTCTGGAGGTCATGCTACTAGATCATGATGAACCTACGAACTATGAAGAAGCGATGGTGAGCCCAGATTTCGCAAAGTGGCTTGAAGCCATGAAATCTGAGATGGGATCCATGTATGAGAACAAAGTATGGACTTTGGTTGACTTGCCCGATGATCGGCAAGCAATTGAGAATAAATGGATCTTTAAGAAGAAGACTGACGCTGATGGTAATGTTACTGTCTACAAAGCTCGACTTGTCGCAAAAGGTTTTCGGCAAGTTCAAGGGATTGACTACGATGAGACCTTCTCACCCGTAGCGATGCTTAAGTCCGTCCGAATCATGTTAGAATTGCCGCATTTTATGATTATGAAATTTGGCAGATGGATGTCAAAACTGCATTCCTGAATGGATTTCTGGAAGAAGAGTTGTATATGATGCAACCAGAAGGTTTTGTCGATTCAAAGGGAGCTAACAAAGTGTGCAAGCTCCAGCGATCCATTTATGGACTGGTGCAAGCCTCTCGGAGTTGGAATAAACATTTTGATAGTGTGATCAAAGCATTTGGTTTTATACAGACTTTCGGAGAAGCCTGTATTTACAAGAAAGTGAGTGGGAGCTCTGTAGCATTTCTGATATTATATGAGGATGACATATTACTAATTGGAAATGATATAGAATTTCTGGATAGCATAAAGGGATACTTGAATAAAAGTTTTTCAATGAAAGACCTCGGTGAAGCTGCTTACATATTAGTGAAGGAAATATGCCCTAGAGGCAATAATAAAGTTATTATTTATTTCCTTATAATCATGATAAATGTTTATTATTCATGCTAGAATTGTATTTACCGGAAACATAATACATGTGTGAATACATAGACAAACAGAGTGTCACTAGTATGCCTCTACTTGACTAGCTCGTTAATCAAAGATGGTTATGTTTCCTAACCATGAACAATGAGTTGTTATTTGATTAACGAGGTCACATCATTAGTAGAATGATCTGATTGACATGACCCATTCCATTAGCTTAGCACCCGATCGTTTAGTATGTTGCTATTGCTTTCTTCATGACTTATACATGTTCCTATGACTATGAGATTATGCAACTCCCGTTTACCGGAGGAACACTTTGGGTACAACCAAACGTCACAACGTAACTGGGTGATTATAAAGGAGTACTACAGGTGTCTCCAATGGTCGATGTTGGGTTGGCGTATTTCAAGATTAGGATTTGTCACTCCGATTGTCGGAGAGGTATCTCTGGGCCCTCTCGGTAATACACATCACATAAGCCTTGCAAGCATTACAACTAATATGTTAGTTGTGAGATGATGTATTACGGAACGAGTAAAGAGACTTGCCGGTAACGAGATTGAACTAGGTATTGGATACCGACGATCGAATCTCGGGCAAGTAACATACCGATGACAAAGGGAACAACGTATGTTGTTATGCGGTCTGACCGATAAAGATCTTCGTAGAATATGTAGGAGCCAATATGGGCATCCAGGTCCCGCTATTGGTTATTGACCAGAGACGTGTCTCGGTCATGTCTACATTGTTCTCGAACCCATAGGGTCCGCACGCTTAAGGTTACGATGACAGTTATATTATGAGTTTATTCATTTTGATGTACCGAAGGTTGTTCGGAGTCCCGGATGTGATCACGGACATGACGAGGAGTCTCAAAATGGTCGAGACATAAAGATTGATATATTGGAAGTCTATGTTTGGACATCGGAAGTGTTCCGGGTGAAATCGGGATTTTACCGGGTTACCGGGAGGTTACCGGAACCCCCCGGGAGCCATATGGGCCATCATGGGCCTTAGTGGAAAGGAGAAAGGGGCAGCCCAAGGGGGCTGCGCGCCTCCCCCCCTTCCCCTAGTCCTATTAGGACTAGGAGAGGTGGCCGGCCACCCCTCTCCCTCTTTCCCCCTTGGGAATCCTAGTTGGAATAGGATTGGGGGGGGGGGAGTCCTACTCCCGGTAGGAGTAGGACTCCTCCTGCGCCTCTCCCTCTTGGCCGGCGCCCCCTCCCCCCTTGGCTCCTTTATATACGGAGGCAGGGGCACCTCTAAACACACAAGTTGACACAAGTTGATCCACGTGATCGATTCCTTAGCCGTGTGCGGTGCCCCCTGCCACCATATTCCTCGATAATACTGTAGCGGAGTTTAGGCGAAGCCCTGCTGCTGTAGTTCATCAAGATCGTCACCACGCCGTCGTGCTGACGAAACTCTTCCCCGACACTTTGCTGGATCGGAGTCCGGGGATCGTCATCGAGCTGAACGTGTGCTCGAACTCGGAGGTGCCGTAGTTTCGGTACTTGATCGGTTGGATCGTGAAGACGTACGACTACTTCCTCTACGTCGCGTCATCGCTTCCGCAGTTGGTCTGCGTTGGGTACGTAGACAACACTCTCCTCTCGTTGCTATGCATCACATGATCCTGTGTGTGCGTAGGAAAATTTTTGAAATTACTACGAAACCCACAGTGGCATCCGAGCCTAGGTTATTGATGTTGATGTTATATGCACGAGTAGAACACAAGTGAGTTGTGGACGATACAAGTCATACTGCCTACCAGCATGTCATATTTTGGTTCGGCGGTATTGTTGGACGAGACGACCCAGACCAACCTTACGCGTACGCTTACGCGAGACCGGTTCCCTCGACGTGCTTTGCACAGAGATGGCTTGCGGGCGACTGTCTCTCCAACTTTAGTTGAACCAAGTATGGTTACGCCCGGTCCTTGCGAAGGTTAAAACGGAGTCTATTTGACAAACTATCGTTGTGGTTTTGATGCGTAGGTAAGATTGGTTCTTACTTAAGCCCGTAGCAGCCACGTAAAACAAGCAACAACAAAGTAGAGGACGTCTAACTTGTTTTTGCAGGGCATGTTGTGATGTGATATGGTCAAGGCATGATGCTGAATTTTATTGTATGAGATGATCATGTTTTGTAACCAAGTTATCGGCAACTGGCAGGAGCCATATGGTTGTCGCTTTATTGTATGCAATGCAATCGCGATGTAATGCTTAACTTTATTACTAAACGGTAGTGATAGTCGTGAAAGCATAAGATTGGCGAGACGACAACGATGCTACGATGGAGATCAAGGTGTCGCGCCGGTGACGATGGTGATCATGACGGTGCTTCGGAGATGGAGATCACAAGCACGAGATGATGATGGCCATATCATATCACTTATATTGATTGCATGTGATGTTTATCTTTTTATGCATCTTATCTTGCTTTGATTGACGGTAGCATTATAAGATGATCTCTCATTAAATTATCAAGAAGTGTTCTCCCTGAGTATGCACCGTTGCCAAATTTCGTCGTGCCCAGACACCACGTGATGATCGGGTGTGATAAGCTCTACGTCCATCTACAACGGGTGCAAGCCAGTTTTTGCACACGCAGAATACTCAGGTTAAACTTGACGAGCCTAGCATATGCAGATATGGCCTCGGAACACGGAGACCGAAAGGTCGAGCGTGAATCATATAGTAGATATGATCAACATAAATGATGTTCACCATTGAAAACTACTCCATCTCACGTGATGATCGGTCATGGTTTAGTTGATTTGGATCACGTAATCACTTAGAAGATTAGAGGGTTGTCTATCTAAGTGGGAGTTCTTAAGTAATATGATTAATTTAACTTAAATTTATCATGAACTTAGTAACTGATAGTATCTTGCTTGTTTATGTTGCTTGTAGATAGATGGCTCGTGCTGTTGTTCCGTTGAATTTTAATGCGTTCCTTGAGAAAGCAAAGTTGAAAGATGATGGTAGCAATTACACGGACTCGGTCCGTAACTTGAGGATTATCCTCATTGTTGCACAGAAGAATTACGTCCTGGAAGCACCGCTGGGTGCCAGGCCTGCTGCTGGAGCAACGCCAGATGTTATGAACGTCTGGCAGAGCAAAGCTGATGACTACTCGATAGTTCAGTGTGACATGCTTTACGGCTTAGAATCGGGACTTCAACGACGTTTTGAACGTCATGGAGCATATGAGATGTTCCAGGAGTTGAAGTTAATATTTCAAGCAAATGCCCGGATTGAGAGATATGAAGTCTCCAATAAGTTCTATAGCTGCAAGATGGAGGAGAACAGTTCTGTCAGTGAGCATATACTCAAAATGTCTGGGTATAATAATCACTTGATTCAATTGGGAGTTAATCTTCCGGATGATTGCGTCATCGACAGAATTCTCCAATCACTGCCACCAAGCTACAAGAGCTTCGTAATGAACTATAATATGCAAGGGATGAACAAGACTATTCCCGAGCTCTTCGCAATGCTGAAAGCTGCGGAGGTAGAAATCAAGAAGGAGCATCAAGTGTTGATGGTTAACAAGACCACTAGTTTCAAGAAAAAGGGCAAAGGGAAGAAAAAGGGGAACTTCAAGAAGAACGGCAAGCAAGTTGCTGCTCAAGAGAAGAAACCTAAGTCTGGACCTAAGCCAGAAACTGAGTGCTTCTACTGCAAGCAGACTGGTCACTGGAAGCGGAACTGCCCCAAGTATTTGGCGGATAAGAAGGATGGCAAGGTGAACAAAGGTATATGTGATATACATGTTATTGATGTGTACCTTACTAGAGCTCGCAGTAGCACCTGGGTATTTGATACTGGTTCTGTTGCTAATATTTGCAACTCGAAACAGGGACTACAGAATAAGCGGGCACTGGCAAAGGACGAGGTGACGATCCGCGTGGGAAACAGTTCCAAAGTCAATGTGATCGCAGTCGGCACGCTACCTCTACATCTACCTTCGGGATTAATATTAGACCTAAGTAATTGTTATTTGGTGCCAGCGTTGAGCATGAACATTATATCTGGATCTTGTTTAATGCGAGACGGTTATTCATTTAAATCAGAGAATAATGGTTGTTCTATTTATATGAGTAATATCTTTTATGGTCATGCACCCTTGAAGAGTGGTCTATTTTTATTGAATCTCGATAGTAGTAATACACATATTCATAATGTTGAAGCCAAAAGATGCAGAGTTGATAATGAAAGTGCAACTTATTTGTGGCACTGTCGTTTAGGTCATATCGGTATAAAGCGCATGAAGAAACTCCATACCGATGGACTTTTGGAACCACTTGATTATGAATCACTTGGTACTTGCGAACCGTGCCTCTTGGGCAAGATGACTAAAACACCGTTCTCCGGTACTATGGAGAGAGCAACAGATTTGTTGGAAATCATACATACCGATGTATGTGGCCCGATGAATATTGAGGCTCGTGGCGGATATCGTTATTTTCTCACCTTCACAGATGATTTAAGCAGATATGGGTATATTTACTTAATGAAACATAAGTCTGAAACATTTGAAAAGTTCAAAGAATTTCAGAGTGAAGTTGAAAATCATCGTAACAAGAAAATAAAGTTTCTACGATCTGATCGTGGAGGAGAATATTTGAGTTACGAGTTTGGTGTACATTTGAAAAACTGTAGAATAGTTTCGCAACTCACGCCACCCGGAACACCACAGCGTAATGGTGTGTCTGAACGTCGTAATCGTACTTTACTAGATATGGTGCGATCTATGATGTCTCTTACTGATTTACCGCTATCATTTTGGGGATATGCTTTAGAGACGGCCGCATTCACGTTAAATAGGGCACCATCAAAATCCGTTGAGACGACGCCTTATGAACTGTGGTTTTGCAAGAAACCAAAGTTGTCGTTTCTTAAAGTTTGGGGCTGCGATGCTTATGTGAAAAAGCTTCAACCTGATAAGCTCGAACCCAAATCGGATAAATGTGTCTTCATAGGATACCCAAAGGAAACTGTTGGGTACACCTTCTATCACAGATCCGAAGGCAAAACATTCGTTGCTAAGAATGGATCATTTCTAGAGAAGGAGTTTCTCTCGAAAGAAGTGAGTGGGAGGAAAGTAGAACTTGACGAGGTAACTGTACCTGCTCCCTTACTGGAAAGTAGTTCATCACAGAAAACTGTTTCAGTGACACCTACACCAGTTAGTGAGGAAGCCAATGATAATGATCATGAAACTTCAGATCAAGATACTACTGAACCGCGTAGATCAACCAGAGTAAGATCCGCACCAGAGTGGTACGGTAATCCTGTTCTGGAGGTCATGCTACTAGATCATGATGAACCTACGAACTATGAAGAAGCGATGGTGAGCCCAGATTCCGTAAAATGGCTTAAAGCCATGAAATCTGAGATGGGATCCATGTATGAGAACAAAGTATGGACTTTGGTTGACTTGCCCGATGATCGGCAAGCAATTGAGAATAAATGGATTTTTAAGAAGAAGACTGACGCTGATGGTAATGTTACTATCTACAAAGCTCGACTTGTCGCAAAAGGTTTTCGGCAAGTTCAAGGAATTGACTACGATGAGACCTTCTCACCCGTAGCGATGCTTAAGTCCGTCCGAATCATGTTAGCAATTGCCGCATTTTATGATTATGAAATTTGGCAAATGGATGTCAAAACTGCATTCCTGAATGGATTTCTGGAAGAAGAGTTGTATATGATGCAACCAGAAGGTTTTGTCGATCCAAAGGGAGCTAACAAAGTGTGCAAGCTCCAGCGATCCATTTATGGACTGGTGCAAGCCTCTCGGAGTTGGAATAAACGTTTTGATAGTGTGATCAAAGCATTTGGTTTTATACAGACTTTCGGAGAAGCCTGTATTTACAAGAAAGTGAGTGGGAGCTCTGTAGCATTTCTGATATTATATGTGGATGACATATTACTGATTGGAATATAGAATTTCTGGATAGCATAAAGGGATACTTGAATAAAAGTTTTTCAATGAAAGACCTCGGTGAAGCTGCTTACATATTAGGCATTAAGATCTATAGAGATAGATCAAGACGCTTAATTGGACTTTCACAAAGCACATACCTTGACAAAATTTTGAAGAAGTTCAAAATGGATCAAGCGAAGAAAGGGTTCTTGCCTGTGTTACAAGGTGTGAAATTGAGTAAGACTCAATGCCCGACCACTGCAGAAGATAGAGAGAATATGAAAGATGTTCCCTATGCATCAGCCATAGGCTCTATCATGTATGCAATGCTGTGTACCAGACCTGATGTGTGCCTTGCTATAAGTTTAGCAGGGAGGTACCAAAGTAATCCAGGAATGGATCACTGGACAGCGGTCAAGAACATCCTGAAATACCTGAAAAGGACTAAGGATATGTTTCTCGTATATGGAAGTGACAAAGAGCTCATCGTAAAAGGTTACGTTGATGCAAGATTTGACACTGATCCGGACGATTCTAAATCGCAAACCGGATACGTGTTTACATTAAACGGTGGAGCTGTCAGTTGGTGCAGTTCTAAACAAAGCGTCGTAGCGGGATCTACATGTGAAGCGGAATACATAGCTGCTTCGGAAGCAGCAAATGAAGGAGTCTGGATGAAGGAGTTCATATCCGATCTAGGTGTCATACCTAGTGCATCGGGTCCAATGAAAATCTTTTGTGACAATACTGGTGCAATTGCCTTGGCAAAGGAATCCAGATTTCACAAAAGGACCAAACACATCAAGAGACGCTTCAACTCCATCCGGGATCTAGTCCAGGTGGGAGACATAGAGATTTGCAAGATACATACGGATCTGAATGTTGCAGACCCGTTGACTAAGCCTCTTCCACGAGCAAAACATGATCAGCACCAAGGCTCCATGGGTGTTAGAATCATTACAGTGTAATCTAGATTATTGACTCTAGTGCAAGTGGGAGACTGAAGGAAATATGCCCTAGAGGCAATAATAAAGTTATTATTTATTTCCTTATAATCATGATAAATGTTTATTATTCATGCTAGAATTGTATTTACCGGAAACATAATACATGTGTGAATACATAGACAAACAAAGTGTCACCAGTATGCCTCTACTTGACTAGCTCGTTAATCAAAGATGGTTATGTTTCCTAACCATGAACAATGAGTTGTTATTTGATTAACGAGGTCACATCATTAGCAGAATGATCTGATTGACATGACCCATTCCATTAGCTTAGCACCCGATCGTTTAGTATGTTGCTATTGCTTTCTTCATGACTTATACATGTTCCTATGACTATGAGATTATGCAACTCCCGTTTACCGGAGGAACACTTTGGGTACTACCAAACGTCACAACGTAACTGGGTGATTATAAAGGAGTACTACAGGTGTCTCCAATGGTCGATGTTGGGTTGGCGTATTTCGAGATTAGGATTTGTCACTCCGATTGTCGGAGAAGTATCTCTGGGCCCTCTCGGTAATACACATCACATAAGCCTTGCAAGCATTACAACTAATATGTTAGTTGTGAGATGATGTATTACGGAACGAGTAAAGAGACTTGCCAGTAACGAGATTGAACTAGGTATTGGATACCGACGATCGAATCTCGGGCAAAGTAACATACCGATGACAAAGGGAACAACGTATGTTGTTATGCGGTCTGACCGATAAAGATCTTCGTAGAATATGTAGGAGCCAATATGGGCATCCAGGTCCCGCTATTGGTTATTGACCGGAGACGTGTCTCGGTCATGTCTACATTGTTCTCGAACCCGTAGGGTCCGCACGCTTAAGGTTACGATGACAGTTATATTATGAGTTTATGCATTTTGATGTACCGAAGGTTGTTCGGAGTCCCGGATGTGATCACGGACATGACGAGGAGTCTCGAAATGGTCGAGACGTAAAGATTGATATATTGGAAGCCTATATTTGGATATCGGAAGTGTTCCGGGTGAAATCGGGATTTTACCGGAATACCGGGAGGGTTACCGGAACCCCCCGGGAACCATATGGGCCATCATGGGCCTTAGTGGAAAGGAGAAAGGGGCAGCCCAAGGGGGCTGCGCGCCTTCCCCCTTCCCCTAGTCCTATTAGGACTAGGAGAGGTGGCCGGCCACCCCTCTCCCTCTTTCCCCCTTGGGAATCCTAGTTGGAATAGGATTGGGGGGGGGGGGAGTCCTACTCCCGGTAGGAGTAGGACTCCTCCTGCGCCTCTCCCTCTTGGCCGGCGCCCCCTCCCCCCTTGGCTCCTTTATATACGGAGGCAGGGGCACCTCTAAACACACAAGTTGACACAAGTTGATCCACGTGATCGATTCCTTAGCCGTGTGCGGTGCCCCCTGCCACCATATTCCTCGATAATACTGTAGCGGAGTTTAGGCGAAGCCCTGCTGCTGTAGTTCATCAAGATCGTCACCACGCCGTCGTGCTGACGAAACTCTTCCCCGACACTTTGCTGGATCGGAGTCCGGGGATCGTCATCGAGCTGAACGTGTGCTCGAACTCGGAGGTGCCGTAGTTTCGGTACTTGATCGGTTGGATCGTGAAGACGTACGACTACTTCCTCTACGTCGTGTCATCGCTTCCGCAGTTGGTCTGCGTTGGGTACGTAGACAACACTCTCCTCTCGTTGCTATGCATCACATGATCCTGTGTGTGCGTAGGAAAATTTTTGAAATTACTACGAAACCCAACAATTAGGCATTAAGATCTATAGAGATAGATCAAGACGCTTAATTGGACTTTCACAAAGCACATACCTTGACAAATTTTTGAAGAAATTCAAAATGGATCAAGCAAAGAAAGGATTCTTGCCTGTATTACAAGGTGTGAAATTGAGTAAGACTCAATGCCCGACCACTGCAGAAGATAGAGAGAATATGAAAGATGTTCCCTATGCATCAGCCATAGGCTCTATCATGTATGCAATGCTGTGTACCAGACCTGATGTGTGCCTTGCTATAAGTTTAGCAGGGAGGTACCAAAGTAATCCAGGAGTGGATCACTGGACAGCGGTCAAGAACATCCTGAAATACCTGAAAAGGACTAAGGATATGTTTCTCGTATATGGAGGTGACAAAGAGCTCACCGTAAAAGGTTACGTTGATGCAAGCTTTGACACTGATCCGGACGATTCTAAATCGCAAACCGGATACGTATTTACATTAAACGGTGGAGCTGTCAGTTGGTGCAGTTCTAAACAAAGCGTTGTAGCGGGATCTACATGTGAAGCGGAATACATAGCTGCTTCGGAAGCAGCAAATGAAGGAGTCTGGATGAAGGAGTTCATATCCGATCTAGGTGTCATACCTAGTGCATCGGGTCCAATGAAAATCTTTTGTGACAATACTGGTGCAATTGCCTTGGCAAAGGAATCCAGATTTCACAAAAGGACCAAACACATCAAGAGACGCTTCAACTCCATCCGGGATCTAGTCCAGGTGGGAGACATAGAGATTTGCAAGATACATACGGATCTGAATGTTGCAGACCCATTGACTAAACCTCTTCCACGAGCAAAACATGATCAGCACCAAGGCTCCATGGGTGTTAGAATCATTACTGTGTAATCTAGATTATTGACTCTAGTGCAAGTGGGAGACTGAAGGAAATATGCCCTAGAGGCAATAATAAAGTTATTATTTATTTCCTTATAATCATGATAAATGTTTATTATTCATGCTAGAAGTGTATTTACCGGAAACATAATACATGTGTGAATACATAGACAAACAAAGTGTCACTAGTATGCCTCTACTTAACTAGCTCGTTAATCAAAGATGGTTATGTTTCCTAACCATGAACAATGAGTTGTTATTTGATTAACGAGGTCACATCATTAGCAGAATGATCTGATTGACATGACCCATTCCATTAGCTTAGCACCCGATCGTTTAGTATGTTGCTATTGCTTTCTTCATGACTTATACATGTTCCTATGACTATGAGATTATGCAACTCCCGTTTACCGGAGGAACACTTTGGGTACTACCAAACGTCACAACGTAACTGGGTGATTATAAAGGAGTACTACAGGTGTCTCCAATGGTCGATGTTGGGTTGGCGTATTTCGAGATTAGGATTTGTCACTCCGATTGTCGGAGAGGTATCTCTGGGCCCCCTCGGTAATACACATCACATAAGCCTTGCAAGCATTACAACTAATATGTTAGTTGTGAGATGATGTATTACGGAAAGAGTAAAGAGACTTGCCGGTAACGAGATTGAACTAGGTATTGGATACCGACGATCGAATCTCGGGCAAGTAACATACCAATGACAAAGGGAACAACGTATGTTGTTATGCGGTCTGACCGATAAAGATCTTCGTAGAATATGTAGGAGCCAATATGGGCATCCAGGTCCCGCTATTGGTTATTGACCAGAGACGTGTCTCGGTCATGTCTGCATTGTTCTCGAACCCGTAGGGTCCGCACGCTTAAGGTTACGATGACAGTTATATTATGAATTTATGCATTTTGATGTACCGAAGGTTGTTCGGAGTCCCGGATGTGATCACGGACATGACGAGGAGTCTCGAAATGGTCGAGACGTAAAGATTGATATATTGGAAGCCTATATTTGGATATCGGAAGTGTTCCGGGTGAAATCGGGATTTTACCGGAATACCGGGAGGGTTACCGGAACCCCCCGGGAGCTATTTGGGCCATAGTGGGCCTTAGTGGAAAAGAGAAGGGGCTGCCCTAGATGGGCTGCGCCCCCCCCCCTTCCCCTAGTCCTATTAGGACTAGGAGAGGTGGCCGGCCCCCTCCTCCTCTTTTTGAAGGAAATATGCCCTAGAGGCAATAATAAAGTTATTATTTATTTCCTTATAATCATGATAAATGTTTATTATTCATGCTAGAAGTGTATTTACCGGAAACATAATACATGTGTGAATACATAGACAAACAAAGTGTCACTAGTATGCCTCTACTTAACTAGCTCGTTAATCAAAGATGGTTATGTTTCCTAACCATGAACAATGAGTTGTTATTTGATTAACGAGGTCACATCATTAGCAGAATGATCTGATTGACATGACCCATTCCATTAGCTTAGCACCCGATCGTTTAGTATGTTGCTATTGCTTTCTTCATGACTTATACATGTTCTATGACTATGAGATTATGCAACTCCCGTTTACCGGAGGAACACTTTGGGTACTACCAAACGTCACAACGTAACTGGGTGATTATAAAGGAGTACTACAGGTGTCTCCAATGGTCGATGTTGGGTTGGCGTATTTCGAGATTAGGATTTGTCACTCCGATTGTCGGAGAGGTATCTCTGGGCCCTCTCGGTAATACACATCACATAAGCCTTGCAAGCATTACAACTAATATGTTAGTTGTAAGATGATGTATTACGGAACGAGTAAAGAGACTTGCCGGTAACGAGATTGAACTAGGTATTGGATACCGACGATCGAATCTCGGGCAAGTAACATACCGATGACAAAGGGAACAACGTATGTTGTTATGCGGTCTGACCGATAAAGATCTTCGTAGAATATGTAGGAGCCAATATGGGCATCCAGGTCCCGCTATTGGTTATTGACCAGAGATGTGTCTCGGTCATGTCTGCATTGTTCTCGAACCCGTAGGGTCCGCACGCTTAAGGTTACGATGACAGTTATATTATGAGTTTATGCATTTTGATGTACCGAAGGTTGTTCGGAGTCCCGGATGTGATCACGGACATGACGAGGAGTCTCGAAATGGTCGAGACGTAAAGATTGATATATTGGAAGCCTATATTTGGATATCAGAAGTGTTCCGGGTGAAATCAGGATTTTACCGGAATACCGGGAGGGTTATCGGTACCCCCCGGGAGCTATTTGGGCCATAGTGGGCCTTAGTGGAAAAGAGAAGGGGCTGCCCTAGATGGGCTGCCCCCCCCCCTTCCCCTAGTCCTATTAGGACTAGGAGAGGTGGCCGGCCCCTCCTCCTCTTTTCCCCTCCGAGGAATCCTAGTTGGACTAGGATTGGAGGGGGAATCCTACTCCCAGTGGGAGTAGGACTCTCCTGCGCCTGCCCCCCTTGGCCGGCCAGCCTCTCCTCCTCTCCTCCTTTATATACGGAGGCAGGGGCACCTCTAAACACACAAGTTGACACAAGTTGATCCACGTGATCTATTCCTCAGCCGTGTGCGGTGCCCCCTGCCACCATATTCCTCGATAATACTGTAGCGGAGTTTAGGCGAAGCCCTGCTGCTGTAGTTCATCAAGATCGTCACCACGCCGTCGTGCTGACGAAACTCTTCCCCGACACTTTGCTGGACCGGAGTCCGGGGATTGTCATCGAGCTGAACGTGTGCTCGAACTCGGAGGTGCCGTAGTTTCGGTGCTTGATCGGTTGGATCGAGAAGACGTACGACTACTTCCTCTACGTCGTGTCATCGCTTCCGCAGTCGGTCTGCGTTGGGTACGTAGACAATACTCTCCCCTCGTTGCTATGCATCACATGATCTTGCGTGTGCGCAGGAAAATTTTTGAAATTACTACGAAACCCTACACTTTTCCCCTCCGAGGAATTCTAGTTGGACTAGGATTGGAGGGGGAATCCTACTCCCAGTGGGAGTAGGACTCTCCTGCGCCTCCCCCCCTTGGCCGGCCAGCCTCCCCTCCTCTCCTCCTTTATATACGGAGGCAGGGGCACCTCTAAACACACAAGTTGACACAAGTTGATCCACGTGATCTATTCCTTAGCCGTGTGCGGTGCCCCCTGCCACCATATTCCTCGATAATACTGTAGCGGAGTTTAGGCGAAGCCCTGCTGCTGTAGTTCATCAAGATCGTCACCACGCCGTCGTGCTGACGAAACTCTTCCCCGACACTTTGCTGGATCGGAGTCCGGGGATCGTCATCGAGCTGAACGTGTGCTCGAACTCGGAGGTGATGTAGTTTCGGTGCTTGATCGGTTGGATCGAGAAGACGTACGACTACTTCCTCTACGTCGTGTCATCGCTTCCGCAGTCGGTCTGCGTTGGGTACGTAGACAATACTCTCCCCTCGTTGCTATGCATCACATGATCTTGCGTGTGCGTAGGAAATTTTTGAAATTACTACGAAACCCTACACATACTTGTTCCAGCATGTCACCATGGTCTACCATAACACAAACCATGAGGAGTTCACCCCGGTCAAAACCCTCTCGAGTCCGGTCAAAGGTGTAGATCGCACAGGCCTTGCGTATCGGCTCATCTCCGAAAACCGTGCGAGCGAGGGTTGGAAGAGCACACCCATCTCCATGTGGTCCAAATATATGTGTTAAAGGATGGTGTGATGTTTAAATATGCAATACACAGCTTTGAAACTTATAGGTTTGCATCGTGGATGTCATCGATGGTGGGCATACATGCTGTGGTGGAAGCTGATAGCATCTTTTAGGTTGAACTCATGCTAGGTGTGAACTTGGAACTCATGATTCCATTTGTGGACTCTTGTTGCATCTGTAGGTGAATCCTTGTTGAATATGTACGCTTGTGGACTTTGAACTCATGGCCCTTTTGTTTGTGAACTCTTGTTGCATATGTACACATGTTTTTGTGAACCTTCTTTGAATATGTATGCATCTGTGGACTACTCATGGTTGGTTTGTTATGGTTGTCAACTTGTAGTACATTGTTGTTGTGAACTTTGATGTATATATATTGTTGGTGCTCCCAGAAGCCATTGTAGCATATAGTGGCATACGTACACAAATAAAATGCTACTAGCGTTATAAGCCCTGTGTCCCAGCGGCAAGCACCCGGTTTATCGGGCATGTATATGTCCCCAATGGGCTGTAAGCCGTGTGTCCCAGGGCCTGGCACCCGGCTTATAAGCCATTATCCGACGACCCCGCTAAATATAAGCCGGGTCGGAGGCTCTCGATTTACATTTATACCGTGCGCTTGCCTTAGTCCTCGGTTTACATGTAAGCCGAGAGCCATGGGGAAAACACTCGGTTTACATATAAACCGTGCGGCTCTCCTCGGCCCTCGGTTTACATGTAAACCGTGTGCTCGCTGGCACTCGGCTTATAGAAATGGACACGTGGCGCAGTCGTTAGTGTCCGGCTGCCGTTATATATAAACCGTGTGTTTATTGGCCCTCGGCTTACGTAGGTGTACTCGGCTTATATATAAACCGAGTGTTTTCCCCATGGCTCTCGGCTTACCCTTGATAAGCCGGTCCTTAGTAAGCCGTGTACTGTAAGCCGTGAAAAACACTTGGCTTATATATAAACCGAGTGTAAAACGGCATAAGCCTAGTGTTTTGGGCACTTGGCTTATAATTTTTTTCCTGTAGTGTGCATGCCAAAGCGGCGCGGTTGTTGGATGTGTTGGGGTCGGGTTGGTGAGGGGTGGTCGATTTTTTTTAGTTGTGAGTGACGACGCACTTTATGGTGGTGTCCTCCGATTGATCGATTGGTTTATTTGTATGCCCTGCTTGAAGTTAATAAAATGTTGATGAATTTTCTTAATCTTCCTTTTGGCTGGCTCCAGTGCATCTTTGAGTGAGTAGGAACTAGGGAGCATCTCGCGCGATCGGACCAGCACATGCACATTCTTCGTCAAGCTTTGATCGTAGTACTACTACTAGTGATCCCGTGCAAGCCAGTGTCTGAAGTCTGAACCATGCATGCATGCAGTCAATGTGTGCAGTGTAGACATGATAGTATATCTGTCCACTGGACGTAGCGTACCGCATGTTACGTGACCATGCACGACCCAAGACTAGCTGTGGACGCATGTCGCGCCACTCAGAAGATCCAACCAACCCAGGGCCGGTCCTAAGATTTTGCGGGCCCGGGGCGAAACTATGATCCGAGGCCTTTCGGGGCCCTTAGTATAAATGCCTAATTAATAATCATCATATGTACGTATAATTTGTATTAAAGAAAATAATTAAGTGCATCCAAAATGATTGTGCATATCACATAATTTATTACATATTACCTTCAAAATTTTCTCCTAACATTCTGAGATATAAAATCACTAACGACAATATCAATATCAATTTCATCATGCAAATTTTTCTGGATGCATAAAGTTGCCAAGCCATTTAACCTCTCTTGTGACATTGTAGATCTCAAGTAGTTCTTCAACAACTTCAACTTCGAAAAACTTCTTTCAGCTGATGCCATAGTAACAGGCATAGTAAAGAAAATCCGGTATTTAGTGTTTTCTTCTTCCCTTTTAGACCCCCTTTCCACTAATATGTCCCTCGCTTTGTTATCAAGATTACCCTAATTGCTTGGACCATAAATATCCATACTAATTGGTTCCTCATCAACACTAGTAGATCCTGCCGCAGATGAATTAAATATGGACTCATGGTCACTCACATTGCTATCATCCATGTTGACGTCAACATTGCCTTCTGTAGGAGTATGACCATCATCTTCCGGATTGCCATCAGTCTGGTCACCCACAAGAACTATCGCCAACTCGTCTGGATTAGTTGGCGTGCTCGTATCGCTCTTATAATATTTAAAAAGAGATCCGCTCAATGCTTCTTTCTCCTCACCTGCCTCCTTCTTCTTTCTTTCTTTTATGACTTCCAGATGAATACTTTCTACCTGTACTCGACATGACCCTACTGAAATTGAAAGGAACAATTCACTTTCAAAATTAGCACAAAGCTAATTAAAATATTAGATTAAGTACAAAAGATCATCTAATATAATGAGAATCTGCTAGGGCATGGTATACTACCTTCTTTCTACAATCTAATCTGGCAACGTGGGTGCAATGATTTGAGCGCCCTAAAAACAATTCCCTGTTAATCTGTTCGATTGATTGAGAAATTGGGAATCAGGATTAGAAAGAAAAGAAATTGGACCAAGATCATGCGAGGGAAGAGAGCGCGCCGAGACATACTTGTTCGGTCGAAGAGATGAGAGATCCTGCTGCTGGCCTGCTGCAGTCGTCACGTCGTTCGTTCGTGAGGAGAGTCGAAGAGATTAGACGAACAGGAACAGCGGAACAGGAAAAAGGCAGGGAACGACCGATCCTAATCTCTTTTTTTTTTTGAGGAAAGACCGAAGCTAATTCCTAAATTACAGGAAATCAATCCAACGAGGCAACGATTCCTTTTCCTCTCCGATCTGCAGTTCTCCACGACTCCACGTGAGTACGTGCAAATATGGGCCAGGCCCAACGTATTTACTTTCCTAGGCTAGCACGCGAAGCTGAGCGAGGCGCTGATAGAATTTTTCCTGTCGAAGCTTGTATGTATACCTACGTACGTATACCTGGGAGGGGGCCCCTGGCTTTTGGGGGCCCGGGGCGGCCGCCCCGTTCGCCCCTCCCCAGGACCGGCCCTGAACCAACCCCAACCATATCATACTCTAAACCATCAACTCCAGCAGCCAGGAATCTGGCGCTGACCCGTCCCAATGCCGGACGCCACATGCACTGATGCACATGCACGTCGGCCAACTGCTGCGTGCATGCCTCCAGAGCAGAGCCTCCGGGCCTGACGGTTCACCAACCGCCTTCATCCAGCGAAGGACAGCACCGGCCTTGCCAGTCCGTCTGTTTTGTGTAGCGCCGCCGTGGTTTGCCCCACGTCCAGCCCCGCCGATCGAGCTGGACGGACGAGGTGATCGACAGGCGGCGTGCTTCACCACGGGCGTACGTACGTACGTGCGGGCTAGCTCTAGCATGGACACGGACGGCAACCGGTTGGGAGCGCTAGCTGTAGACCTGTCCGGTTGTCCTCGGTCGGGCTCGGTGATGAGTTGTTTTTGCGACATGCTTCGTCTTTTTCGGGACAAGCTGGTGACTTGTTTTGGCTGCTCAATACAAGTATAGAATGCTTGCCTTTTAGGGCTGACAGGTATGCCATCACAACAACTCAAGAACGTACATAACCACACACGCATGCAATGATGCAAAGGCTCCTCGTCCGTGAACCGATTGTTTTGAAAAAAATCGTGAGAATATACTCTACTCCCTACGTCCCATAATGTAAGATGTTTTTGCAAGCTAGGGAGTACGTTGCACTCTTTGTATAGAGACATATGTGACCACTAGGGATAAAAGGGCTTGCCCGACCTTTCTCTTCGAAAAAATTATGCGAGTTTTTCCATAAATAAATAAATAAATTACTTACATGAGGCGAAAAAGAAACTAAATTCGGCAATGAATGGTGACAAAAGTTGAAACATGAGAGATTGGATTTAAATTTAAATTTAATTTTTTAATTTTTTGTACAACTTTATCCCTCCGACGTTACCTTTTTTTTAGAATTTTTAGAACCCTTTTCACTTGGTTTTCACCAGATATTTTTATCTCTTCCCACTCTCCACGTGTGAGCGGTGTGAACAACCCGTGTCCCCCGCCTCATGCAGGACTCTTCGCCGTAGGCACCTCGTTGTACGCCAGCCTTGGTCCGAGCTAGCGACCATCAGCCTCCGTGTATTTGAGCGACATGACCGCGGAGATAGTGTGGGGATGAGCCGTCCGTAGATTGTTAGATCCACAAGACCACAACCGACTCCCTCACTTTTCTCTCCTTATTACAACTGTATTTCACACACATCGCCTTCAGCCCTTAACTAGAGGGTCGTCTCATCTTCATTTTCATCTTGCGGTTGTTCATTTAGTAGGTTATACGAATTTTAGAAAATTAGAGACAAAGAATTTCAGAAATTTTGGTGGTTACTGCAATTATCTTTTACCTCAAAATTTTCGATTAGATCCAAACAAAATCCACACTCTGTAAAGATACTTCAATAAGATCTGAAATATTTTTTCTACCGAATTATAAACCCACATGAACCTCGGCGGCTTTCGTAAGATGCACACCAAATGTGATGTGATATTTTCAGAGGAGTTGCAAATAGATCCACCGGTTCACCAATCATTGATGGCTCGAGAACCGCTAAACTAGTCCATAGTACATTACATGCAATTGTAACCTACAATTACTATCAGAAAATAAAGCTCCAAGGCGTTCAGTGCATAACTCTTGCGATATTAGTTAATTATATCTCCCAACTCAAAAAAAACTCATTATCTCAGTATGATCTTATTTATCTTGCCAAACACACTAGCTGGAATATTTGTCATTTTTTCTTCTAAGGGTAAAGGGTCATTTTTCTTTTGTCTTCAGGTTACATATATAGAGGTACACAGTAGTACATTGCTGCCAAGAAAAAAGGACACAGTATATTGGAGAAAAGCGGCCTATCATAAAGAGCAAATGTAGTAGTACTCCCACCATTCACTATTATAAGATGTTTTGAATATCTGATTATGAAGTACGTACGAACTGAAATGAGTAAACAAACACGCGAGTGAAAAGTGTCTACATACATTCAATTTATAAAAAATAAAAACATCTTATAATAGTGAGCGGATGGAGTAACTTTTAGCATAGCATGTGCGTTGCTCAGTGTTTATACTGTGCACATGCATTGTGGAATTCCTAACCGTTTGTATGTATGTATTCAGCAAGCATCATGAATGACACCGGAGGTTCTCAGTTTCTCACCATCTTAAACCGCAACTTGTCCTAGACACATGTCAGCGGTCACCAACCTCTGTCTTATGAAGCTCGAAAAAAAAGTGCCTGCTTGTGTGAGCGCGCGCGTGTTTTTCTTTCTTGCAAAAGTCTGCTCGCCTGTGTTTGAATGGCCACAAGGCTGGTTGCGTGGAGTGGATTAGTGCTTTTTTGCATCGCGATCCGTGGAAATGTTATTTTCTTTCTGTTGGGAGATTGATCTTATGCTTTTAGCCAGTCTAAACATGTGCAAGAGCCCACCACCTATCAGGGTATCTTGCACAGACAGGGTTTCGACCTATGGGCCCCTGCAGGCCCATCAGACTGTGCTGTACAAGAACACGTTGAGGTTGCATCTTTCCTTTTCCCATAAAACGGAACTGAAAATGATCTTTCCCCCTCTCGATGCTGACATGCTGTTCAACTTGAGAAACAGTAACTGACATGCTCATAGGTGCCCTATATTGGCCAATTCACAGATATACATACAGAAGCCAAGAGAGTATACACCACAAGGTATCTTAGCCATCCTTCTTTGAGGCAGCCAATCATCATATCAGATTTGGACTAAGTTACTTACAGTTACAGGTCAGGTCCACCGGGCCTTCTTCTGGGTATAAATAACATTATAAACTATCACTGGACTGGACGGTAGGTCAAATATAGTTACTGATCATCAGGTATGTCATCGGTGTCTGGTGCCGTATCCCGGCCAAGATCTTTGTCTTGTTGGTTAGGAGAGCTAACCTCTTGCATATACGACTCCGCAAATTCTAGCATTTCTCGAACTTCCTTCTTTAACTGCAATATTTTAAAACACAATTACCTTAATCACGACATGCAGAGACTAAAGATTGAATTATGAGGGATTTGTATTTGCATCTCGACATGCAAAGACCTTTTGCATCTAAAGTTCTGAACCCATGCTCCTATGCGCTACAACAAGCAAGCAAGCAAAAGCTACATAACCAGCCAGTCAATCTCTGTATTTTTAATGTCAAAATCAATCTGATCATATCCAGATTGCAGTGTATCTGGAGCCAAGAGTTGCTGTCTTATCTATTTCACTAGCATATTACTACTAAGTTTGTGGACAAATTAGATTAAATTCCAACTGGCAGATTATCATCAAAACAGAGGTCAATACTAGATAAACCCATACCTCGTCCACAGCTCCACTCTTTATTTTAGACTGCATTATGCACCATTTCTTGAAATGTGCACCTGAAAAAGGCAGAGTAACCACCATATCCATCAAGCAGAGTAACCACCATATCCATCAAATTACAAATTTTCATTTGCGGTTTAAACTGAGAACAGACATCATAACATAAAGTACAATAAGAGAACACAAGTTACACATGGAGATCAGAAGAAAACACTAACCAGCACTTATGTTAACACTGCACGAACTAGAATCGATAGTTTTCACAGACCATCTACAGTGTACCTGAAAAGTAGAACATCGGTTAATCATATTACCACATCATAGTTGTGATTTCATTGCAATGAAAAGAACATATAAATGTATCTGTCACAGAGACTAACTGAACATGAAGTACCTCAAAAAAGGAACCAAATGGAACATCATGTACTTGTTGCACAGTCTCAAATACCTAACAAGTATCCAGTGAGAAATTAGTATTATTATGATCTAAAGTACTCCCTCTGTCCCATAATATAAGAGTACATTGGTTGTAACGACATCTTATATTACGGGACGGATGGAGTAGTATATAACATAATGTAATACTATGATTCAAGAAAGATTTCCCATCATATTGGGATGTTCACTTTAGCACTTAGACATACCAGATCGGTTTTGTTAGCTGAAAGAACCATATGCTGCCACTCTGTCATTGCTGAATATGGAGGGCACATCGGACTATGGCATATGGATTTACAGTTAAGTTCTCTCACCTGACCATCATACTCGTCGGCAACATGCCACTGGCCCAGCTGCGAAAAGAGACATTTCTAGTCAGCAATAATTCATGACTGAAAGAGCTGGTACTCTGCTGGATACTTACGTTGATATCTTTATCCTGACGAGCTGTCCTATATTCTGTTATGTAACTTGAGTCATCACTTAATAGATTATTAAAAAACTCTTCTGCAGTGCACGGGAATGTTCCCTGCAATGAGATTGAATTAAATAATTAGTTCTGTTATCAACTGCAAAATCATGGAAGATACAGTTAGCCATCATTACATTAAATACAGAGACTAGAACTTCTTCTTTGACAAAAGGTTGTAGTTGCCCTGTTAAGTCAGCACAATCTTCTGGAACATTTATCTCCTTGCTGCTATTTTTTCTTGAGCTACTGAGTGCGCGCAATGCAGATTGAGCACGTTCCTATAATCCAAAAACCAAATATATTAAAAACTATCATCAATTCAGACAAGCAGTTTATGGAGATCACAATCATGTAAACCAAAGCCTACCATGAACAGCAAAACAAGCAGAAAGCACGCTTCAAAACTAGTGCACCAACAGTAAGATTGCCGATACACAACAGCAACATGCATCCTATATTTAAATTCTTACTTGAAAATATGTACAAAAAGGGCAGTTTGTCACTACCTGCTTCTCAGCCTCTATCATTGCATGGAAGTTCTTCACAGCTCGTTGCAATGCTCTAAATGTGTGGTTTCTGTTCCAAAACGATGCAAATTTGTACCTAACCCTTCCTGCAAAAATAATATAAGGTGACATAAAGCAAATGACAAAACATCCCATCTTATCTAGATTACCATTTCCAGTCCTTTTGCCAGCCTCCAGAAATTGTGTGAATATTGTAATTTTGGTTATCAGTGCCCTCTTATTCTGTTTTCTAGCATAAATGCATAATCAATAGCTCCATCCACACTTCTTAAGTTTGCAACAAATTTTGCATCAAGATAAATCTACAGCCCAATTCATGGTGGAATCTTGCAATCTGCACTCACAAAACTAAAATCTACATCAAGTCATGGACTAATAAGTAGTAATACCAAACATGTTGATGCTGCTGAGAAACAGAAGCAGGCATCAAGATCCAAAAGGTGGAACTGGAAGTTCAAGATTGGATGGGAGCAGAAAACTACGTGTCAAACTGAAAAATAGAGAAAACCACATTATGTATGTAGTATATACCTAGTTTAGCTGGATAGCCATAATGAAATTAGAAGGCGTCATGATTTATAGTGCCAGACAATAGGATGAGATTTGACAACTGAGCATTGCAAAGCAGTGAAAGGGCTTTAAGTTTGCAGCATTATCCATGTTTAGTGCCAGCGGAAGAATCAAGAAAGATGCAAAAGGTTTGTGTGACTAACTGACTATGCAAGATTGTGAGTGTTAAATCCTACCATCAGGGCATCCTAAGGGAGGAACTCCATGTCCTCCAGCTCCCGTTCGAAGAAATATCGTAATTGCTGGATTAATAACTGCATGCTGGCTTCTTCTTATCTGCTTGTAAAAAAAAGGGACAGAAGTGATCATTACATTTTTAGCAAGAAAATGGTGCAGTATATTACAAAAAGGAGTAGGGCAAGGCTCACCTCATCAATATCTCTCAAAGGGAGCATAACCTTCATACATAAGAAAAACATGTTATCAGTCACACGATGTACCACAGCCAATGTAAGAAAATGGATACGTTTCTAAGACAAGCTTTCTAGCTTAACAAAGCTAAACTTTCTGCAGCTCGTAGGATCGTAAACTTATCCAACCCAATCTAGATGGCATCGGAATACACACAGAAAATGCTATTGTTGACCAGGATTGGTAGCTTCAGTGATTCAGACTTATGAGGCAAACTGGCGTATAGCAGCCAGTGGGGAAATTACATTTCTATCAAGCTGGAATTCAACAGATTTTTTTCTACTGATCGTGGTACTGGCAGCTGTAACAGTCAAATATGGTACTGGATTCCTGCTAGTGTGGCCAGAAATACCACTGAGAACAAGAGACATAAATCTTGTTCAGCAAGTACACTGGAATCAATTGTTTCTAGAATGATTACTGACAAGTATATGAAACAACAAATTTAGCACCTCAACTATGGAAATACTGGAACAACAAAAGTCATTCAGGTCTTATATCCGAATCACGATTAATTATTAGACAGCATAGCCTATCTTGCGATGGCATTTTATCGGATCATAATCAACAGGACAAGGTCATATAAGTAGTACTCCCTCTGTAAACAAATATAAGACGTTTTAGATCACTATAGTACTCCCTCCGATCCATATTACTAAAGCTGCGACAAGCAATATGGATCGGAGGGAGTACTTTAGTGATCTAAAACGTCTTGTATTTGTTTACAGATGGATTACCATTTAAGAACCACAGGACAAAAGGATACGATCATCAACATTAGAAGAAAACGACAAGATCAGTATTTCTACATTAACTCTGTTATCCTATTGTTTCCTCATTTACAATGCTATCCAACAAATAATCAACACAGCACTAGAAAATGAATCTTTTCTGAGAAGCATGGAAAACATTAAGTGAACATAACGAACCAAGTAAATCCCCCAATCAAAGGATGCAATTGAAAAATACTGAATGTGAGCGTACCTTAATCTGCTTAGAGAAGACGTTTGAATGGAAGCAAATGTGCCATGAAGAAACATACATGCGACCGTGGTATAGAAATGATCTCTCAAGTGCACATGAATAGCTGTGTTCAACAACCTGAATGACAAAGAAAGCAAGAAACAGTTAGCTCTTGCAAGTTGGAAACACTGCTAGCAGACCTATGCATTATTTAATTAGCAGTAGCAGCCGTAGGTACTTACCTCATCTGGAGGGAGCCCAAAAATTGTCTGCAAATGACCTGGCTTTTGGTGAACTACAGTAGGGCCTTGTTTGTCTAAGGAAATCCTTCTACGAGCATCAGCCTCGGCAGTGTTGTTTAGAGCCCTAAAACACACCAAAAATGAAATGTCAGAAAATTGCTGACAAGACCACGTTATAGTTTTCTTGTGTTGTCCAAAGGGACAAAGTAAAAATAGTGAAGCAAGTGACTGCAACATGCCAAAGCTGTTGAAATATGCAAATTTTCACATCTAAAATAATTTAAAAAAACTTCAGAGCAAATTAATAATAGGTGAGATATTTACCTGGAGGAAGTCTCATGAACCTTGATTGCCTTAATATGGAGACAAACCTAACAAAACAAAACAAAAATGATATGATAACTGGAAGAAATAATCATTCTGATAAACCAAGTTGCTCCATAGAAACCAATTACCTGACCTGAAGAGCTGTCAAGTGTATACCAAACTGGTCCGCTCTGCCCCTCAGACTCGACTGGAACAGTAACAGAACCAAGTGTTGTGCTCTTCCATACAATGTCCCAATCATATATTTTCACCTGTATCTGCGATAGTGTACAGAACAAATGTGTGAGTGTATCTTTGACGAACTACCATCGATAACACCAATCGAAAAGACTTCTTGTGATCGATATGACTGTTCTTAAGGAGGGTCTCCAAGAAAATATTGCAAGAAATGGATTTCTTAAGGAAAGGGCTGGTAATAACCTTTACAGGAAGAGAGTCAACAACAAAATTGAATTCCTCTCCCCACATTGGGTTTCTTGAGCCAGGAACCATGGAGCTGTAAGGTGTTAAGAGATGAAACCAAGGGGATAAGTAGAGCACTACAAAATTACCTACTTGACTCCAAAATTCTATTAAGCAGAATAAAATTATCTAATATTAGGAGTGTTTATTTGAAATTGTTTCCGTCAACCCCCTTCCACCATTGCTTTTCCTACAGAAATATTTTTAGGGTCGATGAGTTACATCAGTCTACTTAAGACCCCAACCCCTTTCTCTCCTTCAACGGATTTCCGGCAATCCTGAGAGCAACCACATTCATTCATCTCCAAATTATGTCATCTGCAATTTAGATCTATGAACTGAACTTCTCCTGCGCCGAATCACTCCTATACACCGATTGGTAGTTGTCTAAACTGAGCCACCTCCCATCTCTCGTCTAATGATCTAGTGAGTAGCAATAATTCATCATTTAACTTGGTTTTACTGTGACCTTAAAAGGACAGCATTAGCCGCCAGCAGAACCTTTTGGGCAACGCGTTCGATTGGTTGTTGGATGAAGCTTGAACCTAGTTTACTCACACATATAGTTATCTGTACAGGTCATCAAATGAAATGCTCCTTCTCTAAAAAAAATCAAATGAAATGCTGTTACAATCCTCTCTTCCGTACTTCAATTCAATCAGTAAATGTTTTTCCCTAAAAAAGTGGTTTATTGAGTATTGTGCAGCCTAAATTCCAGGAGACAAGGTCATTTTCCAATGAAAAACCTTTGATGAGTCATATGACCGTGTGATGGCCATTGCTAAGTTTTTAGTCAGGAATGTATCAGGAACAGAGTTCTTCCTAAACCTATAGTCTGATAATGCTGTAACCATAAGTCAAATCATCCAAACTAACTAGAATCGACAGCATTGCAGAAGAGAATGTACATATAAATACTGAACCGAACCTGAAACGCTTCTCTTCGCCGCAGGTGATGAGCGCATAAGGGTCCGAGGTCCCATTCAAGTTCGCCGCGATCAAATTCTTCGCGGCTAGCAGCTCCAGCTGTTACAGGCACGCACCCAAGTCACACGACCGCTCACAGAGTCAATCACAATCAGGGGGGCGCAACAAAATCAGAGACAAGGGGCTGATCAGCCTCACCTTCACCACGTACGCCGACGGCCCCGTGGAGTACTGAGCAGCAATCCCCGCGCGCGGAACAGACAAAGCCAAACCAAAAACGCTAGCAACGTTAGCACGGGTGATCGTTCATCGGCGCATGCCGTAACCGCCCAAAAATTTCCCCACTGACGGACCCCAGGCAACCGCCGGTGCTTGCTTACCTTGTCGGCGCCGTCGAGGTCCCGCGCGAGGGCGAGGTCGTCGGCGCCCGCGGGCGGGGCGCGCGGGCCGAGGAGCTCGTAGGCGGCGTAGAGCGCGACGATGAGCATGGCCGCGGCGCAGGTGACCTCGATCTCCCAGCAGGTGGGCAGGAGGAACCCGAGCGCCGCCGCCGCCTGCGGCGACATGCCGCCGACCCTCCGCGAGGCCGACGCCGAGGGAGGGGGTCTAGGGTTTCTCGGGGGTGGGAGAGGGTGAGGGGAGGGACAAGCACGCGATGGCCATGGGAGGGAAGGGGGCAAAGGGGGGAGGTGGTGGTTACGGAACGGGAGGGGGCGCGACGTGGCGGAGAAGGTGGAACCGGTCGGGACAGCGTGGCCCCCCAGTGAGATCCGACGGTTGGGGCCGCTTGCGCGTGAGGTGGCGCGGATCTTGATGCGTCGGGGAAATGCAGGATGGGACGCTCGCAAAATCCGATTAGGATCCGTTTTATCTCTTAAATAAAAAATCCGATTGAAGATCTGTTTTCACAATCCATCTTTGAAACTAGATCTCATATCGATATATTTCGATGAATTTTTTTTGTTTAAAAGTTGCCATGTCTATTACACATGAATTGCCATGATGTTTACACCGAAGTTGCCATCATATGTTTTAACTATTTTGTTCTACATTTAAAAGTAAATTTTGACATCTTATAAAACGGAGAATTAAGAAACTAGACTTGTCATGTACCATAAACTAAAATTGTCATGATACATGCACTTAAAATTGTCATGGTTCATACAAAAAAAATATTTTCATGATCAAAGTACTGGAATTGCCATCATAAAAAAACTAAAATTGTCATGCTCTACAAACTAAAATTGTCACATGGCAACTTTAGTTTAAGCACTATGGCCACTACAGTGTAAACATTATGGCAACTTCTGGGCAAAAAAAAATTCATCGAAACATATCAACATGGGGTCTAATTTTGAAGATCTCGTCGAGACGGGTTTAATGGTGAAAACAGATTTTTAATTTGATTTTTTAATTAGGAGATAAAACATTTTTAAGTCGAGAACCAAAAAGATTTCTGTTGATGTCATCTATTCATACGTGGCAAAATAAGTGGTGATGAAGGTGTGTGGGTGATGTGCAAACGCCCACACGTGTGGGCATTAGTTTTTTCGAAAAACAATAGTATCAGATTTTTAGTCACTTGTATCGAAAACATTTGTCGTCGTTGGATCTAGCGCACTAATCTTGGCACACAGATGATAGCCATGCCATCACCTGGATTTGTTCGCTCCAATGATAGAGCGAGCGAACATCGTGAGCCCACGACCCACCACTCCCTCTCACCTCACCTACGAAGCGGTCGAAGGTATCACTCACTTCCTCTCTCCCGTAAATCCCCAGATCAACTCGACCAGGCCAACTCTCGGGCGACTTGTGCGGGTAACACACAGATCCTGACCAAATCCCCAGGCCGGTCCATGAGTAGCGCGCAAGGGGAGCCGCCGCAGAGGAGCTGCACATCGAACAGATGGGTAAGGGCGGCCGGAGCGAGAGAGAGAGAGAGAGGGAGGGAGGGAGGGAGGGAGGGAGGGAGAGAGAGAGAGAGAGAGAGAGAGAGAGAGATGGCTTACGACCGAGTGACGAGAAGGCTTTATAGTCCAACAGGCGGTCGCGCCACCGCTCCCTTCTGCGGGGACGCCCAGTGAACTCTTCAAGCCATGATGGATGGCCAACTAAAAGATGTCGCAACACGCACAGTCGCTTCGCCAATGGGCAAACTCATCCACAATGTTCTGATGCCCCTCACCTTGGCTAGGGTGTTTGTCGATGATTTTGAAGATGTAGAGCAATTTGAACAACCTCGAGGTGCAGACGAGGGAACACACTATAAGTTCAAAGAGTGTCCGAATTGACCCTTAGGTGGTCCAAGGAGCATATCCTTTTGGGGACAAACAAACGTGCCCTTGACACCCAATACGAGCGTCCCTTCACTCGGAGCATCTCCTTTTGGTACTAGCAGTAGCGAAAGGTCTGAAAGAAGTCGTACCTAATATGAAAAGACGAGGCTACTGAAAAGATCAGTATCGTCGACTAGAGGGGTGGGCGAATAGACAACTAACAATTTTTAAATTCCATTCCAAATTTTAGGCTCAATAAGAAAGTAGTTTGTCTACATATTGCTCGCGGAAAATGATGCCAGAAAAGAGGTTGGTAATCCCTGGGTGCAAGGAATTGTCATAGCACTTTCCAAATATAGAGGTGGTAGGAGTGAAAGATAAGATTCGTATTTTCTTAGGTCCTATATGTCACTGATACAATCATATGTACACCAAGTGTTTGCTTTACCTAGGAAGTAAAACTAGAAGTACTTGGTATCAAAGAATAGTTTTGCAAGATAATTAAAACCCATAAATAAAAGTTAGGTGTTGTTTTGTAAAAGAACAATACATAGCGAACGTGAAAAAGTGGTGGTCGTATGTGGTGCAAAATTGTCCCCAGGCAATTGGCTAAATTACTAGACCGGTCGTCATCATTGCAGTTTTATATGTAGGAGAGGCCTTTTCTAACATACTATCCATACTTGGAATCATACGTAATTATTATTGAAACTATTAGCAAACATCCACAAATACTAACAAGTTCATTAAGATAAACTGAACCATAACTTTAAGATATACTGGTCACCGTTTATCCCATATGCATCAATTTCTATGGTGTGGCAAGGTATACAGTCCTATCAACATACTACTAACCATAAGATGTGATCCACGTGTGCGCTCATATGATGAGAACCAAAGGACAACGGCATAACAACATGCAACTAAAACCAACCATAGCAATTCACCAATTAACCACAAGACAATCATAATCTACTCAGTCATAATAGAGATGCAATAGATCATTGTTAAATAATATATAGCATCGGACAACATGTTCAAGCAATGGATTACAAAGGTTTGTGGGAGAGTGAACCATTGTATAGAGAAGGAGGAAGGTGATGAAGATGTTGATGAAGACGGCGAAATTGATGAAGACGATGGCGGTGATGATAGTTCCTCCGGCGGCACACCGGCGCCATCGAAAGAGAGGGGTAGAAAGGCCCACACATCCTTCTTCTTTCTTGAAATTCTCCCTAGATGGGAGAAGGTTCCCTCTCTGGTCCATGGTGTTCTTGGCCTCCGGGAGACGACAGCCACCCCCAAGATTGGATCTTGGAACTTTTTGTCTCTCTTTTCATGTTGAAATTTGTGAGGTTTCACGGTTTTATTGACCCCCGGAGATCCGTAAGTAGGAAAAAAATGAAATTTTTATGGTGGTTCCTCGACTTTTGAGGGAAGCTACCCTCCAAAGGGCAACCCCGACCGACCTCCATAGCTCCCAGACGGGTTCACCACGCCCCTAGGGGTGACCATGTGGGGAAAAAGTCTGGAGCTCCTCTCAAGGTGTATCCAGGTCTATTGGGTCTCTTATTTTCCAAAAGAAATCTTCCCCGTGTATTTTTGAGCTCCCCAAATAAAGATTCTCTTAAAAGCTAAAAACATGCAGAAAGCAACAATTGGCTCTGTGCACTAGTTAATAAGTTAGTCCAATAAAAATAATATAAAATTGTGCCAAAACTATATATAATCATTGTAATATAGCATGAACACTTCAAAAATTATAGATACGTTAGATATGTATCAATGCCCTTTGATATACGGTTTGGATAGCGAAGGTTTCCCTGCATTTTTCGTAAGGACTGACCCTGAGTTATCGAACCCACGAGAGCATTTGCACTACGACAGTGGCTCTAACAAGTTCTTGCGAGTGAATTAAAATCCAGTTTTTGTAAATCGGACCTTAACAAACTTAGGGGTGTAAACACTAGAATTAAAATAGGCATGGATATGATGTCTTGATTCTTACATTATTTGTGTTCGGGACCATCATGATATTAATTTATGCTCTAAAATTATTCCAATTGACGTTTCAACAAACTATATTAATTTGTGAACAAAAAATATCATAACATATATACTTTTGTTGCGGGTATCATACATATAAATTATGTCCTCTATTGATGAACACACATTGAAACAATATAAAAACTAAAAAATCCAAATTAAAAATAGTGATGATAAAAGTAGAAAGAAGCAAGAAAAAATAGAAATGATGAATGAAAAAGAAAAAGATCGGAAAGGAAAAGGAAAAAACATGAAGAAGAAAAACAGCACCAGGCCATTTAATGACCCGGCCCGGGTGGTGGAGAGGTTCACGGAACGCGTCGGCCGGCAAACGGCCTGCTCGCAGGTCGCTGTGAAGAAGATCATCCCGAAGTCACACATTTCTGGCCTCCGTTTCTTAATCGTGTCGGCCTCGTTGTTGGCCCATAGGTTCTCCAACTGGCGCGGCAGACCGTACCCACCAGGCGTAGCATCTCAGTTCCCGCCAATTTGGCTGTTCTGGCGCGAAGACTAGTCGACGCATTTTCCCGTGGAAAGTAGTAGTACCAGCCTGGACGCGTCTTCCCTGCTCAAGACATTTTCTAGCTCACCTAAAAAAAACTAGCGGACGCGGCAAGCATCAGACGGTTCTTCTGTTTTTCTCCTTCCGTGCATTATTTTTTCCACATAAAAAAAATGCAAATACGAGTTGACAATCTATACTCTCTTTTCCCTTTATCATAAGGCGAGTGATAGGCGCCGGTGCGCCGGCCCAAATTTGGGCCGGTCGCTGCGCTACTGCACGATACGTCACTTTTAAACCGTACGATCTCGTTCATCTAAACAAAAAGGAAAAAAAGAAAAGGGGACAGAGCCTAGCGCAATCGCTCATCCTCATCCGGTTGCGCTCCTCCTCATCCGCGCTCGCCGTCGGTTTGCTTGTGCCGGCGCGCCAGAGGTCGCTATCGCCGCGCTGACCGCCCCATGGTTGCAGCACGGGGGCACACCGTCCCATCTCCACCACCAGCCGCTGTTGCAGCTCCGCTACCACCGCCGTCCCCCGTCCGAGCAAATCGACTCCATGGTCATAGCTTTTTCATCTCGCCATCGCTGCTTATAGCTCCCGCCATTGAAGGTTGTAGCATCTACTGATGAAGGTTGTAGCATCGCCTTCATCGTCCAACTCTGGTTTGACGCATCATCAGCTCCCACCACCATGTTCCAGCAAAAAAAACAAAATTCATCAGCAAAAAAGCCACTGTCACCGGTAGTAGCAAAAATCAAATACAGTTCCAACAAAATACATCACCGCCGTCGCCGCTGACTGTCGCAATGAAACACCTCGCCGAAGCAGCAAAAACTTTGTCGGTTGTAGCAAAACAAAAGGCCGGTTCCAGCAAAACGACTTGCCTGCTCGTCCGATTCCAGACCTGGTCGGTGTGGATGCAACTTATTCGCCGGCTGATTCCGTTGAAGCAAAAACATTAGCAGGTTCCAGCAAAAAAAGAAATCGGTTCCAACAAAAAAAACAGTGAAGAAAATCTGGTGGTTGATTTGTAGCAAAAAGGATTGCTATTTCCAACAAAAATAAAGAATGCTTCTAGCAAATAAATAACTCAGCAGGGAGACTCCAAGTGGTTCGATTGTAGGCTTGTAGCAAAACATAAAAGGTTGTAGCAAAAAGGATTGCTAATTCCAACTGAAAAAAACATTGGTTCCAGCAAATAAAATCAACAGGGGATCCCAGTGGTTCGATTGTAGCAAACAAAAAAGCTAGTTCCAGCAAAACAGAACACTGGTTCCACCAAAATGCAACAAAAAGGCGCAGCTAAAATCACCACCTGCACGGTTGGTAGCTCTGAAGTTCGCCGGTTCCAGCTCCGGTTGCAACACCTCGCGGTGCTGGTTCAACTCCGGATCAGGCGGTAGCCGGTGCACCGACGACTCGGCACGAGCCGCAGGTGGTTCCAGCTCCCGTGCTTGACTCGCAACAAAAACGGAGTGAAGGTCATGCGGCTTGGAACAAGAGAGAGAGAGGATGGGATGTGGGACGCGGAGGTCGCCGGCGTCACTGGAATTTGCGGCAACGGCGGTCGTCGAGATTTGGGGCTAGTGCGCGTTGGATCTGGGGTTGATTTTTCGTAGAGCTGAGAGAAATGGATCGAGGGAACTGAATGGATAAGGTCCAGCGCTAGTAAGAGATATGCCAGGGGAAAGGAGGGCGACGCGTGGAGCAGTGCGTGGGCCCAGTGCCAGGTAACGTGTCTCGTATACAATCTGCAATCGAACGCACGTGGCTCGACCGGCCGAACGCTCGGCCGGTCCGCCGTATAGAAACGTTTCCCTCATCATAACTGAAGTCTGGCTCCGTTTCGAAAATAATAATAACTGAAGTCCAGCACGCTCGATTGTCCAGTTGCCGCTGCCGGTCCCTTCTCATCCGCCGTATACTCTACCGCGACCGTCCTTTACTTATCCCGTAGTCTATGTCTCCTCCTTTTTAAGTCGGTATATATGCATCGTTAACTAAGATCTGTCGACGACAACCTCCAGTGCTGGTGTCGCATGCCAACCCTATCACAATCGACTAGCTATTGAGGCAGCCATGCGACAAACATGGACTACTTGTTGAGGTTGCGAACGGGGAATGAGCGTTTTTTTAGTAAAACGGAGAGAAGTATGGGGTCTTGCATAAGAAAATAGTTGCCTAATTAATTAGGAAAAATAAGGCAAAACTAGATACAAAGGGCATGAAGCCCTCACCGGTGGTTAAAATGTCAGAGGTTGTAAACAGATGAGTAACACCATGGGCCAACACGTCAAGCAAATGCCTACAAAGGGTACATCGCACGAAGGAACTCCTCACCGACCTCCACCGAGCAAGCTATCCAGCATGGCACATCCAAGGAGGAGCGTGGAGACCACTGACAAGCTTCAGGAGGAGGACGAAAGACGCCTTGCCTAGCATTGCACCACCTCACCCGAAGGGAGAGAACAAAGCCGTGGAGATGAGCAGGCGTGAGCCGTCCAACAAAGGTGATAATAAAACCACGCCTTGAGAATCGTGCGCCGAACACAACATCTTGAGGCCACCGTCATTGCATCAATCAAGCCTCCGTACATTGCATGATTCTCGTACATTGCATGGTTCTCCTTCACCATCTTCTGTTGAGAATTAGCACACAAATGCACTTGTGGTTAACTAAAAACTGCAGCAAAAACAAAGTAATCTCAACACCACATCAATGTACTAACTCAAGGATCATTGCTTAGCACGGAAGGAACCATATGGAGCGGCATATTTGGAGGTAAAATATGTTACTCAGCACACAAGACGCTCCTCAGACTATATCTGATGGTAGAAGTAACTTTTGACAACAACAAACATCAATTACAGAGACACCAGATTTATGTGGAAAGCCCCCAACTTGAGGGGAAAAACCATGGGCTGAAGCCACTCAAATCCTCTTCCACTATTATCCAATGTGGGATACAACAAGTTCTTCTCTAGATAACACTAGAGGATCTCATACATCAAGATTTCCGAATCTTAGATGAACACAACAAGTTTTGGTGCTCAAGAGCTAAAGATTGAAACAATCTCACCAAAGATGATAGAATTGCAGCTTGAAGAAGAAAAGGTAGTGGATTTGGATCATCACAACCTTGGGGAGGAGCTCCCTTTGCTTCTTCCTTCAATCTTTCTCTCTTGGTTTTTTCTCTTCCTCTCCAATGGAGGCGAACTGATTTTCGTCATCCTTGGTGGTGGTTGCTGGATGGAGGGTAAAGCATCCCCATCCTCTCATGTATAAAGTAATTGACCCTAGGTCATAACCCTAATGGGTAGTGTGCTTTTGCACCTCTTTGGGCTGCCTAAAAGTCTTCAAATGGTCGTCTCCTCACAGCCCACATGAGGAGGATATCCCAACAAATCTCCTCCTCCGACTCATGAGGGGGGGGGTGATACTTCCATTTTGCATCATGCTTTTATATTGATATTTATTGCATTATGGGATGTTATTACACATTATATCACAATACTTATGCCTTTTCTCTCTTATATTACAAGGTTTACATGAAGATGGAGAATGCCGATAGCTGGAATTCTGGACTAGAAAAGGAGCAAATCTGAGAGACCTATTCTGCACAACTCCAAAAGTCCCGAAACTTCATGGAGAACTGCTTTGGAATATATAAAAATATTGAGCGAAGAAAGCACCAGAGGGGGCCACCAGCCATCCACAAGGGTGGAGGGCGCGCCCTAACCCCCTGGGCGTGGCCCCTGCCTTGTGGGCCACCTGGCAGGCCCCCGATGCCCATCTTCTGCTATAGGGTGTGTTTTGACCTGGAAAAATTGAAGAGGAAGCTTTCGGGACGAAGCACCGCCGTCTCGAGGCGGAACTTGGGCAGAACCAATCTATGGCTCCGGCGGAGCTGTTCTACCGGAGAAACATCCCTCCCGGAGGGGGAAATCGAAGCCATCGTCATCACCAACGATCCTCTCATCGAGAGGGGGTCAATCTCCATCAACATCTTCACCAGCACCATCTCCTCTCAAACCCTAGTTCATCTCTTGTATCCGATCTTTGTCTCAAAACCTTAGATTGGTACCTGTGGGTTGCTAGTAGTGTTGATTACTCCTTGTAGTTGATGCTAGTTGGTTTATTCGGTGGAAGATCATATGTTCATATCCTTAATGATAATTAATACTCCTATGATTATGAACATGAATATGGTTTGTGAGTAGTTACGCTTGTTTCTGATGACATGGGAGAAGTCTTGTTATAAGTAATCATGTGAAATTGGTATTCATTCGATATTTTGATGAGATGTATGTTGTCTTTCTTCTAGTGGTGTTATGTGAACGTCGGCTACATGACACTTCACCATGATTTGGGCCTAGGGGAAGGCATTGGGAAGTAATAAGTAGATGATGGGTTGCTAGAGGGATAGAAACTTAAACCCTAGTTTATGCGTTGCTTCATAAGGGGCTGATTTGGATCCATATGTTTCATGCTATGGTTAGATTTATCTTAATTCTTCTTTCGTAGTTGCAAATGCTTGCAAGAGGGGTTAATCATAAGTGGGAGGCTTGTCCAAGGAAGGGCAGCACCCGAGCACCGGTTCACCCACATATCAAATTATCAAAGTAACGAACGCAAATCATATAAGCATGATGAAAACTAGCTTGGCAGTAATTCCCATGTGTCCTCGGGAGCGCTTTGCTTTATATAAAAGTTCGTGCAGGCTTGTCCTTTGCTACAAAAAGGATTGGGCCACCTTGCTGCACCTTAGTTACTTTTGTTACTTGATACTCGTTACGAATTATCTTATCACAAAACTATCTGTTACCGACAATTTTAGTGCTTGCAGAGAATACCTTGCTGAAAAGCGCTTGTCATTTCCTTCTGCTCCTCGTTGGGTTTGACACTCTTACTTATCGAAAGGACTACGATAGATCCCCTATACTTGTGGGTCATTAGGGGGAACCACTATGCCCGCTACCTTGCAACATGCTTGTAGCTTCTCATTTGGCAATATCTTGGTCATCATATTCGAACCATTGTCGTCGGTATTGATCTTCTTAAGTTTCAGCAACTTGGAACTCATGATACGTCCATTTTGCATCATGCTTTCATATCGATATTTATTGCATTATGGGTTGTTATTACACATTATGTCACAATACTTATGCCTTTTCTCTCTTATTTTACAAGGTTTAAACAAAGAGGGAGAATGCCGGCAGCTGGAATTCTGGGCTGGAAAAGGAGCAAATATTAGAGACCTATTCTGCATAACTCCAAAATTCCTGAAACTCCACGAAAGTCAGTTTTGGAATTTATAAAAAATAATGAGCGAAGAAAGTACCAGAGGGGGGCCACCCACCATCCACGAGGGTGGGGGGCGCGCCCCCTGCCTCGTGGGCCCCCTGGCAGACCTCCGGTGTCCATCTTCTGCTATGTGAAGTCTTTTACCCTGGAAAAAAAATCAGAAGCAAGCTTTCAGGACGAAACTCCATCGCCACGAGGCGGAACCTTGGCGGAACCAATCTAGGGCTCCGGCGGAGCTGTTCTGCCGAGGAAACATCCCTCCGGGAGGGGGAAATCATCACCATCGTCATCACCATCGATCCTCTCATCGGGAGGGGGTCAATCTCCATCAACATCTTCACCAGCACCATCTCCTCTCAAACCCTAGTTCATCTCTTGTATCCAATCTTTGTCCCAAAGCCTCAGATTGGTACTTGTGGGTTGCTAGTAGTGTTGATTACTCCTTGTAGTTGATGCTAGTTGGTTTATTCGGTGGAAGATTATATGTTCAGATCCTTAATGCATATTAATACCCCTCTTATTATGAACATGAATATGATTTGTGAGTAGTTACATTTGTTCCTGAGGACATGGGAGAAGTCTTGCTATAAGTAGTCATGTGAATTTGGTATTCGTTCGATATTTTGATGAGATGTATGTTGTCTCTCCTCTAGTGGTGTTATGTGAACATCGACTACATGGCACTTCACCATTGTTTGGGCCTAGAGGAAGGCATTGGGAAGTAATAAGTAGATGATGGGTTGCTAGAGTGACAGAAGCTTAAACCCTAGTTTATGCGTTGCTTCGTAAGGGGCTGATTTGGATCCATATGTTTCATGCTATGGTTAGGTTTACCTTAATACTTCTTTTGTAGTTGCGGATGCTTGCAATAGGAGTTAATCATAAGTGGGATGCTTGTCCAAGTAAGGGCAGCGCCCAAGCACCGGTCCACCCACATATCAAATTATCAAAGTACCGAACATGAATCATATGAGCGTGATGAAAACTAGCTTTGACGATAATTCCTATGTGTCATCGGGAGCGTTTTCCTTCATATAAGAGTTTGTCCAGGCTTGTCCATTGCTACAAAAAGGATTGGGACACCTTGCTGCACCTTATTTACTTTTGTTACTTGTTGCTCGTTACCAATTACCTTATCACAAAACTACCTGTTACCGATAATTTCAGTGCTTGCAGAGAATACCTTACTGAAAATTGCCTATCATTTCCTTCTTCTCCTCGTTGGATTCGACACTCTTACTTATCGAAAGGACTACGATAGATCCCCTACACTTGTGGGTCATCAAGACTCTTTTCTGGCATCGTTGCCAGGGAGTGAAGCGCCTTTGGTAAGTGGAATTTGGTAAGGAAAAATTTATATAGTGTGCTGAAATTTACTGTCACTTGTTACTATGGAAAGTAATCCTTTGAGGGGCTTGTTCAGGGTATCTTCACCTCGACTAGTAGAGCAAAGAGTTGCTCCTCAACCTACTGAACCTACTGAAAATGTTTACTTTGAAATTCCTTCGAGTATGATAGAGAAACTACTAGCTAATCCCTTTACAGGAGATGGAACATTGCATCCCGATTTGCACCTAATCTATGTGGATGAATTTTGTGGATTATTTAAGCTTGTAGGTATGCCCGAGGATGTTATCAAGAAGAAGGTCTTCCCTTTATCTTTGAAGGGAGAGGCATTGACATGGTATAGGCTATGTGATGATATGGGATCATGGAACTACAAACGATTGAAATTGGAATTTCATCAGAAGTTTTATCCTATGCATTTTGTTCATCGTGATCGTAACTATATATATAATTTTTAGCCTCACGAAGGAGAAAGCATCGCTCAAGCTTGGGGGAGGCTTAATTCAATGTTATATTCACCCAATAATGAGCTCTCAAGAGAAATAATTATTCAAAAAATTTATGCTCGGCTTTCTGACAACAATCGCTCCAGGCTTGATACTTCTTGTACTAGTTCTTTTATGATGAAGACTATTGAATTTAGATGGGATTTATTGTAGAGAATTAAACGCAACTCTGAAGATTGGGATCTCGGCGAAGGTAAGGAGTCAGGTATAACACCTAAGTTTGATTGTGTTAAATCTTTTATGGATACCGATGTTTTCCGTAAGTTTAGCACTAAATATGGATTTGACTCTGAGATGGTAGCTTCTTTCTGTGAATCATTTGCTACTCATGTTGATCTCCCTAAGGAGAAGTGGTTTAAATATCATCCTCCCATAGAAGTAAAAGTAGTTGAACCTATTAAAGTTGAAGAAAATACTATCACTTATAATGATCCTATTGTTCATACTACTTATGTTGAGAAACCATCTTTTCCTGTTAGAATAAAGGATAATGCTAAAGCTTCAACTGTTGTCAACAAAAGTAATATTAGGACACCTAAACCCCCTGAGCAAACTAAAGTTGAACCTTATATTGTTATGGTTAAAGATCTCTTGGTTGATAATATTGATGGGCATTTACTTCTGTGATGAAGCTGCTAGAATTGCTAAACCTGGTGCTAAAGAAAAACATAGACCTGTTGTAGGCATGCCTGTTATTTCTGTTAAAATAGAGATCACTGTTATCATGGCTTATGTGATATGGGTGCTAGTGCTAGTGCAATACCTCATTCTTTATATGAAGAAATTATGGATGATATTGCACCCGCTGAGTTAGAAGGTATTGATGTTACAATTATGCTTGCCAATAGAGATACTATATCACCGATTGGGATTGTTAGAGATGTTGAAGTCTTGTGTGGAAAGGTTAAATATCCTGCTGATTTTCTTGTTCTCGGTTCTCCACAAGATAGCTTTTGTCCCATTATATTTGGTAGACCCTTCTTGAATACTGTTAATGCTAGGATAGATTGCAACAAGGATGTTGTTACTATCGGTTTAGGGGCTATGTCTCATGAGTTTAATTTTGCTAAATTTCATAGACAACCCCATGATAAAGAATTACCTAGCAAGGATGAAATTATTGGCCTTGCTTCTAATTGCCGTGCCTCCTAATGATCCTTTAGAACAATATTTGCTAGACCATGAAAATGATATGTTTATGAATGAAAGAAGGGAAATAGATGAGGTATTCTTTAAATAGGGCCCTATTTTGAAGCACAACTTGCCTGTTGAAATCCTAGGGGATCCTCCTCCACCCAAGGGTGATCCCGTGTTTGAGCTTAAACCATTACCTGATACTCTCAAATATGCTTATCTTGATGAAAAGAAGATATATCCTGTTATTATTAGTGCTAACCTTTCAGAGAAGGAGGAAGAGATATTATTGAAAACTCTGAAGAAGCAGCGTGCTGCTATTGGATATACTCTTGATGATCTTATGGGCATTAGTCCCACCCTATGTCAACACAAAATAATTTTGGAGAAAGACGCCAAACCAGCTATTGATCACCAACGTCGGCAAAATCCTAAGATGAAAGAAGTGGTAAGAAAGAAAATATTAAAGCTCCTTGAGGCAGGTATAATTTATCCCGTTGCTGATAGTCAGTGGGTAAGTCATGTCCATTGTATCCCGAAGAGGGGAGGTATTACTGTCGGTCCTAATGATAAAGATGAATTGACCCCGCAAAGAATTATTACATGTTATAGGATGGTAATTGATTTCCGCAAATTAAATAAAACTACTAAAAAAGATCATTACCCTTTGCCTTTTATTGATCAAATGCTAGAAAGATTATCCAAACATACCCACTTTTGCTCTCTAGATGGTTACTCTGGTTTCTCTCAAATACATGTGTCAGTTGAGGATCAAGAAAATACCACTTTTACTTGCCCTTTCGGTACTTTTGCTTATAGACGTATGCCTTTTGGTTTATGTAATGCACCTGCTACCTTTCAAAGATGCATGATGGCTATATTCTCTAATTTTTGTGAAAAGATTTGTGAGGTTTTCATGGATGATTTCTCCGTTTATGGATCCTCTTTAGATGATTGCTTGAGCAACCTTGATCGAGTTTTGTAGAGATGTGAAGAAACTAATCTTGTCTTGAATTGGGAGAAGTGTCACTTTATGGTTAATGAAGGTATTGTCTTGGGGCATAAAATTTCTGAAAGAGGTATTGAAGTTGATAAAGCTAAGGTTGATGCTATTGAAAAGATGCCGTGTCCCAAGGACATTAAAGGTATACGAAGTTTCCTTGGTCATGCCGGCTTTTATAGGAGGTTCATTAAGGACTTCTCAAAAATCTCTAGGCCTCTGACTAATCTCTTACAAAAAGATATTTCTTTCGTCTTTAATGATGATTGTGTAGAGGCATTTGAAATACTTAAGAAAGCTTTGATTTCTACACCTATTGTTCAGCCTCCTGATTGGAATTTACCCTTTGAAATTATGTGTGATGCTAGTGATTATGCTGTAGGTGTTGTTTTAGGGAAAAGAGTCGATAAGAAATTAAATGTCATTCCCTATGCTAGTAAAACTCTAGACAGTGCCAAGAGAAATTATGCTACTACTGAAAAATAATTTTTAGCAGTTGTATTTGCTTGTGATAAGTTCAGACCTTATATTGTTGATTCCAAAGTAACTGTCACATTGATCATGCTGCTATTAAATATTTTATGGAAAAGAAAGATGCTAAACCTAGACTTATTAGATGGGTTCTCTTGCTACAAGAATTTGATTTGCACATTATTGATAGAAAGGGAGCTGAGAACCCCATTGCAGACAACTTGTCTAGGTTAGAGAATGTTATTGATGACCCACTACCTATTGATGATAGCTTTCCTGATGAACAATTAGCTATCATAAATGCTTCTCGCACTGCTCCATGGTATGCTGATTATGCTAATTATATTGTTGCTAAATTTATACCACCTAGTTTCACATACCAGCAAAAGAAAAAGTTTTCTATGATTTAAGACATTACTTTTGGGATGACCCACACCTTTATAAAGAAGGAGTAGATGGTGTTATTAGACGTTGTGTACCTGAGCATGAACAGGAACAGATCCTACGCAAGTGTCACTCCGAGGCTTATGGAGGACACCACGCTGGAGATAGAACTGCACATAAGGTATTGCAATCCGGTTTTTATTGGCCTACTCTCTTCAAGGATGCCCGTAAGTTTGTCTTGTATTGTGATGAATGTCAAAGAATTGGTAATATTAGTAGATGTCAAGAAATGCCTATGAATTATTCACTTGTTATTGAACCATTTGATGTTTGGGGCTTTGATTATATGGGACCGTTTCCTTCCTCTAATGGATATACACATATTTTAGTTGTTGTTGATTACGTTACTAAGTGGGTAGAAGCTATTCCAACTAGTAGTGTTGATCATAACACTTCTATTAAGATGCTTAAAGAAGTTATTTTTCCGAGGTTTGGAGTCCCTAGATACTTAATGACTGATGGTGGTTCGCATTTTATTCATGGTGCTTTTCGTAAAATGCTTGCTAAGTATGACGTTTAATCATAGAATTGCATCTCCATACCATCCACAGTCTAGTGGTCAAGTAGAACTTAGTAAGCTCAAATTAATTTTGCAAAAGACTGTTAATAGATCTAGAAAAAATTGGTCCAAGAAACTTGATGATGCATTGTGGGCCTATAGAACTGCATATAAAAATCCTATGGGTATGTCTCCGTATAAAATGGTTTACGGAAAGGCATGTCACTTACGTGTCGAACTTGAACATAAGGCATATTGGGCTATTAAAGAGCTCAATTATGATTTCAAACTTGCCGGTGAGAAGAGGCTATTTGACATTAGTTCACTTGATGGACGAAGAACCCAAGCCTATGAGAATGCCAAACTGTTTAAAGAAAAGGTTAAAAGATGGCATGACAAAAGGATACAAAAGCGTGAGTTTAATGTAGGTGATTATGTGTTGCTATTTAACTCTCGTTTAAGATTTTTTTGCAGGAAAACTTCTCTCCAAATGGGAAGGCCCTTACGTTATTGAGGAGGTCTATCGTTCCAGTGCCATAAAAATCAACAACTTCGAAGGCACAAACCCGAAGGTGGTGAACGGTCAAAGAATTAAACATTATATCTCAGGTAATCCCATAAATGTTGAAACCAATGTTATTGAAACCGTAACCCTGGAGGAATACATAAGGGACACTTTCCAGAATGTTTTAGACTCCGAAAAGGAATAGGTATGTGGTACGATAAGTAAACCGACTCCAAAACAGTTCTAATGGAAATTTTTCTCCGTTTTGGAATATTTAAGAAAATAGGAAAATAAGAAGTAGTCCGGGAAGGACACGAGGCGTCCACAAGGGTGGAGGGCGCGCCCCTGCCTCGTGGGCACCTTGTGTGCTCTCCGGACTCCGTTTTCTTGCACAATACTTCTTTTGGTCGGTAAAAATTCATTATATAATCTCCCTAAGGTTTTGACCGTCGTATTACGCAAATATCCTCTATTTTCTCTTCGAGCTGTTTTCTGTCAGAATTGTTAAGGCCAGGCATCATGTCGTCCCCCTCCTCCAACGATCAGGGCAACGATGCTTGGCTAATGAAGATAGAGTTGAAGAGAGAAGGACCCAGGGAGATCAACATGGATGATGGGATCAAGAAGGCCATGGAGGATCAAGCTCCGGCGGCAAAAGAAGAAGACATCCTCCCACCTCTCTTTACCCCGACTGAGATTGAAGCTTTCAAGATGATTGAGTTAGCTCGTATACAAAACAAGTATCTCACACGTGAAAATGTTTTGTTGAAGGAGCATATCGTCGCACTCAAGGGCATCATTCGCAAGTTGTAGGATCTCTTACGCTCGATGTGCGACTATCCATCATCAAAAACTCCTTCATCACCTCCAAGGACATAATCACATGGGTATGGGCACTCCCCTTGGCAACTGCCAAGCTTGGGGGAGGTTCCCCGGTATCGTATCACTATCACACTCCTATCTTTACCGTTTTACTTAGTTGGATCCTTTTGGTAATATCTTGATTTAGTAGAATAAAGTTTTAGTACGATCTAGTTTTGAGTTTTGCTTTATGATCCTTCTATGTAATCGAGTTCGTGAGCTATATATAATAAAAATTAGTGTTGAGTCAAGGGCTTGATTATCTTGCTATGATCTTGAGTGAATAAAAGAAAGAGAAAGAAATAGAAAGAAATAAAGAGATCATATTTATCTTATGGAGAGTAATGACTTCACATATAAAGAGTATGATGATTAAAACTTGTTGAGAGTTGACAAACATAGTTTTGGTCATTGTTGCAATTAATAGGAAGTAATAAAGAAAGAGAGGTTTCACATATAAATATACTATCTTGGACATCTTTTATAATTGTGAGCACTCATTAAAATATGACATGCTAAGGAGTTGATGTTGGACAAGGAAGACAACGTAATGGGTTATGTTCTCTTATATCTAAAATAAAGTATATTGTCATGGATCATCCAACATGTTGAGCTTGCCTTTCCCCCTCATGCTAGCCAATTCTTTGCACCAAGTAGAGATACTATTTGTGCTTCCAAACACCTTTAAACCCAGTTTTACCATGAGAGCCCACCATATCTACCTATGGATTGAGTAAGATACTTCAAGTAAGTTGTCATTGTTGCATGCAATAAATATTGCTCTCTAAATATGTACGATTTATTAGTGTGGAGAAAATAAGCTTTATACGATCTTGTGATGTGGAAGAAATAAAAGCGACAGACTGCATAATAAAGGTCCATATCACAAGTGGCAATATAAAGTGACGTTCTTTCACATTAAGATTTTGTGCATCCAACATAAAAGCACATGACAACCTTTGCTTCCCTCTGCGAAGGGCCTATCTTTTACTTTTATCTTCTACCTTATGCAAGAGTCATGGTGATCTTCACCTTTCCTTTTTACATTTTATCCTTTGGCAAGCACATTGTGTTGGAAAGATCCTGATAGATATATCTAATTGGATGTAAGTCAGCATGAGTTATTATTGTTGACATTACCCTTGAGGTAAAAGGTTGGGAGGCGAAACTATAAGCCCCTATCTTTCTCTGTATCCGATTAAAACTCCATAACCATAAGTATTGCGTGAGTGTTAGCAATTGTGAAAGACTAAATTATAGTTGAGTATGTGGACTTCCTGAAAAGCTCTTATATTGACTCTTTCCTATGTTATTGTAAATTGCAATTGTTTCGATGACCGAGATTATAGTTTGTTAGTTTTCAATGAAGTTTCTGATTCATACTTGACATTGTGAATAGATTGTTACTTGAGCATAAGAAATCATATGACAATATTTATATATGTTGCTGTTATAAGAATGATCATGATGCCCTCATGTCTGTATTTCATTTTATCGACACCTCTATCTCTAAACATGTGGACATATTTTTTGATATCGGCTTCCGCTTGAGGACAGGCGAGGTCTAAGCTTGGGGGAGTTGATACGTCCATTTTGCATCATGCTTTCATATCGATATTTATTGCATTATGGGTTGTTATTACACATTATGTCACAATACTTATGCCTTTTATCTCTTATTTTACAAGGTTTACACGAGGAGGGAGAATGCCGGCAGCTGGAATTCTGGGCTGGAAAAGGAGCAAATATTAGAGACCTATTCTGCACAACTCCAAAAGTCCTGAAACTCTAGGGAAGTCAGTTTTGGAATTTATAAAAAATACTGAGCGAAGAAAGTACCAGAGGGGGCCACGCACCATCCACGAGGGTGGGGGCGCGCCCTACCCCCTGGGCGCGCCCCCTGCCTCGTGGGCCCCCTGGCAGGCCTCCGGTGTCCATCTTCTGCTATATGAAGTCTTTTACCCTGGAAAAAAAATCAAAAGCAAGCTTTCGGGACAAAATTCCGCCGCCACGAGGTGGAACCTTGGCGGAACCAATCTAGGGCTCCGGCGGAGCTGTTCTGCTGGGGAAACATCCCTCCGGGAGGGGGAAATCATCACCATCGTCATCACCATCGATCCTCTCATTGGGAGGGGGTGAATCTCCATCAACATCTTCACCAGCACCATCTCCTCTCAAACCCTAGTTCATCTCTTGTATCCAATCTTTGTCCCAAAGCCTCAGATTGGTACATGTGGGTTGCTAGTAGTGTTAATTACTCCTTGTAGTTGATGCTAGTTGGTTTATTCGGTGGAAGATTATATGTTCAGATCCTTAATGCATATTAATACCCCTTTGATTATGAACATGAATATGATTTGTGAGTAGTTACGTTTGTTCCTGAGGACATGGGAGAAGTCTTGTTATAAGTAATCATGTGAATTTGGTATTCGTTCGATATTTTGATGAGATGTATGTTGTCTCTCCTCTAGTGGTGTTATGTGAACGTCGACTACATGACACTTCACCATTGTTTGGGCCTAGAGGAAGGCATTGGGAAGTAATAAGTAGATGATGGGTTGCTAGAGTGACAGAAGCTTAAACCCTAGTTTATGTGTTGCTTCGTAAGGGGCTGATTTGGATCCATATGTTTCATGCTATGGTTAGGTTTACCTTAATACTTATTTTCTAGTTGCGGATGCTTGCAATAGGAGTTAATCATAAGTGGGATGCTTGTCCAAGTAAGGGCAACGCCCAAGCACCGGTCCACCCACATATCAAATTATCAAAGTACCGAACGCGAATCATATGAGCGTGATGAAAACTAGCTTGACGATAATTCCCATGTGTCCTCGGGAGCATTTTCCTTCATATAAGAGTTTGTCCAGGCTTGTCCTTTGCTACAAAAAGGATTGGGTCACCTTGCTGCACATTATTTACTTTTGTTACTTGTTGCTCGTTACCAATTACCTTATCACAAAACTACATGTTACCGATAATTTCAGTGCTTGCAGAGAATACCTTACTGAAAATTGCCTATCATTTCCTTCTGCTCCTCGTTGAGTTCGATACTCTTACTTATCGAAAGGACTAAGATAGATCCCCTACACTTATGGGTCATCAACTCACAACACCTTAAATTCAATGATCCCTCACATCAATGTGCTTGGTTCGACAGTGATAGCTTGAATTCTTGGTAAGGTAAATAGCACATTGACTGTCACAAAGTAGAACATACTTCTCTTGGTTCATGCCGAGCTCTTGCAAGAAGTTCTTTATCCACAAAACTTCCTTGCCAACATCAACTGCTGCAATGTACTCAACTTCTGTAGTTGATGTAGAAACACATTTCTACAATCTTGATTGCAATGACATTACCCCCTACATAAGTCATCGGGTATCCAGATGTGGACTTCCCATGATCCTTGTCACCAGCATAATCTGCATCTGTATAGCCCTGCAATACAGGCTCATCGCTTTCAAAACATAAACAAGATGTACAAGTTCCCTTGAGATACACGAGAATCCACTTCACTGCTTCCTAGTGAGATTTTCCTGGATTTGTCATGAACCGGCTAACAACTCCAACTGATAGGCAATATCAGACCTGGTGCATACCATGTCATACATCAAACTGTCCACAACAGATTGGTATGATACTTTCCTCATTTTGTTTGTTTCCTTTTTATTTGTAGGATATTGTTTAGAATTCAGTTTGTGATGGCCTGCTAACGGGGAGATAACAGATTTGACATATTTCATATTGAACGTTTCAAGTACCTTCTCAATGTATCTTTCATGTGAGAGCCAAAGCAGCTTATTTGATCTATCATGGGAGATCTTCATGCCAAGTATTTGCTTAGCTGGTCCTAAATCCTTCATGGCAAATGATTTACTCAATGCCTTCTTGAGCAGAGCAATCCTCTTTTTGCCATTTCCAACAATCAGCATATCATCAATATACAACAAGGGAATAATGAAGTCACCCTTGGGGTAAATCTTCATAAAGACACACTGATTAGGTTGTGCTTTATGGGAACCAAGCCTAGTCATAAAAAGACTCAAAATTCTTGTACCAATGCCGAGGAGTTTGCTTCAAGCCATCAAGTTCTTCCTCAATTTGCAAACTAAGTGCTCCTTGCCTGCAACCATGAATCCCTCCGGCTGCTCCATGTATATCTCCTCCTCTAGGTCACCATGAAAGAATGCAGTCTTCACATCAACTTGTTCAACTTCCAAGTCCATGGTGGTAGCTATGCCAAGCCCAATTCGGACCGAAGACATCTTGACCACCGAAGAGAATATCTCATCATAATCCATGCCCTTTTTTCGACTAAAACATTTCACAATCAATCTGGCCTTGTACCTTGGATGTGAGGTGTTTTCTTCAGTCTTCACTCTGTACACCCACTTGTTCTTGAGTGCTTTCTTACCCTTTGGCAGATTCACCAACTCAAAAGTATCATTCTCATACAGGGATTTCACCTCACCCTGCATGGCTTCTGACCATTCATTCTTGTTCTCATCAGACATTGCCTCTTCATATCATGAGGGCTCACCTGCATTAGTCATCAACACATACTGATGTGATGGATACTTAGAAGAAGGAATATGACCTCTTTCACTTCTTTTTGTTGTTGAACTGGTGGTGAATTGGGTGGATTATTGTTGGCATTATCATAACCAACATCATCAGCATCACTTGATGGTTGCTCATCACTTTGACTTGTACTGCCTTGATTAGTTGCATCTCCACTATCTTTAGTGTCATCATCGCCCCCATGATTGTCATGCATAAGAGGACGACATATTGGGTTCATGTAAACCTGAGGTGTGTTGGTCATTGCCTTCTCTGGTTTTCTAATATTTGTTTCATCTTCAATGAACACCACATCTCGGCTTCTCACAATCTTTCTATTGGCTGGATCCCGCAACCTGTAGTAGAACTCTTCACTTGGTTGGCTAAGGTCGATGCACTACTTTGTCTTGCTATCAAGTGTGGATCTCTCGTCCCTTGGAACATGTACAAATGACCTACAACCAAAGACCATCAAGTGCTTGTATGATACCTCCTTCCCTAACCAAAATCTCTAAGAATGTCACCTACAATAGGAACTAAGGGAGATAGGTTAACCACATACATAGCATTCATTAATGCTTCAGCCCAAAATGAATTAGGTAAATGAGCATGAGAGAGCATAGCCGTGACCCTCTTTGTGAGTGTCCTGTTCATTCTCTCTGCAAGACCATTGAGTTGAGGTGTCTTTGGTGGACTCTACTCAAGCTTGATGTCAAACTTCCTGCAATACCTTTCAAAAGGACCTCCATATTCACCACCATTGCCTGATCTCACGCACTTCAATTTCCTTCCAGTTTCTCTCTCAACTTTGGCATGGAAATCCTTGGAGGCTTCAAGTGTTTGGTATTTGTGTTTTGGCACATACGCAAAAACCTTTCTGGAATAGTCATCAATAGAAGTCATAGAATGTACTGCTCCACCATGGGATTTTTCAGCCATGGAGCAAACATTAGTGTGCACAATATCAAGAACATTTTCTGCACGATGTGAAGGAATTGTAAGAAATGCAACCCTATGTTATTTACTAGCAAACTAATGTACATAGGGTTTAAAAGATATACCTTTCAACTAAGGGAGGTACTCCATGAGAGCAAGAGCATGCATGCCCTTCTCACTCATGTGCCCAAGCCTCATGTGCCACAATTCAACGAAGTGTCTTTTCAACAATGTTCAACACCTCATTGCACAACTTGGTTTTGGTCACATAGAGATTACCTTGCCTACTTCCTCGATCCATAATCAAAGAGCCTTTGGTGAGCAAAAATGACATAAATATAGCAAACGAGACCTGAAATGCGCCATAAAATTAAACCTAGGGTATAGTGGTGATTGCGTACCGTGGAAAATTATTTGAGACAAAACGATGAACTCACGTCTTCATTTCATAATTAGCACTTCTTCATTTCAAACAAAATTATTCTATTTGTGCACACGGGCGCCTAGAGACAACCGTTTGCATAGGCCTTTCCGCGCGGCGAACGACGATATTTTTTCATCGAAGCCGCCAACATCCCCTCATCGCTCGCCCTAGTTTCACTCAATCGTCCGCATATTCCACCCAATCTCCATCGCCAGCTCCCCTGATGAACCACAAGTATAGGGGATCAATCATAGTCCTTTCGATAAGTAAGAGTGTCGAACCCAACGAGGAGCAAAGGAAATGACAAGCAGTTTTCAGCAAGGTATTGTCTGCAAGCACTGGAATTATCGGTAATGAGTAGTTTGATAGCAAGATAATTTGTAACGGGCAACAAGTAGCAATAGTAACAAAGGTGCAGCAAGGTAGCCCAATCCTTTTTGTAGCAAAGGATACACCGGAACTTTCTCTTATAGCAAGTAAAACGCTCATGAGGACACACGGGAATTTCATCTAGTCACTTTTATCATGTTTGTTTGATTCGCGTTCGCTACTTGATAATTTGATATGTGGGTGGATCGGTGCTTGGATGCTGTTCTTACTTGAACAAGCCTCCCACTTATTATTACCCCCTCTCGTAAGCATCGGCAACTACGAAATAAGAATTAAGATAAATCTAAACATAGCATGAAACATATGGATCCAAATCATCCCCTTACGGAATAGCACACAAACTAGGGTTTAAACTTCTGTCACTCTAGCAACCCATCATCTAGTACCTACTCCACAATGCCTTCCCTTGGGCCCAAAGATGGTGAAGTGTCATGTAGTCGACGTTCACATAACACCACTAAGAGAATCACAATATACATATCATCAAAATATCGAACGAATACCAAATTCAAATGATTACTTATGACAAGACTTCTCCCATGTCCTCAAGTACAAAATTAACTACACCACAATGCCTTCCCTTAGACCCAAAGATGGTGAAGTGTCATGTAGTCGACGTTCACATAACACCACTAAGGGAATCACAAATATACATATCAACAAAAATATCAAACGAATACCAAATTCATTTTATTACTTATGACAAGACTTCTCCCATGTCCTCAAAAACAAAAGCAACTACTCACAAATAATATTCATGTTCAAGATCAGAGGGGGATTGAATATCATCAAGGATCTGAACATATAATCTTCCACCAAATAAACCAACTAGCATCAACTACAAACTGTAATCAACACTACTAGCAACCCACATGTACCAATCTGAGGTTTTAAGACAAAGATTGAATACAAGATGAACTAGGGTTTGAGATGAGATGCTGCTGGTGAAGATGTTGATGAAGACTGCTTCTCCTACAATGACAGGGTTGTTGGTGATGACGATGGTTTTGATTTCTCCTCTTGGAGGGAAGTGTTGATACGTCCATTTTGCATCATGCTTTTATATCGATATTTATTGCATTATGGGCTGTTATTTCACATTATGTCACAATACTTATGGATATTCTCTCTTATTTTACAAGGTTTACATAAGGAGGGAGAATGCCGGCAGCTGGAGTTCTGGGCTGGAAAAGGAGCAAATATTAGAGACCTATTCTGCGCAACTCCAAAAGTCCTGAAACTCCACGAAATATCTTAAAAGAAATAAAGAAAAATCCTCGCCAAAGATGAAGGCCAGGGGGCCCACACCCTGCTCATGAGGGTGGGGGCGCACCCCCCTCCCTAGGGCGCGCCCCCTACCTCATGGGCCCCCTGGTGGCTCTCCGACGCCCATCTTCTCCTATATGAAGTCTTTTGATGAGAAAAAAATAAGGAGGAACTTTTCGAGACGAGACTCTGCCGCCACGAGGCGGAACCTTGGTGGAACCAATCTAGGGCTCCGGCAGAGCTGTTCTGTCGGAGACACTTCCCTCCGGAAGGGGGAAATCATCACCATCATCATCACCAACGCTCCTCTCATCGGGAGAGGGCAATCTCCATCAACATCTTCACCAGCACCATCTCATCTCCAAACCCTAGTTCATCTCTTGTATCCAATTCTTGTCTCCAAGTCCGAGATTGGTGCTAGTAGGTTGCTAGTAGTGTTGATTACTCCTTGTAGTTGATGCTAGTTGGTTTATTTGGTGGAAGATCATATGTTCAGATCCTATATGCATATTATTACCCCTCTGATTATGAACATGAATATGCTTTGTGAGTAGTTACATTTGTTCCTGAGGACAAGGGAGAAGTTTTGCTATTAGTAGTCATGTGAATTTGGTATTCGTTCGATATTTTGATGAGATGTATGTTGTCTATCCTCTAGTGGTGTTATGTGAACGTCGACTACATAACACTTCACCATTATTTGGGCCTAGAGGAAGGCATTGGGAACTAATAAGTAGATGATGGGTTGCTAGAGTGACAGAAGCTTAAACCCTAGTTTATGCGTTGCTTCGTAAGGGGCTGATTTGGATCCACTTGTTTCATGCTATGGTTAGGTTTACCTTAATACTTTTGTTGTAGTTGCGGATGCTTGCAAGAGGTTAATCATAAGTGGGATGCTTGTTCAAGTAAGAACAGCACCCAAGCACCGGTCCACCCACATATCAAATTATCAAAGTACCGAACGCGAATCATATGAACGTGATGAAAACTAGCTTGGTGATATTCCCATGTGTCCTCGGGAGCGCTTTTCCTATTATAAGAGTTTGTTTCGGCTTGTCCTTTGCTACAAAAAGGATTGGGCCACCTTGCTGCACCTTATTTACTTTTGTTACTTGTTGCTCATTACAATTTACCTTATCACCAAACTATCTGTTACCACTTATTTCAGTACTTACAGAGAATACCTTGCTGAAAACCGCTTATCATTTCCTTCTGATCCTCGTTGGGTTCGACACTCTTACTTATCGAAAGGACTATGATAGATCCCCTATACTTGTGGGTCATCAAGACTCTTTTCTGGCGCCATTGCCGGGGAGTGTAGCGCCTTTGGTAGGTGGAATTTGGTAAGGAAAAATTTATATAGTGTGCTGAAATTTACTGTCACTTGTTACTATGGAAAGTAATTCTCTGAGGGGCTTGTTCGGGGTATCTTCACCCCGTCCAGTAGAGCAAGGAGTTGCTCCTCAACCTACTGAACCTATTGAAAATGAAACTCCTTTTGAATTTCCTTCGGGTATGATGGAAAAACTGCTAGCTAATCCTTTTACAGGAGATGGAACAAAACATCCTGATGAGCACTTAATATATGTGGATGAAGTTTGTGGATTATTTAAGCTTGCAGGTATACCCGATGATGTTGCTAAGAAGAAGGTCTTCCCTTTATCTTTGAAGGGAGACGCATTGACATGGTATAGGCTATGTGATGATACAAGATCATGGAACTATAAAAGATTGAAATTGGAATTCCATCAAAAGTATTACCCTATGCATCTTGTTCATCGTGATCGCAATTATATATATAATTTTTGGCCTCGTGAAGGAGAAAGCATCGCTCAAGCTTGGGGGAGGCTTAAATCAATGTTGTACTCATGCCCCAATCATGAGCTCTCGAGAGAAATAATTATGCAAAGTTTTTATGCTCGGCTTTCTCATAATAATCAAACCATGCTCGATACTTCTTGTGCTGGCTCTTTTATGATGAAGACTATTGAATTTAGATGGGATTTATTGGATAGAATTAAACGCAACTCTTAAGATTGGGATCTCGACGAAGGTAAGGAGTCAGGTATGACACCTAAGTTTGATTGTGTTAAATCTTTTATGGATACCGATATTTTTCGTAAGTTTAGCACTAAATGTGGACTTGACTCTGAGATAGTAGCTTCTTTCTGTGAATATTTTGCTACTTATGTTGATCTCCCTAAGTAGAAGTGGTTTAAATATCCTCCTCCCATAGAAGTAAAAGTAGCTGCACCTATTAAAGTTGAAGAAAAGACTGTCACTTATAACGATCCTATTGTTCCTACTTCTTATGTTGAGAAACCACCTTTCCCTGTTAGAATAAAGGATCATGCTAAAGCTTCAAATGTTGTTCATAAAAGCAATATTAGAACTTATACACCTCCTGAGCAAGTTAAAGTAGAACCTAATATTGCTATTGTTAAAGATCTCTTGTCTGATAATATTGATGGGCATGTTATTCAGTTCAACGGTGAAACTTCTAGAATTGCTAAACCTTGTGCTAAAGATAAACATAGACCTGTGGTAGGCGTGCCTGTTATTTCTGTTAAAATAGGAGATCATTGTTATCATGGCTTATGTGATATGGGTGCTAGTGCTAGTGTTATACCTTATAACTTGTATAAAGAAATCAAGCATAAAATTGCACCTGCTGAGTTAGAAGAAATTGATGTCACAATTAAACTTGCCAATAGAGATACTATTTCACCAGTGGGATTTGTTAGAGATGTTGAAGTCTTGTGTGGGAAAACTAAATATCCTGCTGATTTTCTTGTTCTCAGTTCTCCACAAGATAGCTTCTGTCCCATTATATTTGGTAGACCCTTCTTGAACACTGTTAATGCTAAGATAGACTGCGAAAAGAATGTTGTTACTATTGGCTTGGATGATAAGGTTCATGAGTTTAATTTCTCTAAATTTAGTAAACAACATCGTGAGGAAGAATTGCCTAGTAAGGATGAAATTATTGGTCTTGCTTCTATTGCCGTACCTCCTAGTGATCCTTTAGAACACTATTTATTAGACCATGAAAATGATATGTTCATTGAGGGAGTCCTGGATTAGGGGGTGTCCGGATAGCCGGACTATAACCTTTGGCCGGACTCCTGGACTATGAAGATACAAGATTGAAGACTTCGTCCCGTGTCAGGATAAGACTTTCCTTGGCATCGAAGGCAAGCTTGGAGATATGGATATGATCTCCTCCCATTGTAACCGACTCTGTGTAACCCTAACCTTCTCCGGTGTCTATATAAACCGGAGGGTTTTAGTCCATAGGACACAACAAAAACGACAATCATACCATAGGCTAGCTTCTAGGGTTTAGCCTCCTTGATCTCGTGGTAGATCTACTCTTGTACTACCCATATCATCAATATTAATCGAGCAGGAGTAGGGTTTTACCTCCATCGAGAGGGCCCGAACCTGGGTAAAAACATCGTGTCCCTTGTCTCCTGTTACCATCCGCCTAGACGCACAGTTCAGGACCCCCTACCCGAGATCCACCGGTTTTGACACCGACATTGGTGCTTTCATTGAGAGTTCCTCTGTGTCGTCACTTTTAGGCCCGATGGCTCCTCCGATCATCAACAGTGATACGGTCCAGGGTGAGACTTTTCTCCCTGGACAGATCTTCGTATTCGGCGGCTTTGCACTGCGGGCCAATTCGCTTGGCCATCTGGAGCAGATTGAAAGCTACGCCCCTGGCCATCAGGTCAGATTTGGAAGTTTAAACTACACGGCGGATGACCGCGGAAACTTGATCTTTGACGGATCTGAGCCACAGCCGAGCGCGCCGCACTGTCACGATGGGCATGATCTAGCTCTGCCGCCGAACAGTGCCCTGGAGGCCGCACCTATGTCCGCTCCGACCCTTAGCTCGGAGCCGACCACACCAATCGAGATGGGTGGTTAGACACCGCCTCGGGGGCTGCAATCTCTACGGCGATCAAGCCGAACACCAGCCTTGTCCTCTGCGTAGCCCGTGACTCCAAGGTGCCGGACTCCTCTCCGGACTCCGAGCCCTCCGCGCCCCTACCGATCGAATCCGATTGGGCGCCGATCATGGAATTCACCGCCGCAGACATCTTTCAGCACTCGCCCTTCGGCGACATTCTGAATTCACTCAGGTCTCTCTCTTTGTCAGGAGAGTCCTGGCCGGACTATGACCGGCAGGATTGGGATGTGGATGATGAAGAAATTCAAATCCCACCCACCACCCACTTTGTTGCCACTGTCGATGATTTAACCAACATGCTTGACTTCGACTCTGAAGACATCGACGGTATGGATGCCGATGCAGGAGACGATCAGGAACCAGCGCCTATAGGGCACTGGAAAGCCACCTCGTCATATGACATATACATGGTGGACACCCCAAAAGAACGCGATGGCGATGGAACAGCGGAGGATGACCTCTCCAAGAAACAGCCTAAGCGTTGGCGTCAGTGGCGCCGCTCTAAATCCCGCCAAAGCAAAAACGGTGATTCCGGCACAGGAGATAATAACACTCCGGATAGTGCCGAAGAAAACCCCCTCCAGCTAGATTCAGCACAGGAGGATGGAGAAGCCAGCCCTCATGAGGGAGCGGCAGATAAAGAGGTCGAGGACGATAAATACATGCCTCCCTCCGAAGACGAGGCAAGCCTTGACGACGATGAATTTGTCGTGCCTAAGGATCCTGTCGAGCAGGAGCGCTTCAAGTGCAGGCTTATGGCCACTGCGAGTAGCCTCAAGAAACAACAGCAACAGCTTAGAGCTGATCAAGACTTGCTAGCTGACAGATGGACTGAAGTCCTTGCGGCCGAAGAGTATGAACTCGAACGCCCCTCCAAGAGCTACCCAAAGCGCAGGTTGCTACCCCGATTGGAGGAGGAAGCACCTACATCACCAGCGCATGACGCGGCCGACCGGCCACCTCGTGGCGGCGACAGAGAGGCCTCTCGGCCCTCCACCCAAGCCGCACCCCGGCGCCACCCAAAACATACCAAGGCATGGGAAAATGCGCCAGACCTATGAGATATATTGGAGGACAAGGCAAGGCAAACAAGATCGATCTACGGATCACGTGGGCGCCCCACAACACGAAGTGATAATCGTCACGCCGGATACAGTAAATCCGGCTGGGCTGAACACAATAGACAAAGCTCATTAGAGCTACGTCACGATATAGCCCAGTACAGAGGCGCCTCACACCCACTATGCTTCACAGATGAAGTAATGGATCATCAAATCCCCGAGGGTTTCAAACCAGTAAACATTGAGTCATACGATGGCACAACAGATCTTGCGGTATGGATCGAGGATTATCTCCTTCATATCCACATGGCCCGCGGTGACGATCTACACACCATCAAATACCTCCCACTCAAACTCAAAGGACCAACTCGACATTGGCTTAATAGCTTGCCAGCAGAGTCAATTGGTTGTTGGGAGGATCTGGAAGCCGCATTCCTCGACAATTTCCAGGGCACCTATGTGCGACCACCAGATGCCGATGACCTAAGCCACATAATTCAGCAGCCAGAGGAATCGGCTAGGCAATTCTGGACACGGTTCCTAACCAAGAAAAATCAAATCGTCGACTATCCGGACGCAGAGGCCCTAGCGGCCTTCAAGCATAATATCCGTGACGAGTGGCTTGCCCGGCACCTTGGACAGGAAAAGCCGAAATCTATGGCAGCACTCACGACACTCATGACCCTCTTTTGCGCGGGAGAAGACAGCTGGCTGGCTCGTAGCAATAACATGACCAAGAGCCCTGGTAATTCGGATACCAAGGACAACAGTGGCAGGTCGCGTCGCAACAAGCAAAAGCGCCGCATTAACAGCGACAACGCTGAGGATACGGCAGTTAATGCCGGATTCAGAGGCTCTAAATCCGGTCAGCAGAAAAAGCCATTCAAAAGAAATACTCCGGGCCCGTCCAGTTTGGACCAAATACTCGACCGCTCGTGCCAAATACATGGCACCCCCGAAAAGCCAGCCAACCACACCAACAGGGATTGTTGGGTGTTCAAGCAGGCCGGCAAATTAAATGCCAAAAACAGAGACAAGGGGCTACATAGCGACGAGGAGGAGGAGCCCCGGCCGCCGAACAGCAGTGGACAGAAGGGATTCCCCCCACAAGTGCGGACGGTGAACATGATATACGCAACCCACATCCCCAAGAGGGAGCGGAAGCGTGCGTTAAGGGACGTATACGCGATGGAGCCAGTCGCCCCGAAGTTCAACCCATGGTCCTCCTGCCCGATCACTTTTGATCGAAGGGACCACCCCACTAGCATCCCTCATGGCGGATTCGCCGCATTGGTTCTAGACCCAATTATTGACGGATTTCACCTCAATAGAGTCCTTATGGACGGCGGCAGTAGTCTGAACCTGCTTTATCAGGATACAGTGCGGAAAATGGGCATCGATCCCTCGAGGATTAAACCCACTAAAACGACCTTTAAAGGCATCATACCAGGTGTAGAGGCCAACTGTACAGGCTCAGTCACACTTGAAGTGGTCTTCGGATCTCCGGATAATTTCCGAAGTGAGGAGTTAATCTTCGACATAGTCCCATTCCGCAGTGGCTATCACGCACTGCTCGGGCAACCGCATTTGCCAAGTTCAATGCGGTACCGCACTACGCATACCTTAAGCTCAAGATGCTAGGCCCTCGAGGAGTCATTATGGTCAATGGAAACACCGAACGCTCTCTCCGAACGGAGGAGCATACGGCGGCTCTCGCAACGGAAGTACAAAGCAGCCTCTCAAGGCAATTCTCCAATTCGGCCATTAAACGTTCGGACACCGTCAAGCGCGCCCGGAGTAAACTACAACAAGACCGCCTGGCACGTTCCGAGCAGGCGTAGCAATGCGGCCCAACCCTAGCCCTTGCGAAATTGCGAAACCAGTGCTGGGCGTACATAACTACGCTCTGGAAATACCATGGGCACAGGGGGAGGGACACCATCACGACACGCCCGAAACACGGCTTAAACCGCACTAGGGGCTGCCGATTTCTTAATTTTCTCTTACTTTTAGGACTCCTTCGGAAGGCCTAACCGGCAGTACAATTGCCGCACAAACGATGCAAGAACCAGGGAAGCAGAAAGCTACGCCGCATTATGGAACTCCCAGGTGGTCTCTATAACAAGCAGTATACCTGTTTCGCATACCATTCCGCAGCCTGCCCCTGGAAAGGACATGTTAAATAGTCCCACCTTTTGCTTATTGCACTATTTGTATCGTTCTGCTTTGGTCGCAGCTTTTTCAAATAAACAATGCATAGCTTTTGTCTATTATTGCATTAATCTCTTTTATGAATATATGTTCATTAATGACATGTTGCACCCATACACTTTGGTACGGCCAATACGCCAGGGGCTTAAGTACCCCACAATATGGTGTGAGAAGTCCAAACACTTTCACAAGTGCGGCACCCCGAACTTATAACATTATATGCATCGGCTCCGAATCATGTCTTGGGTCAATAGTTGGGTTTGCCCGGCTCCTATGTTTTGGTACCTTACGTTCCGTTATATCGGCTAAGGTAGCACTAGGAGAACTACTGCGATTGTGCCCTAGTTGAGCTGGGCTAAGCACCTCAGTAGAGAAAGCTAAAACTGACCGTCATGATGAGGCGCGAGCTGGTCGCTGGTTTTTGAGTCCCTAAAGACTTATGCCGCTTAGAGCGAGGAGTCGGCTTTGTCCGGCCCAGGCGTGGATAGCGCCCCGAACTCGGTCTTCCGAATACTAGGGGCTTTGCCGAAATTTAAAATTATAGAATTCTATGGCTAAGTGAGAGTGTTCAAGCATTATAGTCTGATTGCCTTGTTTGTTGTGCTGAGCGCCTCCCTCGAAGGACCCAAAAATGGGAAAAAGAGCGCTCAGGTTTATCCCAAACACCCCAGCACTAGAGGCATGGGGGAAGAAGCCGATGACTCGCCATCTCTCAAACTTGATAAACGGCCGCACAGAAGGTAATATTTTAAATTCAAAAAAGCATTGCTTAGCGCACATGAACAAGTTTTCAGTGCACAGGACAAAACGAGCGAGTTTACTCAAAAATTACATCCCTGGAACATTCATCCGCCATAAGGCGGGCACCCTTCAGAACACCCTCATAATACATCTCGGGCTTACGACGCTCCTTGCCCGGCGGTGGCCCGTGCTTCACAAGCTTCTCAGCATCTAGCTTGCCCCAGTGCACTTTAGCACGGGCAAGCGCCCTACATGCACCTTCGATGCAGACGGAGCGCTTGATGACTTCAAGCCTTGGACAGGCCTCCACCAGCCGCCTCACCAGCCCGAAGTAGCTCCCAGGCAGAGCCTCTCCAGGCCACAGTCGAACTATGAGGCCCTTCATGGCCTGTTCGGCCACCTTGTGGAGCTCGACCAGTTGCTTCAGCTGGTCGCTCAAGGGCACAGGGTGTCCGGCCTCAGCATACTGAGACCAGAACACCTTCTCCGTCGAGCTCCCCTCCTCGGCTCGGTAGAAGGCGGCGGCATCTAACACGCTACGGGGCAAATCTGCGAATGCTCCTAGAGAGCTCCGGATTCGGGTAAGTAACAAGTAACTCACTTTCACTTGCTTGCTTTGCATAAAGAATGCCTTACCCGTCTCTATCTTCTTCATTGCCTCCACCTCCTGGAGGGCCTTCTGGGCTTCAGCCTTGGCAGACTTGGCATTCTCAATGGCCGTCGCGAGCTCGGACTCTCGCGTCTTTGAGTCAAGCTCCAAACTCTCATGTTTTTTCATGAGAGCCTGGAGCTCTTGCTGCACCTCGCCAACCTGCGCCTCATGCTTCTCCCGCTCGGTGCGCTCCGTGGCCGCTCTCTTTTCGGCCTCGGACAGCGCTTGCTTAAGGGTCGCCACCTCAGTTGTGGCCCCTACAATAGCCACATTGATCCTATCATTTTTTTGCAATTGCACCTTTTATATATTTAAATAAGGTATTTCTTACCTTCCTTGTCCTCGAGCTGCTTCTTGTCAAGTCCGAGCTCTTGCTCGGACCGCTCGAGGTTTTGTTTCGGCGTGTCCACCTCCACAGTAAGTGCGGCGGATGCCAGCAGCGAAGCCTGCATACGCATATTGACTTAATTTTGTTAGACTCCTGCGAATGTTATTAGATCCTCTATTCGGCTTTTCTTTCCGAACGCCAAACAGAGCATCAGGGGCTACTGTCTATGCGGTAATATTTTTACATATTTTTTACATACCTCAAAGCCTGTTAAAAGGCTGGCACATGCTTCGGTCAGTCCGCTCTTGGCGGAGTGAACCTTCTGGATCACCGTACTCATTACAGTACGGTGCTCCTCGTCGATGGAGGCACCATTAAGCACCTCCAGCAAATTATCCGATGCCTCCGGTTGGGCGGAGGTCACCGGAGTCATAGGCTTGCCCTTCTTACTAGGGGGCCGCCTGCCGGACTCCAGAACCTTTGAAGGTTCCAGTGCGGTGTCCGGCCTAGGGTCGGACTTGGAGCCCTTAGGGGTTTTGTCCCCTTGGCGCCCGGAGTCCGGGAGGTCGCCTTGCAGTGCCTCCAGGACCACCTCCTCCTGGCTTGGAACCTCCGGGGACAACACTTCGGCGTCGTCCGTAGGGTGAGGAGAGGAGGCGGCCGGAAGTGAAGTACTGTTCACATCCGACGAATCCAGGGATCCGCTCGTCGACACGTCGAGCCGGTCTTTCGGCGGACTGCATAATTATATGCAGCGTCAGGAAAAGCTATTCAATAAAGGAACGCCACGAGTCATTCTGGTATCCGAACACTTACGATTTTGCCAGGGGCTTGGCCCTGTGCGGCCACTCCTCTTCGCCGTCGTCGGCGTTGGTGGAGTAGTCTGGAGGAAGGGTCCTTCCTCTCTTGGACCCTCCGGCCTCCCTAGTTGGGGCAGCCTTCCTTTTCTTTTCTCTCCCTGCTGGGGGAGAGACCTCTCTTTCCTCCTCCTCGTCTTCACGGGAGGGGTCTGCCTCGGAGTCATCGGATGATGAGTCCGACTCCATCGGGTGCCGGGCACTCTTTCGAGTCCCCATGGACTTCTTCTCCGGCACCACGTAGTGTGCCGGAACCAGCAGCCCCGTCAAGCGGGCGTCCGCTGGGTCTTCGGGCAAAGGAGCCGGACAGCTGATCTGTCCGTACGTCTCCTGCCAATCCTGTCAAAGGTAAGGGAGCTTAGATCCCGCATAGAGTCAAACTATGAAAGACAAATAACCTGTAAGAGGTAAAAACAGCTTACCGCGCCGGCTTGACGCTGCGTGCTGAATCCGCGATCCTCGGTAGCGGATGCGGGAGCCTCGACGCCCTTGAATAGCACCTTCCAGGCATCTTCGTACGTAGTGTAGAAGAGCCTGCTCAGGGTTCGGTGCTGTGCCGGATTGAACTCCCACAAGCTGAAAGCCCGTTGTTGGCATGGGAGGATCCGGCGGATGAGCATGACCTGGACTACGTTGACGAGTTTGAGCTTCTTGCTCACCAGGCTTTGGATGCATGTCTGGAGTCCGGTCAGCTCTCCTTTTTTGCCCCACGACAGGCCCGTCTCCTTCCAGGAGGTGAGCCGCGTAGGGGCTCCAGATCGGAACTCGGGGGCTGCGACCCATTCAGGGTCGCGCGGCTCGGTGATGTAGAACCACCCTGCTTGCCACCCCTTTAGGGTCTCCACAAAAGAACCCTCGAGCCATAGGACGTTGGGCATCTTGCCCACCATGGCACCTCCGCACTCCGCCTGGCAGCCGCACACTACCTTCGGCTTGACGTTAAAGGTCTTCAGCCATAAACCGAAGTGGGGTGGGATGCAGAGAAAGGCCTCGCACACGACGATAAATGCCGAGATGTTGAGGATGAAGTTCGGGGCCAGATCGTGGAAATCCAGGCCGTAGTAGAACATGAGCCCCCGGACAAAGGGGTGGAGAGGAAAGCCCAGTCCGCGGAAATGGATGAGAAACACTACCCTCTCATGGGGCCTGGGGGTGGGGGTGAGCTGCCCCTCTTCTGGAAGCCGGTGCGCGATGTTGTCAGACAAGTATCCGGCCTTCCTCAGCTTTTTGATGTGTCCCTCCATGACGGAGGAGACCATCCACTTGCCTCCCCCTCCAGACATGGCTGGAGAAGGTTGAGGTGGGGTGTGCGGACTTGGGCGCTGGAGCTCGAGTGCGCGGAAATGGATAGGCAAAGGAGGAAGAAGGCGTAGGTGAAAAGGTGGATCCTTATCCCCTTATATGGGCGGACGAAAACTGCGTGTCCCCACTTGCCTGGTAAAACTCGCTTGTCTCCCAAGCGCCGTAATCAATGGCACGGTTGGGTTACCCACGCCCGTATTGATGAGAATCCCGGAATAAGGGGACACGATCTCTGCTTCGACAAGACGTGCCAAGGAAACCGCCTCGCTAAACGCGCTAAGGTGGGATAGTAAAACGATTCGAATAAAGACTTGGCCTTGGTGTGATGTCACGCTGCGGAATACGTCAGCAGATTAGATTTGTGCAAATATTATTCTCTCTATGGTGGTATGTGGAACTTGTTTTGCAGAGCCGGACACTATCCTTGTGTTCAAGATCTTCTATGAAGTATTCGGAGGAGGAACCCGCCTTGCAATGCCGAAGACAATTTGCACGCCAGACTCGTTGTCATTGAAGCCTGGTTCAGGGGCTACTGAGGGAGTCCTGGATTAGGGGGTGTCCGGATAGCCGGACTATAACCTTTGGCCGGACTCCTGGACTATGAAGATACAAGATTGAAGACTTCGTCCCGTGTCCGGATAAGACTTGGCGTGGAAGGCAAGCTTGGCGATACGGATATGATCTCCTCCCATTGTAACCGACTCTGTGTAACCCTAACCTTCTCCGGTGTCTATATAAACCGGAGGGTTTTAGTCCATAGGACACAACAAAAACGACAATCATACCATAGGCTAGCTTCTAGGGTTTAGCCTCCTTGATCTCGTGGTAGATCTACTCTTGTACTACCCATATCATCAATATTAATCAAGCAGGAGTAGGGTTTTACCTCCATCGAGAGGGCCCGAACCTGGGTAAAAACATCGTGTCCCTTGTCTCCTGTTATCATCCGCCTAGACGCATAGTTCGGGACCCCCTACCCGAGATCCGCCAGTTTTGACACCGACATTCATGAATGAAAGAAGGGAAATAGATGAAGTATTCTTTAAACAGGAACCTATTTTGCAACACAATTTGCCTGTTGAAATTTTAGGGGATCCTCCTCCACCCAAGGGTGATCCCGTGTTTGAGCTTAAACCGTTGCCTGATAATCTTAAATATGCTTATCTTGATGAAAGGAAGATATATCCTGTTATTATTAGTGCTAACCTTTCAGAGAATGAAGAAGAAAGATTATTGAAAACTCTGAAGAAGCATCATGCCGCTATTGGATATACTCTTGATGATCTTAAGGGCATTAGTCCCACTCTATGTCAACATAAAATAAATTTGGAAGCAGATGCCAAACCAGTTCGTGATCCTCAATGATGTCTGAATCCTAAAATGAAAGAAGTGGTAAGAAAAGAAATACTAAAGCTTCTGGAGGCAGGTATAATTTATCCCGTTGCTGATAGTCAGTGGGTAAGCCCTGTCCATTGTGTCCCTAAGAAGGGAGGTATTACTGTTGTTCCTAATGATAAAGATGAATTGATCCCACAAACAATTATCACAGGTTATAGGATGGTAATCGATTTCCGCAAATTAAATAAGGCTACTAAGAAAGATCATTACCCCTTGCCCTTTATAGATCAAAATGCTAGAAAGATTATGGAAACATACACATTATTGCTTCCTAGATGGTTATTCTGGTTTCTCTGAAATACATGTGTTGGCTAAAGATCAATCAAAGACTACTTTTACATACCCTTTTGGTACTTTTGCTTATAGACGTATGCCTTTTGGTTTATGTAATGCACCTGCTACCTTTCAAAGATGCATGATGGCTATGTTCTCTGACTTCTGTGAAAAGATTTGTGAGGTCTTCATGGACGATTTTTCCGTCTATGGTTCCTCTTTTGATGATTGCTTGAGCAATCTTGATCGAGTTTTGCAGAGATGTGAAGAAACTAATCTTGTCTTGAATTGGGAAAAGTGCCACTTTATGGTTAATGAAGGTATTGTCTTGGGGCACAAAGTTTCTGAAAGAGGTATTGAAGTTGATAAAGCCAAGGTTGATGCTATTGAAAAGATGCCACGTCCCAAGGACATCAAAGGTATACGCAGTTTCCTTGTTCATGCCGGGTTTTATAGGAGGTTCATTAAGGACTTCTCAAAAATCTCTCGGCTTCTGACTAATTTATTGCAAAAAGATATACCATTTGTCTTTGATGATGATTGTGTAGAAGAATTTGAAATACTTAAGAAAGCATTAGTCTCTGCACCTGTTGTTCAGCCACCTGATTGGAATTTACCCTTTGAAATTATGTGTGATGCTAGAGATTATGCTGTAGGTGCTGTTCTAGGGCAAAGAGTTGATAAGAAATTAAATGTTATCCATTATGCTAGTAAGACTCTAGACAATGCTCAAAGAAATTATGCTACTACTGAAAAAGAACTCTTAGCAGTTGTATTTTCTTGTGATAAATTCAGACCTTATATTGTTGATTCTAAAGTAACTATTCACACTGATCATGCTGCTATTTAATATCTTATGGAAAAGAAAGATGCTAAACCTAGACTTATTAGATGGGTTCTCTTGCTGCAAGAATTTGATTTGCATATCGTTGATAGAAAGGGAGCTGAGAACCCCGTTGCAGACAACTTGTCTAGGTTAGAAAATGTTCTTGATGACCCACTACCTATTGATGATAGCTTTCCTGATGAGCAATTAAATGTTATAAGTACTTCTCGTAGTACTCCATGGTATGCTGATTATGCTAATTATATTGTTGCTAAGTTTATACCACCTAGTTTCACATACCAACAAAAGAAAAAGTTCTTCTATGACTTGAGACATTACTTTTGGGACGACCCACATCTTTATAAAGAAGGAGTAGATGGTGTTATTAGATGTTGTGTACCTGAGCATGAACAGGAACAGATCCTACGCAAGTGTCACTCTGAAGCTTATGGAGGACACCACGCTGGAGACAGAACTGCACATAAGGTATTGCAATCCGGTTTTTATTGGCCTAATCTCTGCAAGGATGCCCGTAAGTTTGTCTTGTCTTGTGATGAATGTCAAAGAATTGGTAATGTTAGTAGACGTCAAGAAATGCCTATGAATTATTCACTTGCTATTGAACCATTTGATGTTTGGGTCTTTGATTATATGGGACCTTTTCCTGCCTCTAATGGATACACTCATATTTTAGTTGCTGTTGATTACGTTACTAAGTGGGTAGAAGCTATTCCAACTAGTAGTGCTGATCATAACACTTCTATTAAGATGCTTAAAGAAGTTATTTTTCCGAGGTTTGGAGTCCCTAGATATTTAATGACTAATGGTGGTTCACATTTTATTCATGGTGCTTTCCGTAAAATGCTTGCTAAATATGATGTTAATCATAGAATTGCATCTCCTTATCACCCACAGTCTAGTGGTCAAGTAGAATTGAGTAATAGAGAGATCAAATTAATTTTGCAAAAGACTGTCAATAGATCTAGAAAGAATTGGTCCAAGAAACTTGATGATGCATTATGGGCCTATAGAACTGCATATAAAAATCCTATGGGTATGTCTCAATATAAAATGGTTTACGGAAAAGCATGTCACTTACCTCTCGAACTAGAACATAAGGCATATTGGGCTACTAAAGAGCTCAACTATGATTTCAAACTTGCCGGTGAGAAGAGGTTATTTGATATTAGCTCACTCGATGAATGGAGAACCCAAGCTTATGAGAATGCCAAGTTGTTTAAAGAAAAATTTAAAAGATGGCATGACAAAAGGATACAAAAGCATGAGTTTAATGTAGGTGATTATGTATTGCTATACAACTCTCGTTTAAGATTTTTTGCAAGAAAACTTCTCTCTAAATCGGAAGGCCCCTATGTCATCGAAGAGGTCTATCGTTCCGGTGCCATAAAGATCAACAACTTCGAAGGCACAAATCCGAAGGTGGTAAACGGTGAAAGAATCAAACATTATATCTCAGGTAATCCCATAAATGTTGAAACCAATATCGTTGAAACCGTAACCCCGGAGGAATACATAAGGGACACTTTCCAGACCGTTTCAGACTCCGAAAAGGAATAGGTATGTGGTACGGTAAGTAAACCGACTCCAAAACAATTTTAAGGCAATATTTCTCTGTTTTGGAATATTTAGAAAAATAGAAAAATTAGAAGCAGTCCGGGAAGGACACGAGGGTGGTGGGCGCGCCCCCTACCTCGTGAGCACCTCGTGTGCCCTCCGGACTCCATTTTCTTGCACGATACGTATTTTGGTCGGTAAAAAATCATTATATATCCCCCCGAAGGTTTTGACTCCCGTATCATGCAATTATCCTTTGTTTTCGTTTCGAGCTGTTGCTGCTGCAGATTAGTGCAAGATGTCTTCTCAAGAGTCAGTCGGGGAGAGCCGGGTATCTAATCCGGCACCGGAACCAAGGGCAAACAGCGACGCTGACCACTTTGGGCCAGCAACGGAGGAAGAGATGGAGGCTGACTTGATGAGGGTAGATTCCATGGAGGATCAAGAAGTCACCTCTCGCTTCTGAGCTCTATTCCAAACTCGGTTATCCCTTCCAATGTTAGATTTCTTTCTTATGAAAATATGAAGAGGAGTGTCACTTGTTCTCTCGCAGCTATGCAACACCCTTGGGTGCAAGGAGCTTTAGCCGTCACAGGAAAGCTTCGTAAGGAAATAATGGGCCTCAAGCAGCAAGTCAATAAGCTCGAGGAGGAGAACCGCATCCTGAGGGGAATCATCGCCAAGAATATTACACCAACAACAAAGAAGGAGACATAATCACATGGGTATGGGCACTCCCCTTGGCAACTGCCAAGCTTGGGGGAGTTGCCCCGGTATCGTATCACCATCACAATCTCCTACCTTTACCGTTTTTCTTAGTTTGATCCTTTTTAGTAGTATCTTGATCTAGTAGAATAAAATTATGGCATGATCTAGTTTTGAGTTTTGCTTTATGATCTCTCTATGTAATCGAGTCCGTGAGCTATATATATAATAAAGATTAGTGTTGAGTCAAGGGCTTGATTATTTTGCCATGATCTTGGGTGAATTAAAGAAAAGAAGAAAAAGAATAAAAAGAAACAAAGAGTTCATTTTGATCTTATTGAAAGTAATGACTTCACATAGAAAGAGTATGATGATTAAAAGTTGTTGGGAGTTGGCAGACATAGCTTTGGTCATCGTTGCAATTAATAGGAAGTAATAAGGAAAGAGGGGTTTCACATATAGATATATTATCATTGACATCTTTTATGATTGGGAGCACTCATTAAAATATGACATGCTAAAGAGTTGATGTTGGACAAGGAAGACAACATAATGAGTTATGTTTTCTTATATCTGAGATAAAGTATGTTGTCATGGATCCTCTAACGTGTTGAGCTTGCCTTTCCCCCTCATGCTAGCCAAATTCTCAGCACCAAGTAGAAATACTACTTGTGCTTCCAAATACCCTTAAACCAGTTTTGCCATGAGAGTCCACCATATCTACCTAGGGATTGAGTAAGATCCTTCAAGTAAGTTGTCATCGGTGCAAAGCAATAAAAATTGCTCTAAATATGTATGATTGATTGGTGTGGGAGAAATAAGCTTTATACGATCTTGTGATGTGGAAGTAATAAAAGCGACGGACTGCATAATAAGGGTTCATATCACAAGGGGCAATATAAAGTGACGTTCTTTCGCATTGAGAATTTTATGCATCCAACCATAAAAGCGCATGGCAATCCTTTATTATTATCTTCTACCTTATGCAAGAGTCATGGTGATCTTCACCTTTCCTTTTTCATTTTATCCTTTGGCAAGCCCAGCATGTTGGAAAGAACATGATATATATATATATATATATATATATATATATATATATATATATCTAATTGGATGTAGGGGAGCATGAGTTATCATTGTTGACATTACCCTTGAGGTAAAAGGTTGTGGGGCAAAACTATAAACCCCTATCTTTCTCTGTGTCCGATTAAAACTCCGTAACCACAAGTATTGCATGAGTGTTAGCAATTATGAAGGAATAGATGATAGTTGAGTATGTGGACTTGCTATTTAGCTATGACATAGACTCTTTTCGATGTTATGATAAATTGCAATTGCTTCAATGACTGAGATTATAGTTGGTTGAAGCCCAATAAGGTTTCTGATTCATACTTTTGCATTGTGAATATATCATCACTTGAATATAAGTAATCATATGACAAAATCTATATATGTTGCTGTTTTGAGAATAACCATGATGCCTTCACGTCCGTATTTTATTTTTATCGACGCCTCTACCTCTAAACATGAGGACATATTTATTGTTATCGGCTTTTCGCTTGAGGACAAGCGAAGTCTAAGCTTGGGGGAGGTGATACGTCCATTTTGCATCATGCTTTTATATCGATATTTATTGCATTATGGGCTGTTATTTCACATTATGTCACAATACTTATGGCTATTCTCTCTTATTTTACAAGGTTTACATAAGGAGGGAGAATGCCGGCAGCTGGAATTCTGGGCTGGAAAAGGAGCAAATATTAGAGACCAATTCTGCACAACTCCAAAAGTCTTGAAACTCCACAGAATATCTTAAAAAAAATAAAGTAAAATCCTCGCCAAAGATGAAGGCCAGGGGGCCCACACCCTGCTCACGAGGGTAGGGGGCGCGCCCCCCTCCCTAGGGCGCGCCCCTTACCTCGTGGCCCCCCCTGGTGGCTCTCCGATGCCCATCTTCTCCTATATGAAGTCTTTCGATGAGAAAAAAATAAGGAGGAATTTTTCGGGACGAGACTCCGCCGCCACGAGGCGGAACCAATCTAGGGCTCCCGCAGAGCTGTTCTGCCGAAGACACTTCCCTCCGGGAGGGGGAAATCATCACCATCGTCATCACCAACGCTCCTCTCATCGGGAGAGGGCAATCTCCATCAAGATCTTCACCAGCACCATCTCATCTCCAAATCCTAGTTCATCTCTTGTATCCAATTCTTGTCTCCAAGTCTGGGATTGGTGCTAGTAGGTTGCTAGTAGTGTTGATTACTCCTTGTAGTTGATGCTAGTTGGTTTATTTGGTGGAAGATCATATGTTCAGATCCTATATGCATATTATTACCCCTCTGATTATGAACATGAATATGCTTCGTGAGTAGTTACGTTTTGTTCCCGAGGACAAGGGAGAAGTTTTGCTATTAGTAGTCATGTGAATTTGGTATTCGTTCGATATTTTGATGAGATGTATGTTGTCTATCCTCTAGTGGTGTTATGTGAACGTCGACTACATAAAACTTCACCATTATTTGGGCCTAGAGGAAGGCATTGGAAAGTAATAAGTAGATGATGGGTTGCTAGAGTGACAGAAGCTTAAACCCTAGTTTATGCGTTGCTTCGTAAGGGGCTGATTTGGATCCACTTGTTTCATGCTATGGTTAGGTTTACCTTAATACTTTTGTTGTAGTTGCGGATGCTTGCAATAGAGGTTAATCATAAGTGGGATGCTTGTTCAAGTAAGAACAACACCCAAGCACCGGTCCACCCACATATCAAATTATCAAAGTACCGAACGCGAATCATATGAACGTGATGAAAACTAGCTTGACGATATTCCCATGTGTCCTCGGGAGCGCTTTTCCTATTATAAGAGTTTGTTCCGGCTTGTCCTTTGCTACAAAAAGGATTGGGCCACCTTGCTGCACCTTATGCGTTAGATCCACACCAAAAAGTACCGAACGCGAATAATATCACTATGAGGACATGATGAAAAATTGACATATCGCCCCTCCCGCAGATCCACACCAGAACCCTCTCCGGCGCCGGCATGCTCAACCATGCATTGCAACAATCCAAAATAGACATGTACATAAACTTGAAAAAACCCCACCCTATTTTGGTATATATTTTCAACTAAAAACATGTTAGGTTTCACCCAAAGTATATTCCTCTTGTTTGTTTAGATGATGTGGGGAATGGATGAGGCTGGTTTGGAGAGACTAAGGGTTACTACAAACATGGAGGAGAGCGGCGATGGTCTTTTTTGCAATACAACAACCTACCTCTCATGCGTTAGATGTAGACCACATCGTCAGAAATGAGGGATGGCTGACACACCGTCATAATAAACAGAGACTTTTATAGGATTAGAGATATTGATTATTTTTGCCATTATGGTATACTAATTAAGGGGCCCTGAGTTTCGGTTTCGCCCCGTCCCCCCAAAATCTTAAGACCGGCCATGCTGCAAGCTCCTGCATGCCCCCCTCCGCCACCGCCGCATTGCCGGCGGTTCCTTCCTCTTCTTGGCCCGTCGGCGCCCTCCACGGCTAGCCGTTCACCACCAATGCAATGTAGCAGTCGGCTGCAATGTATGCTGGCACAAGAGCCGCCGGCTCGTCTCCGTCCCAACGCTTCTTACCGCCCGTTGATGTGGCTGCTCGCCTGGTGGGCCACACGGAGACGATGACTATGCACTCGACGACGACGTTGAGGAGCAGGAAAAGGATGGGCGACGGCTCCACGACGAGGCCATCACCGACCGTCTCCGTGTTGCAATTGCAATGACGAAGTTGCAAACGACGACGGCGAACGACGACAATGCTACTGTGACATGCGTTGGCAACAACGACAATGCTTCTACAACATCATCTTCATTGCTATTTTTTCTGTGACATAGGTGATGTTGTGGAAAATTTTCTGCAACATCATCTATTTTGCAAAAGTTTCTTCCGCAAGATGAAGAAAAAAAAACTACAACATGACCTTCGTTGCAAAAGTTTTTTGCAATTTGTTGCAAAGATTAGTGCAACAAGATGTTTCTTGCAAACATTTATGGAACAACTCTATTGCATTTGGAGCTTAATAATACTAATATTAATAAAAGCGAGAGTAGTGCTAATAACTAATAAATATTAATTATGCGAAACGCCACAGACTTTGGAGCCCGGTCCACTAGCCATCTATGGTTAGGAGCCGCTGGATCGAGTTCAAAAGGAATCTGGAGTGGTCAAATGCACTGGATCTGGTCCAAATCATACCAAAAAGAAAGTCCTCAATCTGAAATACATAACCCTAACCCTAGGCTATCATACAGAGTACATCGACGGCGACATTACCTCCCTGACGAAGTTCAACCTGTCGTCATTGTCGCTGCTCTCCTCCCCGTCTTTCCAAGAAGGCATTGTGTGGTTGAGCGGCGGCAGCGAGGTTGAGTGGCGATGGAGTAGAGGGGATCGACTGAGCAAGGGAGAGTAAGGGAGACTGAGCGAGAGTGAGGGAGAGGAACGTGCTATTGTTGCCTTTTTGGGAATCTTTAGTCGGTGGGGCTGTTAACAGCCGTTATTGCTTGCGCCGCCCACCAATAGCCATGCGGCCGCTTTGCCGCGTCAAAACGAGATCAGTGTTTTGCTCAGTATCTTTTGCCATTGCCAGATTTTTGGTTAGATGCCGGCACTCTACGTCCTCGGGTCCCGGCCCTCGAGCTGGTCTCAGCCGTCGCTGGTATGCCAGGTTGCGATGCCGTGGACAAGGCCAGAGGGTGAGGGCTGGAGCGCCGATAAGAGCCCTGAGTCACGATGCTCAGGTACCCCCCCTTTAACGTGCAAGTCGTCGACATGGAGAAGAAGAGGTGCCATGGATAGGCATCAAGTAATCAAGCATGATGGGCGAATGCATAGCCGGAAATAAATGCAAAGGAGATACATGCCGCTGGGCCTGGCCCAAGCGACTTGGGGATGATGCAGCCCGAGGGGCGCCCCCAACAAAGCAAGCTAACAACACGAAATAAAAGGGATACATGCCGCATGGACGGACCCGCGCGGCCAGGGAATGATGCAGCCCTGGGAGGGGCGCTCCCAGCTGGAAATGAAACTTGAAAGATGTCACCTGAAGATGTCGAGGACAAAGGAGTGTTGGTGCAGCAGACTCGGTGGGCCGTGGAAGCCGATCCTGATGAGCCCCCAGGCCCAGGGGCCTCGGGAGGCTCCGGAGGCACTGGTGGCTCTTCACGAATCATCTCCATCTCCGCCAGGGCTGCGGAACGCCTGTCTTCTTGAGCCTCCATGATGCCCCTCATGAGGCGCTGGTACGTAGCAGCCGCACTCGGCAAGCCGTAAGGCATGCGAGTGTAGCTGTGGGGCGGACCTCCGCAGCGCCCCACCTGCAAGGGCCAGAGGCGCTCCAGCGAGGCGACTCGGTTGAGCCCTGGTACGTCGATGCAGACGCGCAACCCATAATCCTCGCCTGGATGGGGAGCCACAGCCGGTAGATAGCGGCAGCCTCTCATGACTCTTGATTCCTGTAGTTCTTGAACGGCCTTGTTGACGAACTCCTGCTGATCTTACCTTCCTTGCCTTGCTCCTTCATGCTTCGAAACACGCCTCCATGTGGTGCCCAAGCGCCTCCCTCATGACCCTGGCCAGGTCGGTGGCCCTCCAGGGGAGAGCCCTCGAGCCCTGCCTGAGGAGGGCGCCGGGCGCGCTTTCCTATGCGATGGAAGGAGGTTGGGGGTGGTCTCGGGAAGCCTCCTACTTCCGTGATCTGGGTCTTCTAGTGACACGGCCTGAAAGGCTCGCTCCAGGGAACACACTGCATCCTTCTCTTCACAGGGCACAGTGATGACTCCGCCACTTCCTGGCATCTTGAGGACGTTGTAGCCATGGTGAGTTACGGCCATGAACTTGGCCAGCGCTGGGTACCCGAGGATGGCGTTGTACGGCAGGCGGATGTGGGCGACGTCGAAGTCGATGAGCTCGATGCGGTAGTTGTTGCGTGCCCCGAAGGTGACAGGGAGGCGGACCTGCCCAATCGGAACCGTGAAACCATCGGTGACTCCGGAGAAAGGCTTGGTTGGCTGAAGCTGGTCATAGGGCACTTGGAGATTGTTGAAGGTTTCTACGGACAGGACGTTGAGCCCTGCCCCACCATCGATGAGGGTCCTGGTGACCAGTACGTTGCTGATGACTAGGGAGCAAAGCATCGGGAGGACTCTGGCTGTGGCCGCACACTTGAGCTGATCCGCTAAGCTGAACGTGATGGCGCACGCCGACCACCTAAGAGGGCGCGTTGCTTCGAGCTTGGGGAGGACTGCATTCACTTCGCGGGCAAACTGCTTGAAGATGCGTTGGGAGGCAGGGGCTTGAGCTCCGCCTAGGATGCAGGCGATCGCGCGCGGCTCCTGGAAGCCCCCAGCCCCCTCGTCTTGATGGCGGTCCTCATTCCTCCTTGGCTGAGGCGGCAGTGGAGGGAGGCCTGCATTGCCTTGTGGGCAGTCCTCACGAGGCTGATCCCTCCAGTCCCCCTCGCGAGGAAGGTCTCGCCAGCGATCCTCACGAGGGTGATCGCGCCACCCTTGGCGCGGGCCGCGGTCTTCCCAGCGTCCCGCGTTTCTTCCTCCTCCTCCTCGGCCGTAGCCCCAGTCAGCACGGTCGGGACGATGGCCGATCCTTCCTTCTCGCACGGCGCGGAGTTCTTGGCATTCATTGGTGTTGTGGGTGTGGAGGTCGTGGTACACACAGTACCGGCTGCCCCTGGAGGATTCGGGCAGATCTTTGCCCCGCTTGGTGTCTGGCTCTGCCGCGAGCACGGCAGCCCCCTTGCGCTTCACGTCCTTGGCCTTGGGCTTCTTCTCTTCTGGGTCTGCGGCTGGCAGCTCGAGGAGGGAAAGACATCCTTCCTCAGCCCTGGCGCACTTGGTCGCCAAGTTGAACAGCTCCAGGGAGGTGCACAAGTCTTCATGCATCGCCAGCTCCTCCTTTATCTTGACGTCGCGCACACCATCGGAGAAGGCTGAGATGATGGCCTCCTCGGACACCTTGGGGATCTTGAGGCGCGCACTGTTGAAGCGCTGGATGTACTTTTGCAGGGTCTCTCCGGGTTGTTGCTTGATGCGGCGCATGTCGCTCACGGCGGGCGGTCGGCCGCGAGTACCTTGGAAGTTGGTGATGAAGCGGGTGCGCATCTGGTCCCAGGAAGAGATCATGCCTGGAGCCAGATTCAGGAGCCAGGTGCGAGCTCCTTCCTTCAGCGCCATGGGGAACCAGTTCGCCATGACCTTCTCGTCCCCGCCGGCAGCTTCGATGCCCAGCTCATAGAGCTGGAGGAACTCTGCAGGGTCAGTCGTGCCGTCGTAGCAGGGAGGCAGGTCTGGCTTGAACTTGCCGGGCCATGCTACGCTACGCAGCTTGGTGGTGTAGGAACGACAGCCTACTGTGGCCATGGGAGGCTTTGGGTGAGGGAGAGCTTGGTCTTGCAGGTCCCCATGCGCTGCTGCTGGGAGCAGCGCGGGGTCTTGGCGTGCCGGAGCTGGAGCAGGGTCGCGACGTGCCGGAGCGGGGAGTGCCCGGGCAGCTTCTTGCGGGCGAGGGACTTCTTGGCAGCTCTGCTCTTGTCGCGCCGGCGCCTGACGGAGCGGGTTCCGACCAGGGGCCACACGCCTTGGAGCCATGGCGTCTTCTTGTAGAGGAGGAGGCTGGTACGCCCCCGGGGCTTCGTTGCCCGCGCGGGGCGGGGTGCGGCGCAGCGGAACAGATAGCGCGGGAGAGCCCCCTGCGGCGCGGACAAGCTCGACGACGCGGTCGAGCCACTCTTCGTAGACATCATCGACGGGACGGTAGGGCAGGAGCTTGTTTGCCGCGATGAGCGCAACTCGAGCCTCCAAGGGTGCGCGGAGCGCGCGGGATGAAGAGCCAGCTGGTGTGAGCGATGGAGTAGCGGTGCGGCCGTCTTGCCGCACGGACGGATGCTGGGACGACGCTTGCTGCTCGTTCCCCGCTGGGCCGGTGGCAGCGTTGATGGCGGGCGACAGGGAACGACGAGGACGCCCCCCGACGGGAGCCGTCTGGGCGACACGGGAAGCGATGGCGGCCCGGCGCTCAGCGCAGGCCCGACGAGCGTCGTACATGGACGCGACAGTCGGAGGAGAGCGGAGCGGTGGAAGACAGATTCCGGCGCCCCCCTACCTGGCACGCCAAATGTCAGATTTTGGATTCTGGCAGACCCTTGAGGTTCGAACTCTGGGGTGCGTGCGGAGATTATGCCCTCTACCTCTCCTTCTTGCAAAGATCTAAACTACTGAAAGAACAGCACAAGGGACACAAGGTTTATACTAGTTCGGGCAACCATTGTGGTGTAATACCCTACTCTAGTTTGTGGTGTGGTGGATTGCCTCTTGGGCTGATGATGATGAATAATACAAGGAAGAACAGCCTCGCGAGGGTCTGCTCTTAGCTGGGGGGATGAACTGCTAGGAGGAGTTCAGCCACCCTTCTCTCTCTCTCTCTGCTTGCCTAGGTTCTGGACCTCTTCTTGATTTGGATCTTCCCAATCCGCCTCTACCCTGGGGGTGGCTAGTCCTATTTATAGGCAAAGGCCCCAGGCCTCTTCCCAAATATTGAGCGGGAAGGGCGCCAACAATTGGCCATTTTGAAGGGGAACATCTGGTACACTTATTCTGACTAAAGTTGGTCCTCGCCTGTCAAAGGCCCTGTGGTGACGCTGTCCTGGGCTCCACGATGACCTCCTTCCCACCGTTGGACTAGTCTTGGTCTTGTTGCACCGAAATGGATGCCTTTGCTTGATCCTCTCGCCTGCGCTTGCCCCCTTTTCACCAAAGAGGAAAGGAGGACACTGCGCGGGCTGGCGCCCGCTGGGCGCCCTTGGTTGTCATGGCTTGCGTCATGGGCACCTCGTGAGGTACCCCGCCTTGATCTCTCCGCGTCCTCGTGAGCCAGCCTGATGAGGCCGCGCCTGAGGAAGCTCCGCCGCGTCCGCCCCGCGAGGCTTGGCCCCTCGCGAGGGTCTTGGGTCTCGTGTTGATGAAGATGGGCCGTGCTGGGCCCCCTTTAAGCCACGCCGCAGGCCGCAGGCAGGAAAGTCTGGGGACCCCCGTTCCCAGAACACCGACAACAGCGCCGGGTGATGCTCTCTAGGGGGCAGCTCCTGGGACCCGTGCCGCTGAGGGTGAGGGTGGCAAGCAGTCGCTCCCAGCGCCTGGGGCTGAGGCCCCTGAGGCCCCAGCCGCGTCTTTTGGCGAGGCGATTAGCAGCACGCGTCAGGCAGGCGCCCCTGACGCGGACTGCCTCGACGCTCCGTCTTCGTCGCAGGTTGATCCTTGCGCTCTTCTCTTGGGCCGCTTCCGTGTGGACTTTGAGGCCCTCCGGAGGAAAAGGGAGGCCCTGGGTGATGACTTCCCTTGTCGCTTGCTGAAGCGCAGGAAGTACTTCGCCACTGATGAGTAAGTCTTCTCCTTTTCCAGCTTCTGATCTTCTTGTTGCTTTTACTGACCCTTGATCCGCAGGCCCCTTCCGGCCGAGCTTGCGGAGGTAGCTGAGGTGCCGCCTCCTTTGGCTTCACCTCCTCCACCGTCCCCAAGTGCTCCGAGCAGCATTGCTCTGGTGGTGAGGGCGATTGAAGGGGCGAACCGTCCCGAGGCGCACTGCGGCCCTTCACTCCCCGCGATCTTCCTACGCGGGCCCTCTCGTGGCATAGCCAGCCTGCCGTGGACTTCTCGTCTGGTTGTGGACTGCGACTGGCTGAGGCGCCCCCTGCGCCCTTCATCTGGAGACGGGCTGGCTCCTGGCCGGGCTTCTGGCACGACGCGCCCGGCCGTCGCGAGGGTGCCAGCCCCCAGCCCCTTGCCCGGAGGGGGAACGATGGTCCGTGGCCCCCGGCGCTTGCTCGGGGCAGACGATAGTGTGGAAGACGTGCTCGAGCGCGCCTGGGAGCGCCGCACTTGCCGCCAAGGATTCCTTCGAAGGGCAACTGACGCGGTGAACTTGGTTGGGGAGGAGCTTGCTGATGAAGACGCGCGCCTGGAGGCCGAGGGCCTACACTTGGCTGCAGGGAGGCGCGAGCTGGAGGCCGCCATCGCCCTCGCGCGCCATCAGCGTGATCTTGGTGATGAAGAGGCGAAGGCGTCGCTAGAGGCCTCTCGGGTGGCCCGATCCCAGGCTGCCGAGGAGGCCCAGGAAGCTGACCGACGGCGAGAGGCGGCGGAGGAGCGGGCTCGGGAACTCCTAGCCTGGTGCCACTCACTGGAGGAGCAAGTGGAGCTGCGCGAGGCGGCCCTTGCGTCGATTAAGGTGGCCTCTGGCGACCCGGCTGAGCTCCAGAAGCGTGAGGAAGCGTTGACGCTGGAAGCCGCCGAACGCACCCGCAAGTACGAGCGGCTGGAGACGAGGGAGCGCTTGGTGATGCAGGCGGAGGACGATGTCGCTGCACAGGAATCCCGTGTCCTGGAGGAGGTTGGACGTCGGGTGGTGATAGCGCGCAAAGACCTCCAGCGCGAGTTGGAGGGGAGGATGGAGTTGATCCCGGTCGAAGCTGAAGGAAGGACCGCGGCCTTGAGGGCCAAGCAGGAGGAGGCGACGCGGCGGGCCGACGCTTCTCGGGCTGCCCTTGAGGTAGCGCAAGGGGAGTTGGCCGCCTCCCAGGCTGAGATGCTCCGTCTTTGCCAGCGGGTGGAGGAGGCTGAGGCCGTCTCCCACCAGAACGCGGATGAGATACGTCAGCGGCAGGTCCTGGAGCACGTGCACGGCCCCATGCTCGCCACGCTCCGGGAGAGAGCTAACACAGCCTTGGGCAACATCTGCGAGGCGGCTGGTTGCGAGCTGCACACAATCAACTATGCCGTCAACCTTCAGTTCTTCACCGCCGTGGTGACGCAGCTGGAGGCGCGGTCGGTCAGGGCCGACAGGTTGGTGGAGGAGAGGAGCCGCGCCCTGCTCGGGCGCGCCTTTTCCCGTGTCTTAGCCATCTCTGGAACATGGATCTCCACTTCGACTTTGACGCCGCTATCGCCCCAGTCCCCTAGGCTGTCCGAGACGACCTGGCGCACTGGGTGGAAGACAACGTGGACGCTCTTGTCAGGGCCTTCACTTCAGACGACGACGACGTGATCGTGGCTACTGACGAGGGCGGTGTGGTGAACGATCCTGACGCCGCTGGTGGCGACGCAGACAGCGATGGCGAGTTCAGCGATGCCAGCGACGGCTCGGGAGGTGCTCCCGAGGACGCATTGGGGGATTTGTCCGACTGAGTATGTATTGCTCCTGTCTTTTTTACCCTTTGTTTCGCGCAGGCCCCGAGGTATCCTGTGGGAGGTCATGATGTCTTGGGTGTTCTCTAGTTGAATCCGTAGGACGTGAGAGTGTCGCTGGCGGGGGGCTTCACAGGCGCTGGCCTTCTTCACAGGCTCCGGGCCTTTTCCCAAATCCGACGGCTTCACAGGCGTTTGCCTTCTTCACAGGCTCTGGGCCTTTTTCCAAATGCAACGGCTTCACAGGCATTCACCTTCTTCACAGGCTCTGGCCTTTTCCCAAATGCGACGGCTTCACAGGCAGTCGCCTTCTTCACAAGCTCTGGGCCTTTTCTCAAGAGGACAACCTCCGTAGGCACCGGAAAATCCTCCCGAGAGGGAGCGACAGCGGCAGTTTGGGTTGCGCATGAGCTAGGCCTGACTGACACGCGAGGGGCTCGCGAGGGAAGGCAGCTGTGGTGAAGCGGTAACCAGAACGTGAGAAATGGCTCGAACAAGACTAAGCACCCCCTCCCCAAACACACGCAAATCTCAAATTCAAATCCAACTTAAATCCAGCAGGGGAAAAGTTACAATCAAGGGAAAAGGCAATGAAAGCAGATAAAAGGCCGCGTCCGGCACCTAATCTAGTCTTGGACGTCTTCTCACCAACGCGGAGCTAAGTGCTGTCCACTGGGCGTGGGAGGGAGCCCCAGGGCCTGAGGCCGGCACCCCTGAGACTCCGGGGCGTGTACAGCCCCACTCATTATTATGTGAGAGTGTCACGGGGCGGCGAGCTTCACAGGCACTGGGCCTTCTTCACAGGTACCGGCCTTGCTTCATATCGCCAGACGTGGGCCCTGCCTTGCGCCACACTCTAGTGCCACCAACGACGACCGGAAACCAGGACGCCGCCGATGGGGTAGAGCGGTCGCCAGCGGTTCCCCCGACGACCACGGGTCCTCCGCCAGGGGCAGACCCTCAGGCACCTCCCCAGCGGAGGGCCTACCTCCTGAGAACGCCTTGCTCCGAACACCGCGGTGGTGATGCCGGATCCCTGCCCCTCTCCTGCAGCCCCTTGCGCCCTCCTCCCGAGGGGTAGGAGACTGTGGGAGCGGGGCAGCTGCTCGCTGTGGCGACCTGCACCTCCTGCGATCCATGATTAGCGTACGCCTGCTCCTGAGGAATTAGTGGTACCCGATAATCGTCGCCTCCAGTGTGGCCGGTGGAACCGTCCCAGTGCTCCTGGAAGAGCTCAACTTCTGGTGTCTCGTCTCCCCAGCTCGGGCTAAGGAGCGAGCCTTGTTCGCCCTCGTGAGCGTGCCCTTGGTCCATCATGTGGGGCACGTATTCTTCTGGCGCCGTCATCCCGAAGGCTACGCCGTAGTGCTCCGTGCGCCATGCAGCTCTGCTTGATGTGCGCACCGCGGGGTGGTAGCGCGGCTGCCCGCTGGCGCCGTGGGCCGCGCCGAGTCCCTCTCCTTCACGTGCCGGGGGCAGGGGTAGCACCACCGCCGGTCCGGCACCGACAGCTTCACTGGCGTTGGAGTAGCCTAGGGGCCCGCGGCCGCGCGCAGGGCACCCGCGCGGGCCGCCCTGGGCTTGAGACGGGAGCTGGACGCAGAAGGGGTGAGCCCCCGAAGCGACAAAGCCCAGGAGCTCGGCAATCCGCTCTAGCAGCACGTCGTGGCCGCCTTCCAGCAGCCTACACTGTAGCAGCTCTCGGACCACCGTGAGCGTGGCCCTTGAGTTCGCCTGCTCCCGACGGGTGTACGGTATCGTGGTCGCGGCGTGATTGGAGGCCCTTGCTGCCGACCACGCTTGTCGCGGTGTGAGGGTTGTTGAAGCCTGTCCGCGCCGCCCGTGGCCAGCTGCGCCCTGCGGACCACGAGCTACCTGGGGCGCGGGGTCGCCCGAGGCGAGCGGCTCCGCGCGGGCGGGCCACGCCGCCCATGGATCTTGGTTGCCCGCCTGGTCGTCAGACATGGTGATGACGATGCGACGGGACGCGAAGTGGTAGAAGGGTGGATTCCGGCGCACCCCTACCTGGCGCGCCAAATGTCGATTTCGGGTTCCGGCAGACCCTTGAGGTTCGAACTCTGGGCTGCGCGCGAAGATTACGCCCTCTACCTCTCCGTCTCGCAAAGATCTAAACTACTGAAATAACAGCACAAGAGACACAAGGTTTATACTAGTTTGGGCCACCATTGTGGTGTAATACCCTACTCTAGTTTGTGGTGTGGTGGATTGCCTCTTGGGCTGATGATGATGAACAACACAAGGAAGAACAGCCTCGCGAGGGTCTGTTCTTGGCTGGGGGGATGAACTGCCAGGAGGAGTTCAGTCACCCTTCTCTCTCTCTCTCATTCTCGATGCCTCTACCCTGGGGGTGGCTAGTCCTATTTATAGGCAAAGGCCCTGGGCCTCTTCCCAAATATTGAGCGGGAAGGGTGCCAACAATTGGCCATTTTGAAGGGGAACATCTGGTACACTTGTCCTGACTAAAGTTGGTCCTCGCCTGCCAAAGGCCCTGTGGTGACGCCGTCCTAGGCTCCACGATAACCTCCTTCCCACCGTTGGACTGGTCTTGGTCTTGTTGCACCGAAATGGATGCCTTTGCTCGATCCTCTCGCCTGCGCTTGCCCCTTCGCACCAAAGAGGAAAGGAGGACACTGCACAGGCTGGCGCCCGCCTGGCGCCCTTGGTCGTCATGGCTTGCGTCATGGGCACCTCGTGACGTACCCCGCCTTGATCTCTCCGCCTCCTCGTGAGTCAGCCTGATGAGGCCGTGCCTGTGGAAGCTCCGCGTCGTCCCCCCCGCGAGGCTTGGCCCCTCGCGAGGGTCTTGGGTCTCGTGTTGATGAAGATGGGCCATGCTGGGCCCCCTTTAAGCCATGCCGCAAGCCGCAGGCAGGCAAGTCTAGGGACCCCCGTTCCCAGAACGCCGACAATCACGTTCGTTCTTTAATTGGGGAAACCCAGCGGAATGGGTTCAGATGTGAACACCCACGGTTTACTCTGTGAGGCACGGAATGGCCTGTTCGAGAGACGCTGGTGTGGTATATTCTTTGCACGGTGTCGGTGGAAAACAACACCTATGGATCACAAGAATCTCTACTGCGGTTGCGGGGCCCGGGGTTGAGAGAAGAGCGGATCTAACAGAGAGCATGCGGTTCGTTTACCTAGGTTCGGGCCGCGAGGATGCGTAAAACCCTAGTCCTGCTTTGGTGGATGTATTCTGAGTTCTTGAGCTAGCTACGGAGTGTAACGAGCTCCAAAAAAGCCGAATCCTTCTCCCGCGTGCCATGTGCCTCCTTTTATAGGCGAAAGGGGCTGCCACAGTGGCACACAGGAGGTGGAAAATGCTACAGCGTCACGAGCTTATCGCTGGTATTACAGGACAAAGCATATTTAATGAGAGGCTTAGGTGTCCCTTCACTTTATCGGGGACGGGGGCAGGGCCCGTCCCATCTGTCGCCGCTCCTCCAAGCTTCGACACGCGCCCTGGCCAGCAGCTGAGGTGGCGCGGTGGTGGAGCCTCCACGAAGGGCTGCATGTTGCCACGCAGGTGCCTGCCCAGCTGGTTGGGTCGGCAGCTGCATGCGAACAGCGGAGGAGACTTGGCTGGTGCGGGCCTGACGGTGGCCCTGCTGGTGCACTTGGCGGGCCTTGCCGGGTGGCCCGGTAAGGGTCTTGCCGTGGCGCGCAGGCGTTCCCGGCAAGGATCTTGCCGGGGGTCTTGTGGGTTTCTTCGGTGAGGATGGCCGCCTTCCTATCCTCATTTGATTTTGACTATTCTTTGTCTTCACAAAGATCTGCATGCCACCATAGAGGTGCCTCTCGAGCCCTGTCCCAATGCCTTTGTCAAGTGTTGGTGGGCTCGAGGGTGGCTCGCTCGGCTGGCGTGGGCAAGCTGCCCCGGCAAGAGTCTTGCTGGGGCCGCTGGGGCTGCCCCGGCAAAGGTCCTTGCCAGGGAAACCTGCTTCGTCCATCTGATCTTTGTGGCCTAGGTCCTTGTTGTTGCTCTGGCCATCTTGGGCTTCGGTCTTACCTTGGTTCACCTCCCTCGCTCTGCTTGATGTGGTCGTGGGCGTGGCTCTGACTGCCCGTGCATAGGTAAAGGGGTGCAAAAATGTGCCCCTAGTTTTGTACACCAACAAGAGCCCCCGGGCCTGGGCTACACATAAGCGCGACACGTTGTTGGGTCAGGCCCAAAATGGTGCCCGGGCAGGCGGGGCGGTTTTTACCGTGGTAAGATTTTTCGCGCGCTGTGCTTCCCACGACCCACGCGCGCGGCGCGGCGTGGAGGGGCGTGTGTGACGTGGGCGGCATGCGTGGGGCGTTTTTCACACGCATGCGTCACATCACAGTAAAGAGGCGGCTCGCCTTCCTCGTAAAGGGAAGGAGGCATGGAGCCACGGCTCATTTACTGAATGGGGCTGGGGTGCGGTCTTCAAGGCGTCCACTCCCCACGATCACGGGGTGGGGAGAGGTCGCCTCACCTGTCCCCTCAGTTCTGCATGTCTGCCACGCGTCTTTCATGTGCTCGGGGTGGCAAACGGTGGAGGCAGGAAACCGGGCCATCGCTGGTTGGGGCAACGGGTCGGTCCTGGTTCCCTGCGCCTCCCGTGTCTTGATTGGCCGAGCGGGGCGGCCGAGCCCCAACCCCGTTCCTTTATAAAGAGCGGGAAGGGGAGATGGCATCTCACATTCTTCCATCTTCTACCTCCCTTTGCTTCTGCTCCTCCCTTTCATTCGTCATGGAGAAAGGGAATCCCGGTCCTTCGACGGTGGCGGCGAGGGTCGCCGCTCGACAACGTGTCCCTCCTGCGCCCGTGGTGGCAGAGCTGGCCGCGAGGGGAATGGGGAGGGGGCGAGGCCGTGGGCGAGGCCGGGGCAGAGGTCGCAGTGCTCAGGGAAGAGGAGGGCGGGGCGGGGCGCCAGCTTTGCCCCCGCCCATGGTGCCTTTCCCGATGGAAGGCCATGTCGGAGACCAGCCCCGCAAGTTCTTCATTAGGCTGCGCCGGCCTCTGCGTCACCGTCTTCGTCTTCCCGCCCCGTTTGCTCGGGAGATGGAGCGTGACCGGCCCCAATCCCTCAGATTGCACATGAGGGGTTGTGGGAACGGGGGCACGCGGGTCGACATCGACTTCCTGGCTCCTCGAGTCATGTATCTCCATCGTGGGTGGAAGACGTTCGCTCGCATCCATAGCCTGACGGCGGGGCTCATCCTCTACTTCAAATTGATGGAGGATGGCCTACTCTCTGCCAAGGTCTTCGGGGAGTTCGGGACTCGCCTAAAGTGCTACGTGGAGAGCTCCTCCGATGGATATTCTGACGATGGAAGCTCTTCCTCGAGCGAAAGTGACGAGGAGGACAGCGGGGCGAATAGCGGGGATGAGTCCGACTAGGCGTCGGACGCCCCGCGCCTGGGCGGGTGCGGTAGCAGCAGCATCTGCACCTGGCCTCTCCTCCGGCAGGGGTTTGCCGGGGGCGGGGCTAGCTCCTTGAACTTCTCGGGGCCGTCTCCTTGGGCGGCTGGCGTCGGGAGGCTGCGGAAGAGGAAGAGGGCGGGTGGCAAGGCCGTCAAATCGGAGTACGCGGGCGCCGACGCCTTCGTCGCGTACCGCCGGTCCTGCCTCCTCGTCTTCCAGCTCTTTTCCCACCACCATCATCACCGGCCTGCCCATGGGCGGCCGCTGAGGTGTTCTCTCGGTGTCTTCTGCTGCTCATAGCTTGCCTAGGCGCCCCTTTTGCCCTTTTCGCCTCCTTGACCTGCCTCCTGAGGAGAGGGACAAGAAAGGGATTACGGGCATCTTATCTCTTTTTTTGCTTGTAAGCCTTCGGGCCTTTGTTAACTTTAGAACTTGTAATCCCCTTGTTCATGTTTTTCATTTCATATGAACTGTACCTGTACGGGATGTTTTTTACTGAAAAAGGGATGTTTGCCGGGTTTTTCGTTCGCAGGTAAAACCCACGACAAGGAGTAAATCCTTGTTACCTTTAAGATAAACGTTTTCTCGCCCGGCAACAGGCCTTGCCATCCCCCCACTTCGCTCGACCTTTCTCACGCCCTTGGCGGAGGCAGGGATGAGGTGGGCTTAGGCTCCTCGTTTCATTTCCTTGCTGCCGCGACTACGACCAAACTCGGTCCCAGGAAACGAGTCTTGGGGTCCGGAATGAGGGGAGCGCGGTAGCCTAAGGATAAAACGAGGTTTCACATACCTCAGTCCATGACGAAATGCATGATAAGGGATAGAGAACTTATCTGAATCTGCAGCCCCCGGCAACCTTGGCTTGCCGCGGGTGGATCTTTGCTCTTGTAGCCCCCGGCAATACTGGCTTGCCGGGGCCTGGACGCCGGTCCGTCCCCTTTCTTCCAAAGGAGCTCGGCAAGGATATTCATGTGTCCCGCGAACCAAAGAAGACAGAGAAGAACAGAGAGATGCGCACTCGACCTCTAAGCTAGGGGTTAGCCGCCGCTAAGCACTATCAACCCTAACCAAGGACGAGACTCGACCTAGCATGCATGATATAACTTAGGGCGCCAACGCTTCATTTATTTATGCTCAGGGTCTACGCCTGGCTTTGTACAGAGGGTCACATGCCTTGTCGGCAAAGCTCGTACAAAAGGTGGCTTGCCGGGAGGCCCGGCAAGCCGCGCCTTATGGGTAAAACTTGCGAAGATGCTCGATGTTCCAGGAGTTGCTCACTGGTATGGCATCCTCGGTCTCTAGGCGGACTGCGCTAGGCCTGGTGACTCGTATTACCCGATAAGGGCCTTCCCACTTTGGCATCAACTTGTTGGAATTCTTGGCCGACTGAACGCGCCGAAGAACAAGGTCGCCTTCCTCAAAGCTTCGGGCATAAACCTTGCGGCTATGGTACCGGCGCAAGGCTTGCTAGTAGTGTGCCGCTCTCACAGCTGCCCGAAGACGATCTTCCTCAAGGAGCGTCGCATCATCTTGGTGCAACGGCTCTTGCTCAAGCTCGCCATAAGCGAGCACTCGAGGTGACCCGTGTATGAGTTCCATGGGGAGAACTGATTCCGCCCCGTATACCAGGGCAAAAGGTGTCTGGCCGGTGGCTCGATTTGGCGTCGTCCTGATCGACCAAAGAACCGCTGGCAACTCATCAATCCAGCGCCTTCCACTCTTGTGCAGCTTGTCAAAGGTCTTCGTTCTCAAGCCTCGCAACACTTCATCATTTGCCCTCTCTGCTTGGCCGTTGCTCCGTGGATGTGCCACAGAAGCAAAACAGACCTTGCTGCCGAGGTCTCGGATGTACTGCATGAAGGTGTGGCTTGTGAACTGCGTGCCGTTGTCGGTGATGAATCTGTTTGGCACACCAAAACGGCAGACCAGTCCTTTGAAGAATTTGACGGCTGACTGAGCAGTCACCTTCCTCACTGCTTCCACCTCTGGCCACTTTGTGAACTTATCGATTGCAACGTACAAGTACTCAAAGCCCCCAATAGCGCCCGGGAAAGGGCCCAGTATATCGAGCCCCCAGACTGAGAATGGCCAGGAGAGAGGGATTGTTTGAAGGGCTTGAGTTGGTTGATGAAGCTTCTTTGAATGGAACTGGCATGCTTCACACTTGGTGACTAGTGCCGTCGCATCCTGGAGAGCGGTGGGCCAGAAGAAACCTTGCCGGAACGCCTTCCCGGCAAGGGCCATCGACCCTATGTGGGAGCCACATATGCCTCCATGTATCTCTGCCAACAACTCTAGTCCTGCCTTCCGGGGGATGCACTTGAGTTTCACACCGTTCGGCCTTCTCCGGTACAGGACGTCATCGACGAACTGGTACAGGGCAGACCGACGGGCTACTTTCTCCGCTTCTTCCTGCTTCTTAGGAAGCTCCCCTATTTGGAGGAATTGGACGGTATGCTGTGCCCATGCCGGAGCCTGAGGCTCGACGGCAAGGACCAAAGGCATCTCTTCCGCCATGGGAGCGGCTGTCTCTATGGCCAGGGCCTGACGCCCCGCCGGAGCCAGTTGCTCTTGGGCAGGCTCAGCGTCCGCGAGAGCACCCTTGCCGGCAGCCCCGAGGGGCTCGGTAGGAAAGTACTTGCCGGGACCTGATTTTCTCCGCTTGCTCTGCCCTGCTGATGGATCGACGGATGGTTGAGTTAGCCGGAGCAAAAAGGTACCTGGTTCCACAGGTAGCTTGAATGCGGCACGCTTTGACAGGTAATCGGCGATGTCGTTCTCCGCTCGGGGGACATGCTCCGCCTGGATACTGTCAAAGCGTTCCTCCAGCTTCCTCACCTCATCTACGTATGCTTCCATCAGTGGGCTCTGATAATCTTTGTTGACCTGCCTGACAACGAGCTGCGAGTCACCCCTGACGATGAGCTTCTTAACCCCGAGGTCTGCTGCGATCCTGAGACCGGCAAGCAATCCCTCGTACTCGGCGGTGTTATTGGTGGACATCTCCCTGGGGAAGTGCATCTGGATCACGTACTTGAGGTGCTCTCCAGTGGGTGCGACGAGCAGCACACCAGCACCGGCGCCTTGCAGCGAGAAGGCTCCATCAAAGTACATGATCCAGTTTGCGGTCTGCTTCCTTGCCGAGGAGAGTAGTCTCCTGGATTTCTTCGTCAGGCATCGAGGTCCATTCCGCGATGAACTTCGCCAAGACTCTGCTCTAAATTGTCGAGGTACTCTCAAACTTTAAGCCGAAGCTTGACAACTCCAAGGCCCATTCCACAATCCTTCCGGTTGCGTCCGGGTTGTGCAGTATCCGTTGCAACGGGAGGCGGGTGACGACAGTGATCTCGTGGGCCTGGAAGTAGTGACGCAGTTTCCTCAAGGCCATAAGGAGGCCGAAGAACAATTTTTGCACACCAGTATACCTTGACCTAGCCCCCTGCAAGAGGGAGCTGACAAAGTAAACCGGGTGCTGCATCATCTTTTTCTTGGGCACCACTTCACTCGACCGCGCGGGCATCGCCTTGGTGGCACCAGACTCTGCCGGGGGCCGCGCCTTGTTGGCACCAGGCCCTGCTGGGGGAATCTTCGGCTTGCCATCCGCTGGTTCTGCCACCATTGCTGCCTCCTCGTTGACCTCCCTCTGTGCCACCAGTGCGGCGCTGACCACTTGATTCGTCGCCGCCAGAGATAGTAGTAACGGCTCTTGTGGTTTAGGCGCAACTAGTATTGGCGTGGAGGAAAGGTATTTCTTCAGGTCCTGCAGTGCGGCCTCGGCTTCTGGGGTCCACTCTATTGGGCCCGCCTTTTTCAAGATCTTGAAAAAGGGGAGGGCGCGCTCGGCGGACTTGGAGATGAACCGGCTCATGGCGGTAACGCAGCCGGTGAGCCGATGCACATCCTTGATCCGCTTGGGCGCCTCGATCTGCTCAATAGCCTTGATCTTGTCTGGGTTTGCCTCGATCCCGCGCTGTGACACGAAGAACCCGAGAAGCTTGCCGGATGGGACACCGAAGATGCACTTCTCAGGGTTCAACTTGAGGTTGACTTGCGCAGGTTGGCAAATGTCTCTTCTAGATCTTGCACAAGAGTCGGCCCGTCCTTGGTTTTTACCACTATGTCATCCATGTAGGCCTCCATATTTCTATGGAGCTGAGGTTCAAAACCAATTTGGACTGCTCTTGCAAACGTTGAGCCAGCACTCTTCAACCCGAAAGGCATCCATAAAAAGCAATACATACCACATGGGGTGATGAATGTTGTCTTCTCTTCATCCTCTCTTGTCATGAAGATTTGGTGGTAGCCTGAGTAGGCATCGAGGAATGATAACAGATCACACCCGGTCGTGGAGTCAACAATCTGGTCAATGCGCGTCAATGGGAAGGGGTCCTTAGGACAAGCCTTATTGATAACTGTGCAATCAATACACAGCCTCCACTTCCCATTCGCCTTGTACACCACTACCGGATTGGCCAACCACATCGGATGGAGCATCCCTCTCACCAAACCTGCCGCTTCTAACTTCCTAATCTCCTTTGTGATGAACTCCTGCCTCTCCAGAGCCTGCTTCCTGACCTTCTGCTTGATGGGCCGCGCGTGGGGGCAGACAACTAGGTGGTGCTCAATCACCTCCCTGGGAACACTGGGGATGTCGGACGCTTGCCATGCAAACACGTCGACATTCGCCTGCAGGAAGGTGACGAGCTCACCTTCCTATTTGTTGTTGAGGGCGGAGCCTATGATGAAGGCCCCTCCCATGCCGTCCTCCGCGATGGGCACCTTCTTGGTCTGTGGCGGCTCAGCTCTGGATCTCTTGCTCTTGTCGGCAGAGCTCTCTGGCACGTCCTCAACGGTAGCACAACACTCCGAGGAGGTGCGCTTGCCAGAGTGGGTGCGAGAGGTCTTGCCGGGCTCCTTCTTTCCTCCCGGGCATTCGGCGGTAGGAGCAGGTGCCTTGACGGTAGCTGCTGCAACTGCTGCCCGGTAGAGTTGGTCGGCGCAGATCAGCGCGTCCTTCTTGTCGGAGGTGACGGAGATGATGGTCAATGGCCCGGGCATCTTTAGCATGTTGTAGGCGTAGTGTGATGCCGCCATGAACTTGTCTAGTGCCGGGCGGCTGAGGATCCCGTTGTAGGGTAAGGGGATCTCGGCCACGTCGAAGACGATCCTCTCCGTCCGGTAGTTCAACTCTCGTCCAAATGTCATGGGCAGTGTGAACTTTCCCTTTGGCTGGCTTCTCCCCGGATTGAACCCCTGAAATGTGCCCATTTCCTCGAGGTCTCCATCAGGGTTTTGCAACCTTTTGATCACGACAGGCGAGATCAGGTTTAGGCCGGCCCCGCCGTCAACCAACATCTTGTTCACCCTGAGGTTGCGTGTTGTTGGCGAAACTAACAACGGCAAACACTCGATCGCGGTAGTGCGACCAGGGTGGTCCTTGGCGTCAAAGATGAGCGGCGTGCTGGACCACTTTAGTGGCTTCTGAGCATCGAACGACGGCTCTGTTGCTGTAACCTCTCGCGCCCACTGCTTGAGCTGGCGGTGAGAGGTATGCAGCAAGGCGTCGCCATCGTCGCACATGGCCTCCGTAGCGTTCTAGAACCCTTGCTCACCAGACTCGTCGTCCTCGTCATGATCGTCGTCTTCTTGTTTCTTTTCGCGGCCCCGGGCGGGCCTCTCTTGCTGGTTGTCCTTGCCGGGGCGGCCTCCTTGGCCACCACGCTTCTTGCTGGATCCCTCATCACCATCCTAGTCCTTCTCCTTCTCCCTCCTTTCGTACTCAGCCTTTTGCTTCTCAGCAAGCAGCTCGACTTGTCGGCAGTTCTGGAGATCGTGGCCCTTGGTGCGGTGGATCTTGCAGTATTGCTTGCCGGAGCTTCCTAGCTTGTCGGTAGCCACCAAGGCCCGACAGGCAACACACCCGGCAACCTCCTTGCCGAGGGTGTCTGCCTTGACCTTCTTGCCGGCACCGGTATCGTCAGATCCGTCAATGGCAAGCACGGCCTTGCCTTTGCGTTTCCTGTTGCGACGCCGGCCTTCTTCGTCGGGGCGGCGGCGTCCTCATTGGTAGAGTCAGTTTCCGCGCCGGCGTCTTCGCCGTGGTACTTCCTTCCCTCCTCAGCCCAGGCGCACTTGTCGGCCAGAACGTAGAGCTTGGCAACATCCTTAACCTTGGTCATCGCCAGCTCCTCGCGCATCTTGCGATTGCGCACGTTCTGATGGAACGCGCTAATCACAACGGCAGGATGAACGTCGGGGATGTTGTACTGCACCCGACTGAATCTCTGGATGTACTTGCGCAGGGTCTCCCCTTCCTTCTGGGGGATGATATGCAGATCACTGGCCTGGCCATGAGCTTGGTGGCCTCCTATGAAGACGCCAACGAAATCATGGAACAGATCTGACTAGGAAAAGATGGAGTCCACCGGCAAGTGCATCAACCAAGACATTACATTGGGTTTGAGCGCCAGCGGGAAGTAGTTGGCAAGCACCTTGTCATCGCGAGCCCCAGCGGCCTGCATCGCGATGGTGTAGATGCTGAGGAACTCGGACGGATGGGTCTTGCCGGTGTACTTCTCGCCGACGTCGGGCTTGAACGTGCGGTGGGACGGCCACTGGAACTGCCTCAGCTCACGGGTAAAATCCAGGCAGCCCATCTCGTAAGGTAGGCCGCCGGGGCCCCCCGGCGGCGGGTGGTCCATAGTGGGTCCCGCCTGCTTGTCCGACTGGCGGCGCGTTTCGCGCCGACGCTCGACGGTGGTTCGAGCGTCTTCGTGAGCTAGCTCCCGAAGGACCTGGCGCTGGTCGCGGAGGGTCCGTGGATCGAATGACGCTATGGAGATGTTATCACCAGCATCGTCGCGACGGGCCGACTTCTGCGGCGGCTGGCGAGGAGGAGGAGAGTGCACCGTGGCCGCAGCTCCTCCGGTCCTCCCAGCGCCAGCATGCGGTGGCTCGGTGGAGCGCCGACCCGAGGGCCCCACCGGTCGTGGATCGTCTTTGTTCGCGACAGCGACGAGGCTCCGGATGGTGGCCCTCCACTCATCGAGCTTCTCCGCAGCAAGAGGGAAGTCGAGGAGCAGCTGTGCGCGCGCCAAGGCTTCCGCTGGCGTGGGTGGCGGTGACAGCTGAGTGGATCGCAGCGCACTTCGACTTCTAACGATGTTAGAAGGAGCTCTGTCACGACCCACGGATGCGTGCCATTTTCACCAGTGCTTCGGCGAGCGTGTTGAACTCCTTCGTCTTCCTGACGACGCACAGGGCTCTTCCCACGGCGGTGCCCAGGGTCACAACCGTGGTGATGCTGTTCGGTGTGCACACCTTGGGAAGAATGCGCGGTGGTCACTGGTGTATGCGTCCTGGAGGTCGCCGCGCTGCCCGGAGTCGGCGCAACGACACCCTCGGAGGGCCCCGCGCTGCCGGTAGGGGCCCCAGCTCCGTCTTTGGATCCGGCGGCATGGGGCCGATCGTCTGGTGCATGAACGACGCCGCTCGCCAGGCTCCGACTGCCTGGGTGGTGTTGGTGTTCGCGGGCCGTGGCCCGAGTCCTATCCGCGACCGATCCGCTGCTCGTCCGCACCGGCACGGGCCGTTCGACCCCCAACGAGCCGATCGCCATGGCCGTCTTCTTCTTAGGGGCCATGGCGACGAAGAACCGCTAGGCTAACTACTAGACCAAATTCTCACAAACGCGCCCTCTACCTGGCGCGCCAAGGATGTCGGTGGAAAACGACACCTATGGGATCACAAGAATCCCTACTGTGGTTGCGGGGCGCGGGGTTGAGAGAAGAGCGGATCTAACAGAGAGCACGCGGTTCGTTTACCCAGGTTCGGGCCGCGAGGATGTGTAAAACCCTAGTCCTGCTTTGGTGGATGTATTCTGAGTTCTTGAGCTAGCTACGGAGTGTAACGAGCTCCGAAAAAGCTGAATCCTTCTCCCCTGTGCCATGGGCCTCCTTTTATAGGCGAAAGGGGCTGCCACAATGGCACACAGGAGGTGGAAAGTGCTACAGCGTCACGAGCTTATCGCTGGTATTACAGGACAAAGCGCATTTAATGCAAGGCTTAGGTGGCCCTTCACTTTATCGGGGACAGGGGCGGGGCCCGTCCTGTCCGTTGCTGCTCCTCCAAGCTTCGACACGCGCCCTGGCCAGCGATGCATGCGGCGCCATGTAGGCAGGCAGGCAGCTGAGGTGGCGCGGTGGTGGATCCTCCACGAAGCCCGGAGAGGCATAGTTATGCGTTACTCAAAGTCACATTCGTGTGTTTATTGCGGAAACCCAATGGTTCGACGGGCGTCTCCTCGTATTCGGGTGTGAACGCCGCGTGGTGTCGCTCCGGAAACCCAGTGGTCCGACGGTCGTCTCCTCCGGTGATGCCGCTCTGGAGGAGGTCGAGGTATTGAATAGAGTGAACGCCACGTGCCAGCGCTGCAGAAGCCAAAAGGACCGATGGGTGTCTCATTCGGTGGCGAAGTGAACGCCGCGTGGCACCATTCTGGCTCCTCGCCCGAGGTTAAGGACCAGTTATTTAAGCCGAGCGGCGTCCGACACCACTAGACATCATCCTGCTTCTCCCTCTTTTTGCCGGCAACCCTAGGAAATCATCCATCTTCCTCTTTTTGCTTGTGACCGCCCCCGCCATGGTTCGACACAAGAAAACTACTTATGCCATGCTTACTCCCGAGCGTCACTTCCAGTAGCAGGAGGACATTCGTTCGAGGCACGCTGCTCGGGTCGCAGCGGGCATGTCTCTGGACTCGCCCGAACTGGAGTAGATTGGGGAGGTGGAGGAAGGGGAGGGGGACGCGTTGGAGCTCATGCAGGGAGTTGATCCAGTGGGGGGAGGCGTGATGGAGGAAGAGGTGGAGGAATAGGAGGGGGTGATGAGGATGACGAGGACGACGAGGAAGGGGAGGACGAGGATGATGAGGACGACAAGGAGGGGGATGATGAAGATGACGAGGACGACGAGGAGGGGGATGATGAGGATGACAAGGACGACGAGGAGGGGGATGACGAGGACGACAAGGAGGGGGGTGACGAGGAAGACGAGGCGGAGTTCTATCTCGGTGAGGCGGCCTTGATGGCAGAGCAGACCACTATCCTAGAGTCCATCCAAGACGAGGTGTACGTGGAGTCCAACCGGCGCTTCCTCTAGGAAGAACATGCAAAGACCGATGCGCTCTTTGACGAGCTGGATGCGGAGCAGGAGGTGGAGGCCGACGACGTCGATGTCAGAATGGAGATAGTGGACATCTCCGACGACGGGGAGTAGTGTTGTTTTGTTCGTAGATGTTTGCTTTGCATGGTTTTTGTGCTTTCCATGTTTTGTATGCCTGTAACGGTTGAACTATGAAGTGTTTGAATGCAGACAGTTACGTTTACATGTCAAGCAATTGTGTTTTGTTCTTAAGTAGTAGTACTACCCCGTCCCAAAATAAATGTCTCAACTTTGTACTAACTTTGTACCAGACAGTACAATTCACATTGTACTGGTTAGTACAAAGTTGAGCCATTTAATTTGCGATGGAAGGCGTATGTTTTATTACAAATTGCAGTTTCAAGTACCGTATTTGGGACGGAAGGCGTATGTTTGATTACATTGTATTGTTTTATTATAAATTATAGTTTCAAGTACAAAATGAATGTCTCAACTGGGGCACATATTTGATTCTAGAGATTTCAATATGGTTAGATTTCAATATGGTTTCGAATTCTTTTAACGGTAATTTGACAAGACAAGAGACGTAATGCTAAGAGAGGCACTCAACAAGAATAACGACCGTGCCTTACGACCAGGGTTTGACGTAATGCTCTGCATTTTCGCTGACGTCACGTTTAGTGTTAGCGGGGTGGACGTAAGGCTCGGTTTTCTGATGTTTTTGTTGTCAGCAACTTTCTTAACATGTTACACATGAGAGAGGTACAATTTTACCTGAGGTAGAGACACGCAGGTGACAGACTGGAGGCACGGACATGATTCGAAGGGAGGTACGGATGCGAAGGCTCGTGATGCATGCACGTGAAGTTGTGCCTTTGTTTTCAAGAAGCTTTCATTGATACGTTTCCATTGCGGGGGGTCATGGCCTATGAGCTCCATGTGTTTTAGAAGGCATTCGACCTCATTAATGAACTTATCAGCGACAAGGTGAAGCTTCGGGTTGACGTCGAGAATGTTGCGTAAATAGACGTGAAGCCAAGTTACGCACAGTCCCCTTAGGAGTGGAGGCACAGAAGTGCCTCTGTGGTGTTTTAAGAAGTCGGGGCATGGTTGTACGTGTCATTGACGGACAACCGTGCCTCTGTTTTTCGTAGTGTTTTTGCCTGAGGGACACAGACGTAGAGCACGGTTCTCCAAGGAGAAGAAGCACGTAAGTACCTCTGTATTCAAAATGTTTACCAAAGTGATCCATACGAACGTTTTTCATACCGTGTGTGCAATGCTTTGTTAGAACATTGTGCATTGTATTTAAGAACATTCTGTAATTGTTGTCCCTACAATTCCACGGTGCATCCACAAAGATACTAGTGCACTGCATGCTCGTCCTTTTTGTGGACTGCTATGTGTACCTGCTCTGTGCGTTACGCTAATCGTATACTATATGTACTGTGTTTATATTTTTCAGTGCACTGGAATATATTCTACTAATAGATAACTCCAACATTGCACTGGAAATAAACTTGTTCAAAAGATATGTAAATTGCAAGCAAACTACAAGGTTAACTGCGACACAAGCAAACCTAAATTTATAACAAGCAAACGACAATCTTGAGAGAAAGCAAATCTAATGAGAAATCTAGAATGGCATGAGCAATCTTCTAGATACTTTTCTAGGCCGGGACCACCTTCTTCAGTAGTCATAGTCGCCCCAGGACCTACTGTGCTTCCTGGACTGCTCCTTCTTGAGTTTTTCCCGGCGGAGCCCTTCCTAGGTGATGGTGAGGCGGCTCCATATCTCGTATGCAGCGTAAGCGTCCTTTGCTGCATAGTCAATGTGCCTCATGGACAGGGGATGCACGCCCAGCGCCCGTGTTCTGCATTGGTCAGCTTCTTCTTCATGTCGTTGTAGTAGTCATGGACGAGGATGCCTGAGGCGTCCCCAAGGGAGTCTAGAGGCTTGGTATCTGTAGGAACCCTCCATTCCTTCTGGATGTCAACGAAGTTGGCGATCTCCAGTCCGACGCAGCCGAGCATATCTATGTCGCCGTCGATGGAGAAGCCAACAAACGTGTACCTAGGGTTGGCGAGGAAGTTGTCGAACTTGGTGCAGTTCTTGTCGGCGGCGCTCAGTTGGAAGAGCAGCACCAGATGATTCTTGCCAACAGAGAACTGGACGAGGGAGGGTTTCTGATCATTGCCATCATCGTTGGTGTACTCCACATGAAATCCGGCGATCTTGTGGCACTCGAACTGGAGGTGTCGCTCGTACTGCTCGATGGTGGTCGCCGCCTTGTGCAAGTCGTTGGTGTGGATCACGTGCAACCTGGTGTTGCCATCGGGTTGCACCTCCATGAATTCCTTGATGAATCCCATGGCTTGGAGCAGTTCTTCCTCCTCCAACCTAGTATTTTGTGGGGAACAATGAGTGGGAGCGCAATGGCGATTTCGGTTGTTTGTGGGTGAGAAGGCCGTGGTGGAAGTCTAAATTTAAGGGCGGGGTAGCGGCAAAGGAGTGCACTATCTCACTGTCGATGCGGTTATGCACATCGTGGGTTTTGGATCATGGTTTCATCTCCATGTCGATGCGGTTGTGCACATCCTGGGTTTTTTTATCGTGGTTTTTCTTTAAAAAAATAAAAAAAAAATCAGCACTGATGTTTTTAACAACCGTTGTATCTCCAAATTAGCATTGTTTTGGTATGTGGCAGGCGGTTGAAAGAACCTGATTTAGTTGCCGAAATGCGTTATAGATGTAACCGCACTTCTTTGTAGAACATGGCACACTTCTTTGCTACTCCAGAATGAGGATCCCCGGCGCCCAGCAACTCGGGGAGAAGATCGTTGTCTTTCGTAGTTTGGTTGCAACAGTATCAAATGTCAATTTTTACAATTTATCTCGTGAGGCATGCAGGGGCAACATGTAGAGGCACATGTCTCTGACCAAGAGAAGCATGCTTGAAGTGCCTGGTTTAACTCTCAGACACACGGGCGTGAAGTATCCATGTTGCAATTGTTTTCAGTGATACATTCACTCGGAGGAGCACTGCTGTGTTTTTTTCAGAGGCACTGTTGTGCGTCCGTTTCGCAACTGACGCTATGAGATGGACAGAAACAACGAGAGGTGTGGACATGAAGCTGCGAGACACACTTATACAATGAGAGGCACAACTAGAGGCACAGGTATGACGCTACGTGAGGCACGAACATGGAGCTATGTGATGGCATGGACGTCAATCCGTGCCCCTGTTCTGTCAAATGTTTTAAGTGACGCATTTCACTTTGAAAAGGTGCCATTTTAGCAGCATAAGAAGCCACGTCCGTGCATCAGTGATCCAAATATTTTCACTGAGATGAGTCTTGGGCGTGTCTCCCCATGTTTGAAATATTTTCTCTGACTTGTTCACTCGTAGATGCATGGACGTCTGTTTCAAGATTCACTTTGTAAATGCATGGATGGTTAAGGTAACAGAGCCATAGGGGAAGGCATTGGTTTTTTAGGAGAACTGCTGTGCGGTAGACAGAGGTGTATTTTTGAGCTCATCGCAACAAACTACTTGGCACCCGCTATTCTGCGGAGCACCATAGTGAAAATATGTATACTACTGAAGTGGGGAGCTAGGAACGTCACTAAACTATGCATAAATATACTTCATCACAGCCATTCATTCTCCATTATTAGTCAGCAAATCCTTTTATTATTATTATCACAGATAAATGAAGTAACTCACGTAAGTGTTTCACCTTATTTGACCGAGAATTTTCACCACCGTCCTCTTGGACATAATTATATGCTCAGTTATATACCATGACATAACTAGATAACAAAACTGGGATTTACAGCTTGTTCAAAAACCAGATATACATTACTGAACTGTGATATAGGAACTATAGCCACCAGCAACGCTCTATCAGGAAAGGTCGTTGATTATCAGCCGCAACAGCTTCATGTTTCCCAAAGTTGGCCATCGCTTTTCAATGGTGATGAGGACAATTGAACCAACCCTTAGCTGAGCTTCCCGGGCAAAATCTGAAAAACCGATCACCTCCATTCTGTCGTCGGTTTGTATGGAGTACATCTTGCTCATGTCTATTGCATCATACACCTCTGTTAGGCTGATTCCACCATTTTGAGGTAGATATCCTAGGTTCATCTTTAGAAGCCTCACAACAGCAGACGGGATTCTCTATAGATTGTATCAATATTACTAGATAAATTCAATGTACAAGGACATAAAACATTGAAAATAGCAAACAAAACCATGGCAGTGGATCAAAACAAATATTGAATGACTAACCAGACGACCATTTTTGACATTGGTGACATTTAGACGCTGCACAAAGGGTATGGTGGGGAACTCATGTCGGGGGTTGGATGTGACATATGCCAAAGGATGGCTTATCATGGTGGGGGCGAGTAGAACATCGCCGGTGCCTGGAAGCGGGATGAGGCGTAGACATGCACGCCGACGAATCTTACCCAGCTTCAGGGCTCTCTGAGGAGATAACACCCCTACTGCTGCTCTGCGGGGTCTCCGCATGATCACTATAGTGATGTGTATACAAGGTTGCTCCTTGAGCTGTTTCCTGGAGGTAGGAGAGGGCAAGGCTAGCTCTCTCCCTCTTGTGTCTCTGGTCTAGTGCTAAAAGGATCGAACCCTTTGCATGGGTGCTCCGGGGGGTTTATATAGGCCTACCCCCCGGGGGTACAATGGTAATCTGGCTGGGCGCGGGTCCCAGCCGTCTGTCTCTTAGGCCACCGTCTTCTCTGCCGACTGCTGGGGCCCGCCGCCTGGTGGGCCCCGCCGACTGACCCGACCACTGTAGCCGTGCTTCCGGTGACGTTGGCTTGGTCGTGGGGTCGTGGCAATAGTGCCACCGCCTGACGGGCGATCACTGTCGCCACTCCCCGTCTTGTCTGGTTAATGGCGTGCGGGGCCCGTGGGAGGAGCTGGCCGACTCTCGGAGGCCGACTCCCACGGGATCCGTCTTATGGTTCTCTCGCCGTCTTCTATCCCCCCGCTGACTAGCGGGACCCGCCGTCTCCAGGCCGTACAGGCGGGCTAACGTGGGAACAGGGTTCCGCCACTGGGGTGGATGTCAGGGCTAGTATGGCAACAGTGCCGCGCCGGACGGAGATCTCCTTTGGTATGGCGCACTGTAGCCATACCCGCCCTTGGTAATCGGGGTGAGGGAGGGCCGTACTACGGCCATCCCCCGTCCCGGCCTTCTCCTTGAAGGCAGAGGGTGGTGAAGTCGCGGGCCGACTCCCCATAGTCGGCTTCTCTGGAAGCCGCCAGCTGGGAGTCGGCTCATTTCGTTGTCGACTCCGGGATTCGGCCGTGAGCGGGTAGTCGGCCTTGCTGTAGCCGACTCCCAGACGCGGCCCTCCGTCTTGGGATTCGTGAGGGGCGAAGCCCGCCCCGATGTCCTGAAAGGTTCTGGGTCTCGGGTTAGCCTACCCGTGGCCCATTACTCCGACAGTAGTCCCCGAAGCTGGTGAGGCGCCGAGGGAGATATGTCGAGGAGCCTCAATAGTTTCTTCCTTCCAGTGGTTGGATCCGGGACTCGCCCGCCGCCTTCCTTCGAGCCGACTATTGCAAGGCGAACTCGCTCGGGCCGGCTCCGCCAAGCCGTCTACAGAGAGCCGGACTCGTCGAAGGTCGCCTTGCTCCTTAAAGAGTTTGAAAGTCGTGGTGGGATTCAGACAGCGTGCTTGATAAGCTACACGGTCGCCGCCCGCTGTGGACCCGCCTGGTGGCGCCACATGGCCAGGCCAGTCTGCCAGCCCACGCACGCGACGGGACAGGCCCGCAGGTGTGACCCACCATTACCGCGCCTCGCCCTTTGAACGGATCTGCTGCGGCCGTGCGGGCGGTTGGGATTCCAGTGCGGTAACTGCGCGCAGTAACTCGTGTGGTAAATCGTGGGGGTCATGGTGGCGTGGGCGCAGTTAATCCCACGACGCCCCCTCGGCTTCTCAGCCCGCAGGCCTATAAGTAGGCGGAGGGAGCGGGGCGGCGAAGCATGCGCGCCCACTCTCCCTCGTTTCCCTTTGCTTCTTCTTCTTTCTTCTTCCTCCCGCCGCCGCCGCACCGAACCGTGTCGCGCTTGCAGCGATGAGCTCATCCTCTGCCGCCGCGCCCGCCGCCGTGCGCTCCGGCGTGTGGGACGGCTCTGAGATCGATGATGACATCATCGATTTCCTCCGCATGATGCGTCGCCTCCCTGGCGCGAACCTCGTGCGGGCCCGTGCCCCGCCGGCGAAGGAGGTGACGCCGGCGCCGGAGGAGGGCGAGCAGCTCATATTCCGCTCGCACCTCATGCGCGACCTTGGGCTGCCGGCGAGCGGGTTCTTCCGCTCGTTTTTGGAGTTCCATGGCCTCCAACCGCACCACCTTACCCCAAACACGGTGGTGCTGCCGGCGGCCTTCACCACTTTGTGCGAGGGTTTCCTCGGTGTTCTCCCCACCATCGAGCTGTGGGGGGAATTCTTTCAGTCCAAGCTCGGCACGCACGTCGCCAGCGTGCCAGCCCAGTGCGGCGCCTTCATCGCGATGCGGAGAATGGTGGCCGACAATCCATTCCCCGCCATCCAGCTAATCAAGTCGGTGAAGATGTGGCAGCCCTCTTACTTCTACGTGAAGAACGTCGCCCCAGAAGGCGACTGGGTCAATCTGCCGGCTTACGAAGCCGGCGCACCGGCTGGGAGGCTCCCCAGCTGGTCCTACCGCGCCAAGACGCTGACTCTGGCTGGTGCCGCCGCCGTCCCGCGGCTCCGAGTGCTGATGTAGTTGGAGGGTCTGACTGGGGCCGACTTGCTGGCCGCCTTCGTGGCGCGCCGAGTCCTCCCGCTCCAAGGCCGGCCTCATCTGATCTGTCAGATGCGCGGCCACCGGGACCCCAGTCGGATGTGCACCAAGGACATGCCCCACGTGGAGGTGGCGGACACGGTGAATTTCATCGCGAACTGCGGCCTCTCGGAGGATTGGCAGTTCGGCATGGAGCCGTACTCAGGCACTAACCCCCCGCCGGTTGCAAGTTGTCTTTCTTCTTCTTCTGTTTCCTTTTGCGGCCGAATCCGACTCCTGATCTTATTTTTCGAATCAGAATCCTCTCGTCCAGCCCTCGGCCGGCACCGCGGGGCCAGCCCGCCAGTTTGTCCCTGATCGGGCGGAGAGCGACATCGACGACCCCGACATGGGGGCGGCGGCGATGGAGGCCGACGCTGACGGAGGCGGCGGAGGAGAGGAAGGCGGCCTCAGGCCCTCGGCCACCTTCGCCGACTGGCCCGTCGATGATGACGGGGAAGTTGCCCCGCGCCACCAATCAAGAGCCGGCCATCACGGTGCGAGCTCGTCCGCCGCCTTGGGCGGGCTAGGCGGTGCGAGGAAGCACCGGGCCGGGCCGAGTTCTCTTGGTGGTCGGGAGAAGAAGTTCAAGGGGGCCGCCGCGGCGACCAAGCGGGAAGAGGCGGTCGCGAAGGCCAACCGCTACCGCAAGGAAGCGAAGAAGCCGCCGCTATCCTCTGGGTAAGTGCTTCTGTCTTTTGTCTTGTTTTATCTTCTGGTGGATTTTGTCCAGATCCTTTACACGCTTTCACTGTTCCAGAGCCCCTCTCACCCTTGGGAGGGTCACTGCCGCCTCCATCAAGGGGTCGGCAGAGTCGTCCGCCACCACTCGGCGCATTAACCCCGTCGCCGACCTCCGGGAGGCGACGGAGCGGAACGCGTAGGAGAAGCGCGACGAGGACGCAGACGCCCGCCGAGAGAAGGCAGAGGCCGAGAAGGCGGCCGCCTCTTCCCAGAAGAAACTGGACGATGCCGATGCCGCTATCGCAGCAAGGCGGCAAGCAGAGGAAGCCGCGCGCCGCCAGTCGGCTCTGCTTGTCATCCCGCTGAACTCGGCGCGGCCGCCTCCGGACTTCTCGGAGCAGACTGGGGAAGTTGGCGGCGAGCATCCCATCATGGAAAGGGAAGGCGGCGAGGCCCCTGTGCAGGACATGGCCGTGCCGCCACCACCGCCTCCGCCGCCGTCTGGGAGCGCGCGAGGCGAACAGCCGACGGACCCGCCGGTGCCGCCGACTGTAGACAAGGCCATGGCGAATCTGCTCCTCCAAGTCGCCTCGCCAACGCGCCGCCGTCTGGAGAAGGCGATCTCAGCGCCACGCCCTCTGGAGACCGGCGCAGCCAGCTCGGCCATCCCAGACGTCGAGGCGACGAGTGCTGCGCTCGTCGGGTGGGTGCGAGGAGGCGGCACAGGCCCGCTGAACCAGGCGCTCCTGGATGTCCAGGCGAAGTTGCGGGCCGAAGGCGACGCCATCCAGAACTGCACCAAGGCGCATCTGGCGTCGCGGGCGGCCGTCCGGGTATGTCTTCCTCTGACTTTGTTTTTTCTTGTTCTTCTTCGTGGGGGCGCGCCAGCGCACCCACTGGGTGTAGTCCCCGAGTTCCGGGCCTGCTGCTGAGTAGGCGGGTCAGAACTCTATTGGCGAGTTCCAAATGCTTATTCTTGTTTTGAAATGCTTATCACAGGATTACCACAACCTCCGGGTCACCGTCTTCAACCGCAACGTTGAGGAGCTGGGCAAGCGGACCGCCGATTTGTCGGAGAGCCGGAGTGAGTTTCCTTCTTCGCGGGGCGCGCTGGCGCACCCGCGGGCTGTAGTCCCCGAGATTTGGGCTGACTGTTGCGCAGTCGGGCCGGATCTTCCTGGCGACCTTCTTGTTTGACGACTTACGTCATTTTTCTTTTTCTTCAGAGTCCAATGCCGTTCTTCAGGAGCAGTTGGGCGCAGCCAACACCACCTTGCGCGCCAAGGAGGTGGAATGCAGCAAGCTCGTCACAGAGCGCGACCTGCTGGCTGCGCAACTAGCGGAGCAGAAGGAGCTGCTCAAGAAGGCGCAGGAGGAGGCGAAGGAGAAAGAGACTGAACTCCTGGCCGAGTTCGAGACCGAGCGCTCCTCCTGGACTGACAAGGAGGCAATGCTGACCTCCGGCTTCCACGAGATTGAGGATATCGTCGATGGTGAGTTTTCTTTACTCTCTTTCTTTGAGCTGCCGACTACAGGTCGGGCCGACTCTTTCTTTTTCTAACTTGCTTCTTTTTCGTCTCGGCAGACTTCTTCCTGGGCCACACGCAAGCTTCCACTCAAGCCATCGAGGCCGATCGCGAGGCGCAGAGGGCAGCTGGCGAGGAGGTTGCCGCCAATGCCCCCCGGACCCTTGATGAGCAGCTTCTGAGCATCGAGGCTCGCCTGCGGCCGGCTCACCGGATGCTGCGCCGGCTTCAACGTGTCGGTGCCCAGGCGATTGCTGCCTTGTGGCCAGACATGCCGATTTTGCGCACTCCCAGCCGAACTGCCGACTGGCTGGAGGTCGCAGCAGGTCATCTGGAGGCTTGGAAAGGCTCCTCGGCACGGGCTGGAGCGTGTCAGGCCTTGGAGTTTGTCAAGGCGTGGTATCCAGACCTGGACCTGGACCAGCTGGCCACGCTCCGGGCCGAGGCCTAGCCGGAGCTGGCAGCCGTCGAGGACGCCCTTGTCAAGCGCGCCGCGGCGATCGCCGAGTACGCCGATACCAACGTATTCGTTCCTGAGCGAGCTGACAACGGTGAGGAGGCACCGCCGGAGTGGTTTGGGATGAACCCGGACTACGACGAGGACTCGGCGGAGGTGATCGGCTCCAGTGCCGAGGAGGGAGACGAGGCGGGGGTCAGAGGCGAGATGGAGGCGCCAGAAGACGGAGCGGGCGATCAGCCTTAGCTCGACCGCGCCTCCAGCAACGAGCCGCGCCCAACCGAGCCGACTGTCGCTGGAGGCGGTCAAGCCGAGACTGCTCAGCCGGCCGCCCCAACGTCCGACACCGCTATCTCCTCCGAGCCTCAAAACCCGTCTGCTGCTTCGTAGGCTGCCGCCTTGTCTTTATTTATCTGCTTTGGTAGTTTCTCGAAGAACTTTGTTAATTCGCACAATTCCACCTGCGGGGTGTATTTTGAACTTCCATTCGAGGATTCGGCCAAGGGCCTATGTTATGTAAATATTTATCTAGGTTCTATCATTTCTTGCTTATTGCTCTTTTGGCTTTTCCTTTGTCGCCTTCCCTTAGATGTCGTCTTTGGCAGTCGGACAGCCGCTCTGCAGACTGCCGCTGGATCGAATACTTGGCTACTTTGGCGAGGCAAGTACTTAGCCATTCTAGAGTTTCTTAGCAAGTTGGATAGAAAGCGGTAAGCCGACTACTCCGGAGTCGGATTTGCGAGGAGCGGCTGGAAAGCCGGCTTAAGCTATGTTTACGCTTTGAGTCCTTAGCCATTTTTCATGTGGGCGCCCATTCTTCCTTACTCCTGCCCATCGGACAGTCGCTCTGCGAGCCGCGGCTTCTGACAGGAGACGGCTGAGGCACCACACACTACTTGTCCGACTGCAGGATGCGTTTTCATAGCGCAAGACGGCGAGTCCCCAGGCCGACTAGTCGAGCCCGGTGCCAAGCGGCATAGCAAAGAGTAGCATACTCGGAGGCATAATCCTTATCATATAGATAACAAAAAGGGCAGTCCCCGAGTTCGTCTCGGGGGGCCCGGAGTCTTGGTACTTCAATACAAAAGGGTAGCATGGTACATACTGCTTCAACTGTAAAATCTTCGGAGAAGATTTGCGTTCCATGGTCGTTCCGTCTCCTTGCCAGAGTCGTCCCTCTTGCGTGCTCGGGGCTTCTGAGCATCGATCAGGTAGTAGGAGTCGTTGCCCAGCACTTTGCTGATGATGAAAGGGCCTTCCCAAGGCGCCGACAACTTGTGCTGGCCGGCTGTTCGCTGGATCAGTGTGAGCACAAGGTCGCCCTCTTGGAAAGATCTCGGCCTGACCTTCCTGTTGTAGTATCGGCGCAGGTTCTGCTGGTAGATGCTGGACCGGCTGAGTGCCAACAGCCGGCCCTCTTCCAGCAGATAGACGCCATCTTGTCGTGCTTCTTCTGCTTCCTCCTAGGTGTACATCGTGACTTGCGGGGAGTCGAACTCTATATCCATTGGGATGACAGCTTCAGCACCGTAGACGACGAAGAAGGGCGTGAAGCCGGTCGACTTGTTTGGAGTCGTGCGCAGACTCCATAGGACGGCTGGCAACTCGTCAAGCCAACAACCGGCCGAACGCTCCAATGGTTCGACCAGCCGAGGCTTGATGCCAGACAGGATGAGGCCATTCGCCCGCTCCACCTGGCCGTTTGACTGCGGATGGGCAATGGACGCTAAGTCCAGTCGGATGCCCTGTGTCGCGCAGAAACGGGCCAAGGCGCCTTTGGCAAAGTTGGTGCCGTTTTCGGTGATGATGCTGTGCGGTATGCCATACCGAATCGTGATATCTGAGATGAAAGTCACGGCAGTCGGACCATTCAACTTCTTGATGGGCTTTACTTCTATCCACTTGGTGAACTTGTCCACCGCGACAAGTAGATGAGTTAGGCCACCTCGTGCTGTCTTAAACGGTCCCACCATATCCAGGCCCCAAACTGCAAAGGGCCAGGCAATTGGGATAGTCTTGAGCGCAGAAGCCGGCTGATGCGGCTTGGAATGAAACTTCTAGCACCCCTTGCATTTCTGGACCAATTCCTTGGCCTCTTCTAGGGCAGTCGGCCAGAAGAAACCGTGCCGGAAAGCTTTTGCGACGAGTGCTCTTGAAGCCGCATGGTGCCGCACTCGCCTTGATGGATGTCTCTGAGTATTGCTTGGCCTTGCTCCGGCTCAACGCAGCGCTGGTAGACACCAGTGATGCTGCGCCTGACCAGCACTCTGTTGACTATGGTGTATGCTGCTGCCCGACGTTGTACTTGCCGGGCCAAGGTTTCGTTAGTCGGCAGCTCCTTGTTTACCAGGAATTTGAGGATAGGTTGTGCCCATGAAGGTGTTGCTATTTCTTCGACTGCCAGAACTGCGACTTGGACGAGGGCGGCTGGGCTGGAAGGCGGCGGGCTGGAGTCCGCGGCCGCTTGCTGGATCAACGAAGTCCCCGGGCCAACTGGTGCAGTCCCCGGGCCGAGCTCTGGAGTCTTTGGTCTGGTCGCCGCAGTCCCCGGGCCGGGCTCTGGAGTCCCCGGGCCGGCTTTGACTGCGGCGTTCTTGGAGTCGTTTGCAGTGGTTTTTGTGCCGTCTGCTGAGGCTCTCGAGTCGGATCCGTATTCTTCAGGAGGAGTCGGCACAAAAATGGAATCTGACTCTGGTGAAGGCTTGATGGACGGCTTGAGGAGGCGCTGAAGAGTGACGCCAGGTGGTATTGCTTGGCGGGTGGAGCCGATTCGTGCCAAAGTATCTGCTTGGTCGTTGTCGTTTCTTGGCACGTGGAGGAACTCACACCCCTCGAAATATCCGCTGAGTTGCTGCACGAGGAAGCGGTAGCTTGCCATGTTTGCGTCCTTGGCGTCCCAGTCGCCAGATGACTGCTGGACCACCAAGTCGGAGTCGCCATAACACAGGATCCGGCGAATGCCAAGCTCTTTGGCAAGCCGGAGCCCGTGAATGAGCGCCTCATATTCAGCGACGTTGTTGGAGGTAGTGAAATGGATCTGCAGCGCATACTTGAGCTTGTTGCCTTTAGGAGAAGTGAGAACAACGCTGGCTCCCAAGCCAGTGCGCATCTTGGAGCCATCGAAATGCATCCGCCAATGGGTGGAGTCGGGCGCTGGCGGCAGGTACTGGGTCTCGGCCCAGTCGACGAGGAAGTCGGCCAGCGCTTGTGACTTGATGGCGGTGCGGGGTTGATAGTAGATTGTGTAGGGCACCAAATCTATGGCCCATTTGGCCACTCAGCCAGACGCATCTCGGCTTCCGATGATCTCGGCTAGCGGGGTTGTGCAGACCACAGTGATTGGATGCTCTTGGAAGTAAGGCTTCAGCTTCTTGGCGGCAAAGTGCACGCCGTAGCACATCTTCTGGTAGTGGGGGTAGTTCTGCTTGGAGGTTGACAGCACTTCGCTCAGGTAATATACCGATCTTTGGACGGGTAGTGCCTTGCCTTCCTCCTTGCGCTCAACTACAATGACTGTGCTGACTACCCGGCTGGTGGCGGTGATGTACAGGAGCATGGGCTCTTTGGGAGTCGGAGCCGCCAGCACAGGGGGAGTAACCAACATCTTCTTCAGCTGGAGAAAAGCCTCATCCGCCTTGTGGTTCCACTCGAAAAAATTGGTCTTCTTCATGAGCTGGTACAAGGGGAGAGCTTTCTCGCCCAGCCGACTGATGAAACGGCTGATGGATGCCAGGCAGCCGGTGAACTTCTGCACATCCAACAGTCGGCTGGGTACCTCCATCCTCTTGATGGCCTTGATCTTCACAGGGTTGCACTCTATGCCGCGTTCATAGACCAGGAAGCCGAGAAGTTGGCCGGCTGGTACTCCGAAAACGCACTTCTCAGGGTTGAGCTTGATCTGGAATCGGCGCAGGTTCTCAAAGGTCTTCTTGAGGTCTTCCAGCAGAGTTCCGCGCTTTTCCGTCTTTACTACCACATCGTCTATGTAGACGTGGGCATTTCTGCCGAGTTGCTTGAGGAGGCACTTCTGCATGCAACGCTGAAAGGTGGCGCCGGCATTCCTCAAGCCGAACGTCATGGTCAGGTAGCAGAAGGCTCCAAACGGCCTGATGAATACGGTTTTCAGTCTGTCTGCCGGGTTCAGCTTGATCTGGTGATATCCTAAATAGGTATCTAAGAAGCTCAACAGCTCGCATCCGGCTGTGGAGTCTATCACCTGGTCGATTCTTGGCAAAGCAAACGGGTCCTTGGGGCAAGCTTTGTTGAGGCTTGTGTAGTCAATACACATCCGCCACTGCTTGTTCTTCTTCAGCACTAAGACCGGGTTTGCTAGCCACTCTGGAAAAAACACTTCCATGATAAAGCCGCCTGCAAGGAGCCTGGCTATCTCCTCTCCAACAACTCTTCTTTTCGCTTCTGACAGGCGGCGCAAGGGCTGCCTGACGGGCTTCACATCAGACCGAACATGTAACTTGTGCTCGGTGAATTCCGTCAGTACACCTGGCATGTTTGTGTGGGACCATGCGAAGATGTCCCGATTCTCACGGAGGAAATCGACGAGCTCGCCTTCCTATTTGCTGTCAAGGTTTGCACCTACGACAGCGTACCTCTCCGGATGCTCTGGGTCCAAAGGTATCTTCTTCGTCTCTTTGGCCGGCTTGAACGAGCCCTCAGCTTCTGACTCCTTGGGGTTGGGCGACATCTCTGGCTGTTTGCCGGCCATCGCCACAACCCGATCAAGAAGCCGCTTCTCTGCTGCAACAACCAGGGACTCGGCCAGCCAACTGCTCTCGTCCGCGCAAGCGGACGACTTTCTGTAGTCGCCGGCTATAGTCAGAATCCCCTTGGAACTCGGCATCTTCATCTTGAGGTAGGCGTAGTGGGGGACCGCCATGAACTTGGCCAAAGCAGGTCGGCCAAGCAGTGCATGGTACAGGCTCTCAAGGTCCACCACTTCAAACCAGACTGGCTCTCGGCGGAAATGATCCTTGTCTCCAAAGAGGACATCTATCAAAATCTTGCCGATTGGGGAGCAGGAAAGGCCTGGGACAATGCCATGGAATACAGTCCGGCTGCTCTGAAGCTGTCTTTGCTTGATTCCTAATTTCTCCATGGTATCCTTGTACAGGATGTTGATGCTGCTGCCTCCGTCTATCAGAACTCGCGAGAAGCGAGCGGCCCGCTTATCCGTGGCAAAGGTAGCATCCAGGACCAGGGCGTAGGAACCCGGATTCGGCATCACCTCTGGGTGATCAGCTCTGCTCCAACTGATAGGCTTCTCGGACCAGTGCATGAACTCTGGGGTGTTCGACGCCACTGCGTTCACCTCTTGCCGCTGCAGCCGCTTGCTACGTTTGTCGTCTGCCACACTGGTGAACACCACATAGGCCCCATGCTCTTCTGGGTACTCGTCTTGTACTGCGCCGACCGGCCTGACACCCGGCTGCTGGGGTGGAGGCGGAGGCGGCTGCCCAGCAGGCGGAGGGGGCAGGAGGCTGTCTCCCTTGGCGATCCTGGTGAGCCAGTGACACTTTCGGGTGGTGTGATTTGACGGCTTTGCGCCGCTATGAAACTTGCATGGGCCATCTAGAGTCTGCTCGTAGGAGAAAGCCGGCAACCAGTTGGACTTGCCGCCGTTCTACCGCTTGGGAGGAGGCTGCCCCTCCGGCTGCTGGTCTTCGACTGTCGCCACCTGATGGCTACTGGAAGCCGGCTGCGGGGCCTTGCGCTTGAGGTCGCTCTGCTGCTGCTGCCGATTGGCGTCTCTAGCCGGAGTTCTAGGAGCCTGAGGGGCCACTTTGCCGGTTGTACTAACTTGGATCTTCGTCTTCATGGAGGAGTCGGCTGTGGCGTACTTGTCTGCTATAATCAGCAGCTCGTCCAGGGTCTCCGGCTCGTTGCAGAGGAGTTTGTGCTTGAGGAGGGTGCCTTCTCTGCACCCGGCGGTGAAGTACTCGATGGCCTGCACCTCGTGCATGCCCTCGCAGGAGTTTCGGAGCTCGGCCCAACGCGTGAGGTAGTCGCGAGTCGACTCGTTGGGGCCCTGCACGCACAAGGAGAGCTGGCGAGGCTTGGGAGGTCGCTTGTATGTGCTCGTGAAGTTGCGGACGAAAGCTTCGGTGAAGTCGACCCAGCTGTTGATGCTGCGGGGTTTTAGGCTGTTCAACCATGTCCGGGCCGTGCCCTGGAGCATGAGTGGAATGTACTTCACGGCAACGCGCTTGTTGCCGCTTGCTATGTCGACGGCCGCGGCGTAGTCAACCAGCCAATCTTCTGGCTTCATGGAGCCGGTGTACTTGGGAGTATCTCTGGGGAGAGTGAACCCTTTGGGAAAGGGCTCATCTCGGATGCGGGGGCTGAAACACGGCGGACCCAACTCATCCTCTTCTTCTAGCGCCAGGGATCGGAGGAGTCGGTCGATCCGGTGGCGGGCATCATTCTCTCCGACTCCTTCTCGGCGGCCGAGGCGACCGCCGAGAGTCGGATGCTCAACGGGCGGCGGGGAGACTCGCCTTTCTCTGCGAGGCGGAGGAGGCAGATAGTCGTCCCGCCGCTCCACTGATCGCGGGCGGCCGTCTTGGTCGCGCTCGATGGTGATGTGGGTCCGACTGCGGCTAGCAGCCGGATCCTTGTCTTTCCTTCCGCGGACGCTGCCAGTCGGCGTCTGAGACGTCGCGCCTTGGTCTCGGTGGGGTGGTAGGTCGTCGTTCTGTCGTTGCGGCGCCTCTGTGTGGCAGCCGGCCGCGTTCTGCGCGGTAGCCGCGTCGAGGAGTCGCTGGACTCGCTCCGTCATTAAGCGGCGCTCTTCGCCTTCGAGGTTGTCCAACTCGTCTGCTGCCACCTGGGCGGCTCGGATGTTCTCCGCGGGCGTGGCGTATACGGGGCGATTGGCCCCAAACATGCTGGCGATGTCTGCGCCGCGTTGCCGGACCGCGCCTAGGCGGCTAGGCCCCGTTGGGGCCGGCGAGCCGCCCACAGCGCGATCCATCTCACGCTGGTAGGCCTCTGACAAGCGTCTCATGCTTGCCAGCTTCTTTGCGCCTTCGACGAGCTGGAGGCGGCGTGCCTCCAGCATCTCGGTGTCAGCGTCCTCTGGAATGGGCGCATCCAGGTCTTGCAGTGCTGCATCGAGCGGGTCGTGAGCTCTGCCGTCGGAGTGCTCGCCATCCCGATGATGAGCACTTCTATGATGATGCTTCCGCCGCTCTCCGCGCAAGGGAGCGGCTCATCGTAGACTACAACGTTGGTGGGGAACGCGTCGAGCGACGCGGTGTCGGAATCGACCAGCATCGGGTCGGAGCCTATGGACTCCAGGTCAGCGGCAGGCTCGCCGGCAACATGGAGTTTGTCGAGGAGGCCCGCGAGAAGGCTCTCGGGGCCGCCGGTGCCTGCATCGGATGCAGGCTCGTCGGAGAGGCGAACCTCGTCGATAAGTTCGGCGAGGCAGCTGGCCGCGCAAGCGGTCTCAGCGCCGTGCAGCGCGTCGGTGCAGACTCGCTCTGGCATGCCGGGCTGGCTGCGCTAGCTAGGAAGGAAAAGGGTTCCCGTCCAGAACAGGTCTCCGGACGATGGTGCACCTCGCCCCACGGTGGGCGCCAAATGTCGGGGGTTGGATGCGAGATATGCCAAAGGATGGCTTATCATGGTGGGGGCGAGTAGAACATCGCCGGTGCCTGGAAGCGGGATGAGGCGTAGACATGCACGCCGGCGAATCTTACCCAGCTTCAGGGCTCTCCGAGGAGATAACACCCCTACTGCTGCTCTGCAGGGTCTCCGCATGATCACTATAGCGATGTGTATACAAGGTTGCTCCTTGAGCTGTTTCCTGGAGGTAGGAGAGGGCAAGGCTAGCTCTCTCCCTCTTGTGTCTCTAGTCTAGTGCTAAAAGGATCGAACCCTTTGCATGGGTGCACCGGGGGGTTTATATAGGCCTACCCCCCGGGGGTACAATGGTAATCTGGCTGGGCGCGGGTCCCAGCCGTCTGTCTCTTAGGCCGCCGTCTTCTCCGTCGACTGCTGGGGCCCGCCGCCTGGTGGGCCCCGCCGACTGACCCGACCACTGTAGCCGTGCTTCTGGTGACGTTGGCTTGGTCGTGGGGTCGTGGCAACAGTGCCGCCGCCTGACGGGCGATCACTGTCGCCACTCCCCGTCTTGTCTGGTTAATGGCGTGCGGGGCCCGTGGGAGGAGCTGGCCGACTCTCGGAAGCCGACTCCCACGGGATCCATCTTATGGTGCTCTCGCCGTCTTCTGTCCCCCTACTAACTAGCGGGACCCGCCGTCTCCAGGCCGTACAGGCGGGCCAACATGGGAACAGGGTTCCGCCACTGGGGCGGATGTCAGGGCTCGTATGGCAACAATGCCGCGCCGCACGGAGATCTCCTTCGGTATGGTGCACTGTAGCCATACCCGCCCTTGGTAATCGGGGTGAGGGAGGGCCGTACTGTGGTCATCCCCCATCCCGTCCTTCTCCTTGAAGGTAGAGGGTGGTGAAGTCGCGGGCCGACTCCCCATAGTCGGCTTCTCTGGAAGCCGCCAGCTGGGAGTCGGCTCATTTTGTTATCGACTCTGGGATTCAGCCGTGAGTGGGTAGTCGGCCTTGCTACAGCCGACTCCCAGAGGCGGCCCTCTGTCTTGGGATTCATGAGGGGCAAAGCCCGCCCCGATGTCCTGAAAGGTTCCGGGTCTCGGGTTAGCCTACCCGTGGCCCATTACTCCGACAACTCGTCAGCTTCAAACACAAAGTATATCATCTATCCAAATTGTTTTTATGGGAGGTTTATGCCTCGACCAAACACTGTTTTCCCAATGTACTCCCTCCCCGGATCATTTATATAATCAAAAGCTACAGGGAAAAAAATAACTCATTTCAAACGAGTTTGTTTAAAGAAATGAACTCTCTATTAAAGTTGAAAAGGAATGGTTGAATTCAGTCCACATCATCAAGTTGGGATAATAATCAACAGAAGTGCAAAAAATGTTTTGAAAATAACTACGACTATAAATATGACATACATTTCATGGACAGAGGTAGGAGCACCAAAGTATGCTGATAAACATAGTTGATAAAGCACGATGGAAGTTGATGCACTTACCTAGTGATGGTTTCGGAAGGGGCCTGTGACCTCCTCGAGAATCACTGAGTCTCAGATCTATCTGAATGGCCAGACTCCCAGTATCCAGGTTTATGGTGATTAGATTTTGATAACGAAGATCGTAGTCGCTAATTAACTTTTCCCAGCCAGGTCCATGAATTTTAGGCCGGTTAGGTTCATCGGTGATGCAGATCTCATACGACAGATCCACATTGGTGATTAGTACTAGATTCCTTTGTTTTCCTTCTTCTTGAAATGCTTCCACTTTCCACTTATTGATTGAAGAAGTGACTTGCTGACTGCAATAGCATGGCACATACTGCACAAAAAAATAAAAAAAATCTTCAAACCGGCAAGAAGGAATCCTTGAATACCGACATGTATAATCAAGACAGATAGCGGTTTTCATATTTCTACCAATTGTTTTCAATAGGTAGCCATTGGATAAAACAAGATACATCGAAAATTGAAAACATCTCGTTAAATGTAGGCATTCCATTCCAACAATATGGGAGAAACTTTTATTTCCCGCCATTAGAAAGATAGAGTAGTTGGTAGTAACTGATGGGCATGGGGTGCCAAACATTTCTCCTTACTAGGCATGTCTTGTAGCATCGAGGAAGAGGCACTATTATCATGTTGTGAAGAACGCGTGACTCCAATCCAGGGCAACCGAAGTTGGTACATATATCACAACACATGGTTTCCCCTGGAATACATTGCAAAACAACGTTTATATGAAATTATCAACACAAGGAAAATTAAATTATCTTGAAAAACTATTCAGCTAAAGGGGCACTTTTCATAAATAGTCATTCACATACAAATTCCTAAAAATACATGTGCACAGCTTGACAGTTCTACAACAGTAGTAATAACAGAGGAAATATGAAATTAATTAAATCAATATTTATTTTCCAAAAATGGTTGCTTAATTCATCCAAATTCAGTATTGACTATTTTTAGAGTAGTTCACAATCTTTGTTTTCAATGTTACTCAGTGAAAGGATCTCTGCTGCTTGGTTATAAAAGTAGCTTTAGCAACCGTATATTTCATGACAAGACAAGCAAAAAGCAGAAACCATAGTCTATCATCAGGCGGCTCAAAAAAGTGTTTGTAACATTAAAATTATACGTAAATTTGTCAGAGCTGCACCCAGCAACGTCATCTGCAACCCTATGCTACCGTCACCGACGCCAACCACCCGAGCATGTGTAGCTTGGTGGTATTTGAAACGGGTGATCCAGCAACGTTAACCTTGCCCCCAGCCTACAGGACCCCAAACGCCGTCCTCAAGCACAAACGCCGTCTCCCAGTCAACACCACCCCAAACGCCAACCTCCAGCACCCTGTGGCCGGTTAGCAATAGAGCGCAACGTCTGGCCACTCCCTTGGACTTTCGGCCACCGCTATTGTTTGCACCTAATGGCTTCAATTTAAACTACCAACCTCCCTCGGCGAAGTTCATCGCTCACCTGGGACTTGGACGTCGCAGGTCGCTGCAGCTCGTAGCATTCTCAATCACAAACGCCGACTCCCAGTCAACCCCACCCCTAATAGGCACGGGTCGTGTACAGGTTCGGCCTCGTACTATGCGGATTTGGTTTATATAACAACAAATTTCAAGGCAATTCTTAGCATAACAGCGTAGATGCATCGCTTTGAAACACGAAGAGGCGAAACCAACAAAGAGGGAAATGGATCGTAGCAAAAAATTCACATAGAAATGAAGAGAAAATGGACTAACCCTAGATCGAGAGGGAGAATCGAGAGACAAGAGAAGATGAAATCTACAACGGGGGAGTGGGAGGGGGGATCTTTGTTGGCACAAAACAGAACAAATAGTTATAATACGCGCCTGCTCACTGACATGGGGCTACTGTACAGCGGCAAAGATAAGACTAGTAGCTTATTAGGAGAATAGAGGCACTGACTGACGGCCCAACACGCACGAATTTACATGCACATAAGGCACGGCTTTGCCTCTGTATTACAAATTTTCTCGGTGATGCGTTCACTGAGACAGGCGCGGTCTTTAAGCAGTCGCGGGACGGTTTTGCATGTCCATGACGAACGACCATGCTTTTGTTTTCTGAAGTATTTTCCCTAACACGGTCTCTTGGAGGGATAGGGACGTGAAGCCACGGTGCGCATTGTCCTGTAAGGATAAGAATAAGACGCACAGAAGTGCCTCCATATTTGAAATGTTCTCAGTGACGTGTTCTTGACAGAGGTGCGGTCTTTGAGCAGTTGGCGCACGGTTGTACATGTGCACGACGCACGAATGTCTTTGTGTTCCCCTAATTGTTTTCGCATGACACGACCACTCTGAGGGATAGGGAATTAAAGCCACGGTGCGCACGGTTCTCCAAGGAGAAAATGCACTGAAGTGCCTCTGTTTTCGTAAAATTTTCAGTTGCTTGTTCACTGAGAGAGGCACGAGTGTATGTTTAAATGATGCAAGACCATGCTAATGTTTTCCAAATTGTTCCTTTCTGACACGGTCTCTCGGAGGGACACGGTGTCTGCAATTAAAAGGGGCACATAAGTGCCTGTGTATTCCAAATGTTTTCAGTGACGCGTTCACATGGATGTACGATTTCACAACCTCTTGATGCACGTTTCCTGTGGGATGCACGGACGTCCTTCGGAGAGGCATGGTTGCAGCAGATGCAGGTTTGCAATAGATGCATGTTGCTTTTAAAAGACACAATTTCATTCCAAGCAACTGAGATAAACAAGAGGAAACTAGTTTGATTTTTTAGCATGTGTGAGCTGATTTCTTTTAGCTTTGGGTCTACAAACATATGATCAATATTGTAAACATAAAGCACGTAATTGATATCATAAACATTCATATTCCTATTTTTAAAAATATGAGCTTACTGCCTGAAAAAAAGAAGCTTACAGATGATACGGTGCAAAACGAGTGAGAATCTTTTGACCATGTTTACGCAATGCACTCATTCAATATCGCAAGTACATCTCTCCAGACCTATTTTCAGCATTCGCAGTTGAATGGATCTGGAAAATCCAGATATTCAACACCTGTGTTTTTTAATCCATGTGCATATGCTTGCAAGTTGTTGTTAATTTAAGCTGAGCACAATTAGAAGCCCTTTTGTCCATCTGCAGTATCTGTACTTGCCGTTTGTAAAATTCACAAGTGAAATATGTGCGCAGGCCAAACTTAAGCCTGATGGTCAGTAGCATCCTAGCATTAAGAATAAATAATATCACAAATTTAGTGTTTGCATCTGTGACTTCATAGTCTTCCAGTGTTAATGTCCTCAAACAAGTGTCGTGATTATTGAGAAACACCCGCTGCTTTTGGCGCCATTCATTTGTTATCTTTGATCCCATCCTCCCTCCAAAACACACATGAAGAGCAAACTGAGCTGTTAGTGCCAGTATATTATGTACATTGTGCATGGGATTTCAACGTTTGTGAAATCATCACCTCGATAAACAAGTTCTGCAAGCATTGAAAGCATTGCACCAAGTCAACAACCTCATCCAGATTAAAGCATGTCTTTGAGATAAACAAGGTCTTGACAGAATCTAGGACCATAGGTAGGCTACTTATGGAGAGACCCTTCATTGAGCACAGAACATGATATTATTAGCTTGTGGATGTGAATCTTATGTGCTTTTGAATAACGCAGGTCAAAGTAACATGCAGAGGCAGTACCTGAATAACTGTAGACCCAATGACGATATTTGTTTCATTGGATAATTTAGAAAATTTCCCCAAGGTGTCCAATATAGGCGCAGACACAACTGTTATTTGTAGTTATGCGTCTACAGAATCATGTAGCAGTCTTCAGAGGGAAGGGGCATCCTCAATGATTAATTTTCTCCATCAGAACAAATGCCAATGCTTACAAGCCTAGCTGAGTTTATTCGTAGACAGCAGGATTTCTTGTTGCAAACAAGCAGCAGGCACTGCAGGGCAGGGCAAACTTAGTGGATGAACTTCTGCAAGGAGACATCTGATATATAGACCTCCACCAGCAAAAGTCTTCTGAGCAGTGGGAGGCGAAGCATTTCTACTAGATTGTCTTCTAGTTTGCACATGGCGAAGGTGACGGTGTGGAGAGACGCATGAAATCTCGTGATGGATGTCGGTGGCGACAGCATAGATGAAGGGATTCTGCATTGCCTAGGCCCTGGGTAGAAGAAATTTTGGGAATATGTGATAGAACTCTAAAACCCGGAGTTTGTCCAGATTCTGAGACAGAAACGACTCATCGATGCCACAAGGTTGGCACTGGAGGTAGCTTGTCGGGATGCCGAGGTGGAGAATTGGGCACTCGTTATAGGAGAGGATAGATACAGGAAGATTGAAGTCATTAGCCACAGATTCTCCATGGCAGTTGCAACTAAGATGTTGGCATTGAGTTCCGACGTATGTTTTTTGGATGATTTGCTTGCCAGGGAGAGCGCGGATGATTTGGCAATAGATTTTTTCCAGAGATCTGGTAGAACAAGTATCAGGGATCGCACGCAAGTCGAGATCGAGAGGTGCGGTGCGCCATATGCAGAGCCACCGAGATGCGAGCACTTGTGTGCGGATGCCCTCCTTTATGGGCAGACGAGAGATGACCTCTCCGAGGATGGCGTCCGAGAGATCGCAGATGCGGTCCGGACCAGACTCAACATGGTTCTCGGATCCAGTGGGCAGGCCATAGCCGCTCCTCTTAACGAGTTTAGAGGGCACGGGTATAGCTGCGAACCTCGTCTTCTTGTTGCTAGAGGCACGCTTATTCATATCCATTGAGGAGCTTGTGCCGCCTCCATTGCAGGTCTCTGTGCAGTGGATCTGGAAAGAGGGTTAGGGTTTCACAATTCACAATGACGACAATATATATATGTACCTAAACTAGAAGATTTCGAAAGATGTGGTGGAATAGTCACGGCCTCGACAGACGTGCGTCTTCTTGAGGCACGGGTATCAACCGTCAGGATACACAAAAGTTTCATGGCAGAGGCATGGGTCTGAATACTCAGTTAGGGACGCACGGTTGTGCAGCCTCTAGAGACACGGGGGTGTGGTGCCACGACACGGGGGCAAGTGTCATGTGAGGCACGTGCATGTAGGCACTGAAGGCACCTAATTGAAGTCTATACAGGCACAAACCTCATTGAAGCCTCTACAGACACATGTATCAACTCTCTGGATGCACAAAAGTGTGCTGGCAGAGGCATGGCTGCGAACACTCAGGTGAAAAATACACGGTTGTGAAGTCTCTGGATCCACGGGCGTGTGTGTCCAGGGGAACGTAAAATCCATGGCTCGTGTCACGTGAGGCACAAGGGTACAGGCTCCAGAGGCACCGAAGTTTAGCCTCTACAGGCACGTACGATTGTCAACCCTCTGGTTGCACAAAATTATGGTGGCAGAGGCATGGATCCGAATACTCAGTTAGGGAGGCACGGTTGTGTATTCTCTAGAACCACAAGAGTGTGGCACCATGTGCACGTAAGATTCACAACAAGTGTCATGTGAGGCACGTGGATTGAGACACCGGAGGAACGGAAATGAAGCCTCTTAGGCACGAGTGTCAACCCTCTGGATGCACAAAAGTGTGGTGGCAGAGGCATGGGTGAGAATACTCTGTTGGAGAGGCACCGTTGTGAAGTCTCTGGACCCACGGGCGTCTTGCTCCACGGGCACGTAAGAGTCATGGCTTGTGTCAGGTGAGGCACATAGATGCAGGCACCGGAGGCATTGTTGTGGAGCCACTACACTCACGGGCTTGGCATTTCTCCAGGCTTGGCTCGGTATAAACCCTCTCCGGGTGCACAAAAGTATGCATAGAAGGCACCGAAGTGAGGCCTCTACATGCACGTGTACCAACCCTCTGGATACTTAGTTAGAAAACCACGATTGTGAAGTTTCTAGACAAAGTCTGACCTTAAGGCGAAGATAAGCCAAGCTTCAGCCTGGGGTCATCGGTAACAACATCCGTCATGTCACGAGAGGCACGATTCTATGGGCGTACGAATCACGAACGTGCTTCGGTATTGGAAAGGTTCCCACTGACGAGTTCATTATTAGGAGCATGGTCCTATACTAACAAGAGTCAGGGTCGTGACTATAAATACTCGGAAACTTTCCGCTGAAACATTCAATGTGGAAGGCACGAACGTCCCGTAGCATGGAGCACGAGTTTACAACCAGTAGATCCACCGGCTTACAGGTCATGTACATACACTGTGATCATCTTGTTCATTCTAACAACAATTATGTTTACTAGCAAAAGAGCCCGTGCGTTGCAACGGGAGAGAAAACATAACACACGCTCTTAACCCAACAACCACCACTCAAGACCGCAATAGGTCCATCTCCTTTATTTTTGCGAGGAATCATATTTGTTTTGCCGCTTATCCTCCTTCTCACCCTCGCCGGCGATGGCCTCGGTGTTCACACAAAACAAAAAAACATGTTTGAATATGGTTAATCCTAAGGCGTCTCTCTCTCCCTCTCTCCTCCCTCTCCTCTCTCTCTCTCTCTCTCTCTCTCTCTCTCTCTCTCTCTTTCTCTCACTATCGCGATGAGAAATCTGTTGTTTTGCCCTGCGACATTTTTCAGAGGTATGCATGTGTAGTTATCGATGTTTTCTTTTCCCTATATGGTTATAGTCGGGTGTTTATTTGCAATCCGGATCGCCGCCGGTACGAAAGAAAAACAAATCTTGCGCTATAAATTATAAGTTTGCTTCCAAAACAATATTTTAAAAATATCTAACAGGTAAAGTTAACATCATATTTATATTCCACACATTTTTCTAATAAAATTTCATATGTAATATGTTAAAATCGAAGTTACGGTTTAAAAGATACAGATAATTTAGAAAATCATTTGTTTGACTTAAATATATTCCAAAATAATCTTTAAAAATACTTAACACATAAATATAATCTCATATTCATATTCTACATATTTTTCTAATCAAGTTTCATATATAACATGTTTAAATTGGAGTTACGGTCTAAAAGATATGGATGATTTAAAAAAGCATTTGTTTGACTTAAATATGATCCGCGGATGAATTACCTAAAACATCAGGGGGGTTTCAAAAAATGTAAAATAACGGTTCGGGTGTGACTTAAATCCAGACTACGGGTTGATTTCAAGAAAACACAGGGGCTTTTGTGTAAAGTATGAAAAAACGATTCATTTGAACTTAAAACAAGACTGCGGGTTGAATTCTCTAAAATAGAGGGACTTTTCTGAAAATGCCATGACGGACGACCAGAAACCCAATTTGCTTTCTTATTAGGTAAAGATTGTAGCTTCAATGTTTTTTTCCTTCCAACTGCATACTGCTCTACATCACAGAACCAATCCAGTAACATAATATAAAGCCATATCAAATGGCACCATATTAAAATTGCTTACAGCTGGTGTCGTCTGTTAGAAGACAAGCATAGTTACAAGTCTTTCTAACCAAGGATTGTTATGGCAAGCTTACAGACGGTGCAAAAAAGTACAAGGGTTGTTTGTTCATGTTCAAACAAAACCCACATTCAAAAGGGCGCAACAACATGTAACCCTGCAAGCTTGAACAACTTACTCCAGCTCTGTGTTCAGCAGTCACAGCTGAATGGGTCCGTCAAATCCAGGTATTCAACATGCGTGAGTTTTAAATAGAAGAACCAATGCTTGCACGCTGCTGATAATATAAGGCGAGTACCACTACAAAAAAAAGACACATCCGTGACATTTGGAGCCGAATGAATTTTTTTTCTGTCATACATATGACACTTCTATGACGATAATTGTGACAAAACCCGGTATCCCCATGAACACGACGCATTCCGTTGCCTCCCCATGAACACGACGACGATGCTGTTTCTCTGTTCTGACTCAGCCATGTACACGAGCCCTGGCCGTACGTATGCGCGAGTAGGCGTTCGAGACCCTGCCCGTATGTACGTACATGGCCGTATTTTCTTTATTGCACCCTGGCCGCTGTATGTACGTGTACATGCTACGTGTGCGCCTCTACTACGACACGTACGCGCCTCTACTATGACACGTGCATGCCTCTACATCGACCAGTATATATGTACATACACGTTCGCGACCAGAATGACAATGCTATGTACGCTTTGACCAGGTGGGTCCCGACTGTCAGTCACTTCCTTGCATGCGAAGATGTAGCTGGTGGGTCCCAGCAGTGAGGGGAAAACGTTTTTTTCGCGAAATACGGTGGCCCGTCCGGTGGGTCCCCGCTGTCAGGTGGAGGAATAATTATTTTTCACGTAATAAGGAGGCACTTCCTTGCTGCGGCCGTGGACCCAGCTGTCAGCCTCTCCACGTACAGTCCACGTCCGATGGAAGCCGTTCCTTGACCATGTTGACCACGCCGCGCCGAGAGTACCAGGGCGGTGGACGACGGCGAGGCCTAGGAAGGGGACAACGCGGAGCCGGGGAAGACGCGGCAGTGGATGCCCACGCGTAGAGGAGTACGAGGGTTCACTGGTTCGTTGCGGTGTGAGGCTGCCGTCGCCGCAAAATAACAGGGGGTGTGGTTGAGTAGAGGGATGGCCTGGCCAGCGGTGGGAGTAGTAGTGGGCGGTGAGGCCTCCGCCGCATCGCAGCCGGCCACGGGAGGCAGGAGCACGAGGCACGACCGGTGCTGGTTTGGGCGGCTGGAGCAAGAAGACCAGAGGTTGAAGAAGCACTACGGCCGTTGGATGGACATCGTACGGTCACTGGAGCTAGAATCGTGCATATTGACTAAGTTGACAAAGCCCTCCGTCCCCGTCAACTTAGTAGACCCACAAGTCAGCCTGCCACTATACTGGGTCCCAGCTAACAGGGGGAGTATTCATTTTTTTTGTGCGTAATAAGGATGCACTACTTTGCGTGCGAAGATATAGATGGTGGGTCCGAGCTGTCAGCGGCGGTAACGTTTTTTTCGCAAAATACAGAGGCCCTTTCGATGTGTCCCTGATGTCAGGTGGAGGAATCATTATTTTGCGCGTAATAAGGAGGCATTTCTGTGCGGTCGTGGACCCAGCTGTCGGCCTCTCCACGTAAAGTCCACTTCAGATGCATGTCGGTCGTTGACCACGTTGACCAGGCCGCGCCGAGAGCACTAGGGCGGTGGACGACAGCGAGGCCTAGGAAGGGAACGAGACGGAGGCAGGGAAGACTCGACAGTTGTTTCCCATGCGAAGGGGAGTACGACTGTATGAGGGTTTACTGGTTCGTCTGCCGTCGCCAGAGAATAACAACAGGTGTGGGTGAGTAGAGGGATGGCTAGGCCAGCGATGGGAGTACGGTGGGATGGTGAGGCCTGCGCGGCAGCAAAGCTGGCCACGGGGAGGAGGGAGCAGGCAGTCCCGCCGGCGCCTATTTGAGCGACTGGAGCAGGAAGAGCAGAGATTGAAGAAGCACGACGGCCGTTGGATGGCCATCCAATAGTCACTGCTTGTGCGTCAACCTTTTTTTTAGGAAAGCCTCAAATCTGTGGAAAACAGCATATATCCCATCTGCCATTATTTCTAATAATTTACATCCCATTTGCTAATTATTAAGGTTTTTCTTTGGAGCCCATATTCTTTTTGTTAGCATTACAGCCCATATTATGGCCATGGTTAAAAAATTATACGAAATTTTGCATATTTCGGTGCGGTCCGAACTGTTTTTAATCCTGAAATTTCGACTCACATTCAAACTGATTTTAAAAATAAATGTATATGAATATAAAATCCAACAAATTCTCCATGCATAAAAATTAATGTAATTTCAAATCTCGAAATGAAAAAATGATATTTGAAACTAATTGCCGGTTTGATGTGTTTTAAAAATGTACAACCCATTTCTCATTACTGATGCGGCATTTTCTCGGCCAGCCGAATGAAAGCTCTCCTCGTCTTGAAAGATTTGCAGCCCAACAGGCCTGACAAACCGACTTACTTGGCAAATCACAAAAAAACTGGGCTGTGGCCGTGGACCCAGCTGTCAGCCTCTCCACATACAGTACTCTTCCGATGGAATGTCGTTGACCACGTTGACCACACCGCGCCGAGAGCACCAAGGCGGTGGACGATGGCGAGGCCTATGAAGGGGACGACGCGGAGCCGGGGAAGACGCGGTAGTGGATGCCCATGCGAAGAGGAGTACGAGGGTTCACTGGTTCGGCTGCGGTGTGAGGCTGCCATCACTACAGGGCCTCGCTTGCGGTGGGAGTAGTAGGGGGCGATGAGGCCTCATCGGCAGCACAGCCGGCCACTGGAGGCAGGAGCAGGCGGTCTCCCCGGCGCTGGTTTGGGTGGCTGGTGCAAGAAGAGCAGCGATTGAAGAAGCAGCAAGACCATTCGATTCAAATCCAACGGTTACTGCTACTAGAATCGTTTGTTGACTAAGTTGACAAGCCCTGGATACGCGTCAACTTAGTAGGCCCACAAGTCAGCCTCCCAACCGGTGCGCCCCAGATGTCAGTGGGAGGAATCATTTTTTCCGTGTAATAAGGAGGCAGTTGATTGCGTGCGGCCAGGCCAGCGGAGGGAGTAGGGTGGGCCGGGGAAGCCTGCGCAGCATCACAGCGGGCCACAAGAGGAGGGAGCAGGCAGTCCCGCCGGCGCTAGTTTAGGCGGCTGGAGCAGGAAGATCAGAGATTGAAGAAGCACATCGGCCGTTGAATGGACATGCAGCACTAACTGCTGCTAGAATCGTGTGTTCACTGACAAAGCCTTGCGTAAACAAGTCATCCTCGAAATCTATGGCGTGTACAACCCATTTGCTATTATTTTCATAATTTTTACTCATTTTCTAATTCATATGGAATTTATTGCAGCCCATTTTCTATTTTTAGAATTGTAGGCCATTTTCTGGTCAGTACTAGGGTCAAAAAATTAACTAAATATGTGGGAAATTTTGAAAATTCGCAAATTTTTGCTGGGAAACGAAATATTCTTAATCCAAAAATTAATAGCCATACTAAAACAAATTTAAAAATAAATTAGTACTATGTCATGTTAAATCCAATGAAATACGTATAAGATATCAGTGAAGAACAGAAACAAAAAAAGAAATTTATATCCCATTTGCTATAATTTTTTTGGAATTTTCAACCCCTTTTGATATTACTTTTAACAAACATTGACCATACTCTTAAGCCAGGCCGGAATGCATCCCTCCTCGTCTTGGAAGATTTGCAGCCCAGTAATTCGAAGAAAACAAATAGGCCTAGCTTGAGTATTTATTCAAAAAGAAATACTGGGCTACCTATTTTCCCAAAGAACTGGTGCATGAGCATTTAGCTTTATTTATTTATTTACTTATTTATGTTTAGGGGACCATGAGCATGTACCTGGGCCGGATTCATGTGAGAGCCTCCCTTATAGTTAATTATGGGCTTCTCTATTGGGCCTTCATCAGTGGGCTGCATGTTATCAACAAGTGGAAAATGTGTTCCGAATTTAAAAAAAATGTGTTCCGTATAATAAATAGTATGCGCTACGTACGGTACGGGGCACTAAAGGATCGAACCGTGCAACGACTTCCAAAACATTGTGTTTGTCGTTTTAACAACACATTTATTCAACCAACAGACGCAATATACTACTGATTGTACATTGAAAACAGCAGCATCAGCAATCAGGGCTGGGGGTGCAACAGAAGCAGTAAGCAGGCCAGAAGAGTGAAGACGCAGCTCTCTCTTCCAAACCAAACATCAACCATCATTACAAAAGGCTACCAAAAAAGAACAAGTGTATGCATCAAACTAAATAAAGATCCTACTACACCAAGTGTACGCATCTAAAAAACTGGCTCAGTCAGACGTTACTATTTATTAAGCTATGGAGATTGGCTGGCGGCTTGAACCAGATGGGTGCTTGACGGGGGAAACTCCAGCCAGTAGGTCAAAGTCTGATACTTGCGACCCTCTCTCCTACTTTGGGCTGCAGAGCGTGACGGCACATATCAGGGTATGGTGCATGCAGAGACGCATGGTACGCTGTGTACACACAGTTTTGCCTGATGAACGAAACCGTGCTGCCATCATGATCCTTGCCATCGGTTATCTCCTGGTTAATCGGATAATTCAGTCCAACAAACAGAGAGCGTGTACCAAGGCTACTTACCAGCCTCCAATCAAAAATTCCTGAAGGCCCAGAGAAGGTGGGATCCTGCTCAAAGACCTTGTAGTGACTGTGGTGTCGCTCAGACGCTCGACTGAGGCATGCTTTATATTATTTTCCTTTCGAGGCGTCGCTTCAGACACCTGATCGGTGCATCCTATTTCTACTCTCTGATTGCATAGTCATATTTGACATGATTAACCTGCTTGCATGCATCATGATTTTCATGTATGACTGACGTAGTGATCATGGCATATTTCAGAGCATGATTATCTTTTGTCATATTATACCAGTGTCCATGATGTTTGCGAGTACATTCAAAGTACTCACTGGCTTGTCCCTGGCTATTGTCTTGGCCAGATTTCTTGCGTGGAGAGGAGCGTTGCGATGACAGCCCCGGAACCTACGCAATGGAGATAGCAGCCTCGCGAAGATAGGAGTTACCCTGGTCAGCTGTTCCTGCGAGAAATGGAGTCCCATAGACGCTGATGATCCACAAACCGCTTCCGCCATCAACCACTAGAAACCATTTGTTGTACTCATAGGCCAGAATGGTCTTGTACTACATATCTTGTATTTTGCTTGGAGTTTCTGTATCAAGTTGGTGCCTCATCAGCTAACAGTAATCCTGGGGCTGGTGAGCACAAGGGCCGCTTTTGGGAAATTAATACCCCGAAAATTCGGTCCTGAGAAACTTGGTATCAGAGCCAGGCTGACCATTGGCTAATCCTATCTTAGCCAGGTCGAAAAACCTAGGTAAACCAATCCATCAGACGTTAACCAAACCCCGGCCAAGCTTCTCGTGTAAGATAGCCACACAGTGACCCGACACCTTTTGGCAGTCGGTGCCCAACCTATTAACCTAGCCGGTCGATCACGCGCCAGTGACCGACACCTAAATTGTCGCATTCACAAGCGTGCGAAGGAAGACTCCGTCCCTTTTTTCTATAAAAAGGGCACGCTAGCCTCAACCCAACACAACACAGCCTCTACCACCAAAACGAACTAGAATGTCTGGACCCATTGTTCACAATGAGACCACGGCAACCAACCTTGGAGGTTTTGCGACCGTGCTAGCAAACCTCACCCTCCGTGCCTTCGTGTTAGAAGAACCCCCAGAATATGTGGTGTACCAAGGGTCCATGAGCGGTGAGAGCCGTCAATTTTGGGCCACTGTGCATGTCTATGGTAGGGGTCTCTCTCCAGAACGCCCCTACAGGTTCACCGGAAGAACAACTTCCTTTGAACCACAAGCCATCCAACTAGCTACTCGAGAGGCTATAGTTCAACTCCGGCACTTGTCGCCCAGAGTTAACTGTCGCTCGTTCTACTACTACCCCAGCCATAACGGGTATGGTAGACCACCCCAAGTTGCCAACGGAGATCACGAGACAGATCCTGTATTATTGCATCTGGTGTGCTATGTAAGTGCACTAGAGGGACTGTTCGATCAAATCACCCTTGATCTGATCGCAGCTCGTGGAGAACTGGTTCGCCGAGCCCCGGCAAGAGGAGAAGAGGAGCCCGGCATCGACAGCCCAGTCGTGCTGTTCGGACAACCGATCGAGTCCTTGAGGTCTGCCCCAGCCATCGACCATAATGCGTTGATGTCCCCAGAAGTGCTTCGTCGCCTTTTGGGAACATACTCCAGCGGGATTGTGGCCAACAACCCCCGTGATGGTCATCATCGCTACCCCGACCCTGCAGCACCTCAACCCCCTCCAGCTAACCCCGACGGTGAGACCCGTGACAAGGCCACGACATCCACAAGGCACGCCCGCTTAGATATAAACGAGGTAGACTAAGTCACTCGAGTAGTACCGAGCCTTAGTATGTCCATGCCCGTTAATTTTGTGACCTTGTATGACCGTAAATAAATGCAGCTTGCTTGTGTGCCTCTGTTTTAAATAAATAGCCATGCATAAGTATGTTGGCATACATTTGCATTTTTAATTCCGAGCGTAGCTACCAAAAACCACCCCGATGACGCCCATAGTGATACGTCACTTTTGTGAGATGTGTGTATCTGTGGCTTGGACCCCGACCCCCATGAGAGCAGAACCGGCAAACTAGTGCCACTCACCGCGGTAGATAACCCAGCCTGGATGCTATATAAAAGGTCACCTTGTGACCTTGCCAAGTACCCCTCACCTTGTGCACAACTCTCACAGCTATTCCTTCGACATGCCGAGCCCTAGTATTTATCTGAGAACCCCAGACGCAACCCCAGGCAGTTTTGCTAAAATATTGTGGGACTTTACTTGCAGTACCATGAGTGCTACCCGTCCACCCCAGTACGAGTTGCTCAAATCGAGGATCACCCCTTCCACCTCAAAATATTGGGCAGTAGTACATATCCCTCCCGCAAACCCAAACCAAGACCCAACGGAAGTCTCATTCGTGGGGAAATCAATGCCGACTCCGCAGATGGCCATAGAAGCTGCTGCATGCGAAGCACTTGCTCGCCTTCGATTCGCGGTACCCTATGCCAGCGATCAAGGGTATTACTACTTCCCGAGTCGCGCAGCACTCGGAGAAGTAACATCTTTTCCCTGGGGGACGAATTGAGAGAGACCCAGTACTGGCCAACCTTGCCCAGTATGTCATCGCTCAAGAGTGTCTGACCCAGCGGGTAATGGGTTATCTCCAGAGCCTCACTAATTTAAATCCCCAGATCGCCATCGGTAGACCACTGAGACCCGACCAGGAGAGATGCGTTCATCGACTAGTCAACCCGCTTTCCCCGATAGAAGAAGAGTGTGCCCCAGTACCAGAGACGTTTTCTCGGGACCCTGTCCATTTACCGTTTTCATTGTAAACGGCATGGCTATGTTTATTTATGTGTTGCAGCTTATGCGTTATACTCAAGTTTGTGCTATAAGTAATTGTTTGGTTTCTGCTAATAGGAGCAATGTTTTCAAAACAACCCTTAGCAAATCTCGAGGACGAGATTTTTCTTAAGGGGGGTAGTATTGTGACACCCCAAAAATTTTACCTTGTTTTATTAATGAAAATTTTGCTAGGAAATTTAAACTTTTAATTTTTTTGATTTTCTTTTGATTTCAGAGCCATTCTTTTCTTTGTTGATATGGAGTTTTTATCCCAAGTGAAAACCTTTCAAAATATTGCTAGACTTGTTTACCCTCTCAAGAAAAACATTTCTATTATCAGTCGATTTATTTGCATAATTATTTCTCTCTGACCTTTATTCCTTAAAATGATTTTTCATAAGCCTTAAAGCCTCTTTTGCACTACAACCCTTTGATAAATTTATTTAAAAACCCCACCAAAATTTGGGGATGTCTTGTGATGTTTTTAAACCACCTTGATGCAAAAATATCTTTTTTTCATTGGATATTTTGAGCTCTACACCAAATTTTCAAATATGGTCCAGTTGGCAATTTTGCACTACAACCTATTTAAATATTTATTTAAAACTTCCACCAAAATTAGGGGATGTTAGTAGTAGCATATAACTCCACTTTATACAATAACCCACTGGTGTTCTTTGTAAAATTTGAGTAAATCAACCTCACCTTCATTCTGGTCCAGCTTGATGATTTGTACTGCAACCATATTTTAACTTGCTCCTTTACCCATGATTCTTTTTCCTGCTTATAGACCACCCTGCAAAACCCTTAAGCCCAGGAGAATGGACCCATTGGGAGATTTTTGGTCCATGAAATGGTGCCCTTAACTTTCTGTCCAGAATTGGTTTTCTTAAAATCTTGCACTAACAAGTTTCTAGTTTTGCCAAACTAACTTTACCACCCTATTATTCATCCAAAGAGACTATGATCTAGAGATTTTGGCCACCCCAAGAGTTGCCTAGATGCCATTGGCATTCTGTCAAACACCTTGGGTGCATGGTCAGTTTTGACATGAATTTTTAGTTTGCACTGTGAACTTGTTCCAATGACCTAGCAACCTTGTCCACTAAGCTCCCTGATGCCTCTAGCCTAGACCTGCTAATCCCCAGCTCCAACCAGGCCTCCTAGCTTGCCCTGGCATTTTGCCGAACAGTTGACGTGCACGCTCTGGGCGCGGCCAGAGCACACGTTTTACACGTGCGTGCGTGCGAGTCGCCGCGTCCCGCTGCCGCCTACCCGCACCCGTCCTGACCTCTCCCCTCTCCCAGCCGTCGCACCTGACCCCTCCCTCACCGCAGGGCCACCCTCGCCCCCTCCTGGCACCCCACAGCATCGCCACCGCTAGCCGCCGACAGCCGCAGCAGGCCACTGCCATGGACGGCGCCGCCCGAGCCACCCCCGCCCGCCAGCTGCCCCTGGAATAGGCCGAGCTCATCCTTTCGACCTGCCAAATCCTGCCAGCCATCGCCACGCGCCCTAGCTACAGAACGGAGGTCGCCGAAGATCCTATCCACGGCCGCCGCGAACCGACCTAGCCGCGTTATAAGTAGGGGCCCCGAGCTCGTCCAACCACTCAGGCAGCCTCAGGCCATCCCCTCGAAGCCCCACGGCTAGTAATCGTCGGGGGGAAGCCTTCTCCCCCATCTCCCGCCACCTCGGTCGCCGCCACGTCCCAGTCCCGTTTGTCGCAACCAGGGCCTCCCCTGCCCATACAACACCACCACCCGACTCCCCTGGATCGTGCGGAGCCACCCAAACCCTCAGCCATGAACGGAAGCCACCATAGCCCAAATCCCCAATCGTGCCCGAAGCCATCTCCGCCGCGAAGCTCGTCGCCGGCGACCCCCTCCACCCCCACCAACCTAGCAACTACCGGGAGGACCACCCTGGACTGGCGGATCCATGCCTACCCTCGAATGCCCTCGAGGAGCCGTCGTTCGCCGGCGAAGATCGCCGGAGCTCCGCCTCCGTTCGGCGAAAGGAGATGGAAGGCAGGGGACGACTGGTCAAACCTGACCTGTGGGCCCGTTGGACCCATTGTCAGTGACCCAGCCCCGCCGACGCGTGTTTTAAGTGGAAGCGTATTCCGCCGAATACGCTTTCGCCAAGTAGAAAGCGTAAGCCTCTCCGAAACATTTTCTTTTTTGTTTTATTTTAAAAACAGATTTTGACTAGCTATATCTTTTTAAATAAAACTCCAAATGAATTGATTCTTTTTCCTACCTCTCTCAAATTCCACCTAGTTTATTTTAATATTTATTTCAAAAATAATTAGGACAACTTTTTGTACTATTTTTGAAGTATGTGCTATTTGTATATTTCTTTTAAATAGGAATTTGGAGGGGAGATTATAACTTGCAAAAGTTTTGGAGAGCACCTCACCTCTCCACACCTCGAAGGCAAGCATTCTGAACCCTGGCATAATATTTTTGTGGGTTGCTTGATACGATTACAACGCCACTTTGACATGGAGCATTCGTTATTTTATGAGACGATATGATTATACGCATGAGTGTATAATGAAAGATCTTGCTGTTGGAAATGGATATGCTAATCCCCCTCGTATACCTTTCTTGCCTACCGAGCGAAAGCTGGGAAAGTATCTGTCTTGGGCAGACACGAGCTTGTCTCCGGTCTTCGTCGAGACGGTTGTGTTTGGTAGGGCATGGTGAGGTATGAGGAGTGGTGATACTACCTGTTGGTTGAAATATGTTTGTTATGCTAATCATGCAGGGAATACCTAAACCTCCCGAGTCGACCATAGATTGAGTCTTGTTCCAGTAACCCCAATACTTGTTTCGTACTACCACTTGTCCCTGCCACAGGTAGGGTACGGTTCAGTAAGTTGTCAACCCCTTCCTAGAACACACCGTACAGAGAGGCCATGGTGGAAGATACCGGAAGGCCTCCGGTAGGCATGCCACCTGGTCTGGGGGCATGGGTGTTTTCGGTTGTAGCCGAAGGGGTAGCTCCCCTAGTTTGCGCGCGGTATAAATTTTGTGATCCCATGTTAGTCGAGGTTGTAGCCTCCCCACTTAGAGTTTTTCTTAACGGGTGTCGTGGGTGATTCCAGGCACCGATAAGTTAGGCTGGTGTGTGCGTCAGGTGTGTTTTCAATCAAAAGACCGTAGACGGAATTAGTCCCGATGGACTAAAGAAATCCGTTACTCGTGGGTAAAGAGTACACCCTCTGCAGAGATTATACCTATTCGAATAGCCGTGTCCATGGTTAAGGACTACAGTCTGGGATGGGTCAAGTGTCGGTCTTAGTGTCGGTCTTCGGAGGAGAAACTACTAAACCAGAACATTGATTATGACCTATGACATATGATGATTATGATTATGATTATTTTGGACTAACCATTTGTATTATTTGAATTATTGATTATCCCTGGGACGGTTCTACCTCCTGGATATTCAATGTGATTATTCTTATACAAGCCCTTTATGTGGTGTCGCTCAGACGCCCGACTGTGGCATGCTTGTTACTTAAATTACTTATAAGCCCTTTATGTGGTGTCGCTCAGACGCCCAACTGTGGCATGTTTGTTACTTAAATTACTTATAAGCCCTTTATGTGGTGTCGCTCAGACGCCCGACTGTGGCATGCTTGTTATTTCCAATCACTTATAAGCCCTTTATGTGGTGTCGCACAGACGCCCGACTGTGGCATGCTTGTTATTCCTTTTATATATAAGCCCTTTATGTGGTGTCGCTCAGACGCCCGACTGAGGCATGCTTTATATTATTTTCCTTTCAAGGCGTCGCTTCAGACACCCGATCAATGCATCCTATTTCTACTCTCTGATTGCATAGTCATATTTGACATGATTAACCTGCTTGCATGCATCATGATTTTCATGTATGACAGACATAGTGATCATGGCATATTTCAGAGCATGATTATCTTTTGTCATATTATACCAGTGTCCATGATGTTTGCGAGTACATTCAAAGTACTCACTGGCTTGTCCCTGGCTATTGTCTTGGCTAGATTTCTTGCGTGGAGAGGAGCGTTGCGATGACAGCCCCGGAACCTACGCAATGGAGATAGCAGCCTCGCGAAGATAGGAGTTACCCTGGTCAGTTGTTGTACTCATAGGCCAGAATGGTCTTGTACTACATATCTTGTATTTTGCTTGGAGTTTCTGTATCAAGTTGGTGCCTCATCAGCTAACAGTAATCCTGGGGCTGGTGAGCACAAGGGCTGCTTTTGGGAAATTAATACCCCGAAAATCCGGTCCTGACATTTTGCCGTCGTCTGATCGTGCCAGGAACCACTTGCAACTGCCATGCCGCTTTTCTTTGAAAGGTTCTGGGATTAGGAAGGGTAGGGACACCAGGCGGCCTACAACATCATATCAAGTTGAAGTAAAATAAAAAAGGGCTCTTAGTTTAGTCAATCTTAAGAACAGCATGTTATGAGCATGAATATTTTTTCAGCAAATGTTGACAGTAATATAAGCAAGCCATCATGATATCATAGGAAAGTAACATACTGCTGTAACAGCCGTTTGTAGCGATGACTGGAGTAGGCCAGCAATACGTCCAGTCATAGAAGGAGTCAACAGCGTAAATGAAGCCCTGATGTTCATTGGCATCAGAGAACCATGGAGGATGTATGATCCTGCGATGGACGTGCAAATTTATCCACCTACCGCAGTGACCTATTAGATAGGCGAGACCGTGGTTGAAGAATGCAATTAGCCTGAAGTCTTTATAATTCGCAGATCTTGTGGGCACTTGGCAGATTACAACCTTGAGCAAATCAAACTTGGTATCATGTTGGCTACTGTAAGATTCCGAGTATTCTGGGCCGCGGTGCCAAACCAGCGTAGTGTTAATCGAAGGAAGGGGGATCAATCGCCGGGTGTAGACCTCCACGAGCATCCAGCTGCCGCGACAGTCGACGAGCACCATCCAAGACGTGTTCATGCTGACCCAGTACATACCGTTAATGTAGTTGAGGCTGACGGGGATCGGATCATAGTTAAGGGGGTTGATGCTCGCCACCCTATGATCGTTATGCTGCGTGACATGCCGTTTTTGAAGATCAGGCGGCATCAGCAAGCAAGGAGCTGGCTTAAAAAGCTCCGGCCTGAGGGCTTTGAGTACACGGTATAGCCCCGATGAGCACGCGGCGAGCGGCGTGGTACTGAGATTGTCCACACGCGAAACAATGAGCTTGATTACCTCTGTGGGGAGCGAATTCCAGCCACTCTTTTGGCAGACGCTGCTCGGTTCTGCCATTATTAGTGCTTGGGTTTCGGACGAGGGGGGGGGAGGCGCCTTAGCGGGGATGGAAGATTGGACGAGATTATGTATGGACAAAGATGGAGAAGCGAATATGTGCTGCGAGAAGTGGACAGGTGATGATGACTACAGCACGCCGCTTGACTTACAAGACACATACCACCAGCGTAGGGTCATGTCGATGCCAGACAACTTGCTTGAGTGATCACAATACTGGTACTCCCTACAATGCTATGCCCTAACTTGCTTGAGTAGAGTAGTAGAGTAGGACTCTTCTCTACTACTAGCACCGGAGGAGTAGTATATTCTAATCTAAAATAGTTACAAACTTCAATGCCCAAGCGTGGAACGACTACGAACCGTGCTCAAAGACCGTGTCTACGTGGTGTTTGGACATGGGCGACAACCTCAATGCCAACGGTGCTGCTCTCGTTGCACCGTATGTGTTTCTGTCCTTCCTGTTCGAAATCGTGGCAGAATTCATGTTTCTACTCTGTATCCTACTACTATGCTAGTCCACATGATTAGTTTCATCTCTGTTATAGCCGTCATGATTTATTTTGTGCTTATTCGGATTAAATCTCGTAGTAACTTGCTCATATGTTCAACTGGCACAATGTCCCCTACAGCCACTCCCGTTTCATGGACGGCCTGGTCGTTGTTGGAATTTTGCTAGTAGGCCTTTATAAGGTGAGCTCTTCTACCACTTGTATGAGCATGAGAAGAGGAGACCTACACGCGCGCTCCTTCTCCTCGCTCACCTTGCCACACCACGCCTCATCACGACGCACCGCGGGTTGCGGGATTGAGCCGAGCCGAGGACAGAGCTATACTCCCACGACCTACCCGACCCGCACAATATAGTTTCTCACCACTGTTCCAGATCATTGCGCCGCCAATCAAGTCTTCTCCATCCCTCCTTTAGGTGTGCACCAGGAGAAGGGACAGCGGGCCTCCAGAACCCCGCCTCTCGTGATCCTGTACGGGAGAGGGGCGATCAGGTTTTTGGGGAGCGCACTCGCTCGACTGCTGGCAGTGATGACTTCGCGAACGACGACTTATTCCCCGACCTCGGCACCTTCATCCTCGACGACATGGGCGACAACGTCAACGCCGGCAACCAGTGAGATACAGGGTGTAGGAAGAGGTTTGGGAATTTGCATGCCTTTCCAACCAGTGAGATACTCCGTACAAAGTACGACAGAGAAATAACCACAGAGAAGGAAGCTAAAAGTAAGCAATCAAACGAGCATTTTTGCATTTGTTTTGCATTGAATCATTTCACAAGCTTGAGTAGTGTTGTTTTTCTACTTTTACAAAAACCGCATCGTAATGTTAAAACGTGCATTTGCACATACATAAGTAATAGTAGTACTCCCTCCGACTAGGTGTATAAGTCTTCCCTCCTTCTTGGTCACGGTGCACAACCGAAGATGACTTATTGACCTGGACGGAGGGAGTAGCACAGTCTGCAAGCATATATCGAGAGAGACGTGTAGTGCGATAGTATATAGTAAAGTTTGTGCTATATGCACGTACTTGCAAAATGCGTACGAATACACAAGGTTTCCAAACTTTCCCTTTTACATACTTAATTAAGGACGCTAGAAATTCCTCAACGTTCGGGATTTATCATTTGCGTCCCAAAACTAATGAGATCGCCTTACGAAACAAAAATTATACTCCTCCTAAAAGCCACGGCACTCGCAGGAGCGCTTGCGGCACGCCACGAGTGCCCTGGTGCGCCGCCATTTCCCAGCGCGCTGACACAACGCCTCTTCCTCAGCCTCGCAACTCGCGAGGTGCTGATTGGCGGCTTGCCGGCGGGCGAGCGCGATCTCACCGGTGTGGTGATCCGGCGCCAACAGGTACTCCTCCTCGCTGGAAGCATGCACCCGGTCTATGTACCGCCAAGCGTAGATGAGGTGCTTGGGCCCGACTGCACTCAGGGCATTGGCACAGGCATCCTCCACCACCCTCACGGCCCTCACACGAGCCTTCTGCTAAAGAGCCAATTGCCTAACTCTCTCGGACGCGACATAGGCCTCCCAGGCAGCTTGTTCCGCGGTGCGCTTCTCTTCCTCAGCCTTCTTCTCTGCCTTTATTTTGGCATGCTCTGCTGGAGGCAAAGCCTCCCACAAGGCGATATCCATTTCTTTCCAAAGCTCCTCAAGGCTGGGGGGCTCGGCGGGCGGTGCGGCGTTCTCCTCGTAGCGGGGAGCCGAAGCATCCTCTGGCGCGCGTGCTGGCGAGATTGGGAATGCCGACGCGTCCACCTCGACACGTCACGACGAGGAGCGGAATGCCGATGCGTCCTCCTCGACTAGTGGCGGCGAGGAACGGAACGACGACACGTCGCGTCGCGATGAGGAGTGGAATGCCGACGCGTCCTCCTCGACTAGTGGCGGCGAGGACGGAACGGCGACGCGTCGCGTAGCAGCAAGGAGCGGAACACCGACGCGTCCTCCTCGACTAGTGGCGGCGAGGAACGGAACGGCGACGCATGACCGTCCGCACGGTGCAGCGAGGGGCTCCTAGGGCTTGGGAGGGGCGATGCCATGGTGGTCGACGTGAGAGGGAGGGGGAGGAGATAGCGATGAATGTGAACGTGAGGGGGAGGAGATAGCGATGTCGTGGGAGGCGCAGTATTTATAGCGAGCAATGGCACACCTGCGTAAGATATGGACTGAGCTATACTGACTTAACTGCAGGTCCAATTGCGTCACTGACATGTGGGCCAGACTCCTGTTGGGCCCATATGTCAGTGACCGAATGCACCTGCAGTTAAGTAACAGCTACGTGGGCATATTTGTTGGAGTAAATTACGGGGGAGCGAAGGGGTGGAAATATTGCTGGTCACAACGGATTGGACGAGCGTGGGGGGAGGAGAGTCATGCATGCAGATTTTTTCACATGGGGTGGAGTGGTGGGACCGCCGGAGGGAGAAGGAGAGTTTGGCAGGCATATTGTTTCCATGCATGTAGAGGAAAAGATTTGGAGACGAACATGCTTCCTGTAGGTATGGGGAATGGTGCATAATAAGTCATCTTGCATGCCGGGCTAGGTATAGTCTCAAGTCATTAAAAACAAACACGCCCCACACATGTTCATATTTCAAGGTGCACTAAATTATTGCATGCGATGATTAAGGCTGGCCATAATGGTGGTATCTTAGCTGGTATCATGCACACGGGAATAGCAAACATGCTGACGTGGCAAAGAATTAAAGAAGAGAGGGGGGGTTAGAGTAACTAGTGTTCATGCATGCATTGGTAAACACATTTTTTGTGGAGAACGACAGCACAAGTTGAGTACTTTTGCAGACTTCAAAAACTATTCCACAATGTCAAATCAATATTTTTACACTCATTATAAAACGTAGTTCTTATACTCATTATAATCAGTACTCCCTTCGTCTAGGTGAGCAAGTCATCTTAGATTGTGCACTGTGACCAAGGAGGAGGGGAAGACGAGAGATCTTAATGTTTATTTGCTAATTAATAGCATTGCATGCAATGAACTAACCACTGCATGTCGTGTTTGGTAGTCTCAAGTCATTAAAATCATGCACACCCACATCTCCTACAGGTTGATATGTCAAGAAACAAGAAACGAGGTAGAAGTTAATGCACCGCGCCTAAGTGTTTTGGGAGTATTGTAGATATTGATATTTTTAGTATAAATTTGGTCATGGGATTTCATTGATGCCTGTCAAAGCGTTGACAGGTCTGCTATGCGTGACCTGAAGATGAAAGTGTTGAGCATCTCGAAGTTGATCAACAATCTTCAATTGTCAAAGATTAGCCGTTCGGCCAATAAGGTGGCACACTTAATCGCTAAGTATAGCTTTGACAATAGATTAGATGGTATTCTTGTAAATAACATACCGCCCTGTCTGGTGAATATTGTATCGAATGGGTGTACTGGTGTGGCTGGTTAATTAATATAAGGTGGTGTTAAAAAAAGTATAAATTTGGTCAAACACTTTGCAAACGGTTGACGGGAGTAAAAAGGACCAGATGGAGTATCATGCATGCGGAGTAGGCAAAAAAAATTGCTTGTCTAAAAAAAGGCAAAAAAATTTGCTCATTTATAGCCGGTCGAAGTCTCAAAGGGCGCGACCGCACCAGGGAGGCGAAGGTCATGGGAGGCGCGACGTTTGATGGAATTAAGTGAAGTTACATCCACGCGCCGGCATGGCGTGCGAACAGGCAGAAGCTATACCGTCAGGCCTACGATATGGGTCTAGTAGACATGACATCTAGTGGGTCCCGCATAGTTCTAGAGAACTCTTTGGGGGCTTGCAGCCTTTTATCCACCGGGCAAGCCAGCAACCCCACGCCATTCACACGCCCTACTCGTCCCCGTCTTCTACCTTACAACAGTTCGCTCCCAGTCATCCCGTCCTTTCATATTAGTTCGCTCCCAGTTTTTTTGTGGGGTACAACAGTTCAACTTCTCTTAACCCTCCCCCAAAATCCATGTCCTCCCAAATCTCCATGGTTGCCGTTGAGTACCAGGTTAGAGCCATCACCGGCGATCAGTTCATTGTCATCTACACACGTGGATCTGAGACGGTGAAAGCATGGCTTGCTCGCTTCCTACGCATGTTTAACAGTTCAACGGATGAGTGGGTCGCTGGGCTAGATGTTGAGTACACCACGGTCCTGGGACAAGAGAAGGATCTAAAGGACCAAGAGAGGAAGAATCCCGCCGTGATCCAGGTTTGAGTACATAATGTTTTCTTGGTCTACCACATATGCCATGCCGATGTTGAGTGCCAGGATTTTAAGAACTTCCTCAAGGACAAAAGAGTGAAATTCGTTACTGTAGGATTTAAGAACGACAGTGACATCCTGCGTCGTATAGGTCTCATTGTAGGCCAGCCCTTCAATCTCCAGAAGGCAAGCCTGGTGTCCTCCTCTCAACCTTCAATGCTGACCCTGGCAGCAGCCATGATTGATCCTTCGTACGCTAAACTGAAGAAACCTCATCACGAGTTTCATCATGCATGGGAGTCGAAGACATTAGATGAAGATCACATCCTGTACGCAGCAATGGATGCCTACCTTTGTTTAAATATCTACAAGGGCTGGATGAAGAAGCAGAGCCCAGTGTCCGGTTCAAGCAAAGAAGCGTCGGCGAAGAGGAAGAGGAAGAGGGAGGAGGACGAAGTCGAGGACGTGGACTCGGACTCCAAGTTGGTGGCAGTGCCATCGCTCATGCTGGTTCTACTGCAGTGTCAAGCGGACTAGTTGCTTATTAGTTTATTTTCAAGGGTGTGTTGTGCTGAGGCCCCAGCAGAACTATGTTTATGTTCTTTCTCGTTATTTGAACTCTTTAGTACGTACAGTAGTACTAGTACTATGTCTTCCTACTGTTCTTGTTGTAGTTGGTACTACTGCTCGTATCTTCGTGTTCCTACTGTACTTAATACGTTCGTACTAGTAGTATAATTTGGGTTAGTCGATTTGTGAAAGAAGTTCGACGGAGCGAAGGAAGAAGACGACAGAAGAGGTGGAAGAAGCCCTTCTAGCCATCCATGTTGCATCAAATGGCTCACATCAGTCGACTGACTCAAATTGCTCCTTCAGATTGCAGGATCCACGTGGCATTCAAGGTCTCAAAGGTAGATTCCATGTCTGCACCCGGTTTGCAGGCTCGACGCGCGCGCGACTGGCTTCCGCCGCGACAGCCACCATGCGCGCCTCCTCCGCGCGGGCGGAGACGACAATGACACGCTAGTTCCTCCTCACCGGCGTGCTGGAGCACGAGCTCGTCCTCCTCTTCGTACGCTGTGTGCATAGACGCGGCTCCACCAGCTGCTCGCGTGCTTGGCAGCACAGCGGCATCGCGAGGAGGGACTACAGACGACGTGAGCGGGCGAGCCTTCGGCTTCATGGCACAGGGATGGCGGCGACACGGCGGTGATGGGCGAGAAATTGTTGGCCGGAGCAGGCGGGCGCCGGCATGCGCAATGGCGGTGGCGGCATATTCATGAGTGCGCGTGTGGGAGCTTACTTTAGTTTTATATATAAGGTTGGTCAAACTTAAAAGAAAACCGTACTAGTACACGTAAACATTAGACTTAGGCAGCGCTTTTATTAGATAGGCTGGTCACAATGGGGACGAACTTAGGAGTAACATCACACACTCCAATACAACTTTGCTTATGTGGCACATATTTAATGAAGAGAGATGTGCTTGTGGTAACTAGCTAAGTTACCGGAACATCACACACTTCAAGAAACAATGAGTCTATAACCTAATAAATACATCGTTGCATGACACTACATAGATGTTCCTACCCACTATGGAGGTAGTAACATAGTCTAGGAAAGTGTGTAAGTTACTAGCTTATGTTCTTGCCCATTGTGACCAGCCTTAGTACCACAGCCACGATACGGAATCCTATGCAAGCGCGTGAACCGTGGCCGCGCGGTCGATCGAACGGCGCGTCAGCGTGTCGCACTCGAAGGACATCCACCGAACCTTTTTGTGTGTGTGAAAACAATCCTCGAATATTACCCAACTTTTTTTCCTATGAAAGTTCTTGAGGCTACAATATTTCCATATATTTGAATTTAGCTCCAGTTCGTGTTTATTTGGATTTGGATGTTTTAGGTGTGCCCTAGTTTTTTTAATACTAATTTTGTGTGTGTGACTGAGACAGAACGTGTGTATGTGTCCATATGTGTGTTGTGGCGGAAGGGCAATGTGGAGATGGTGTGCGTGTGATACAGACATAGAGAAGTGTGAATGTGCAAATGATCGTGCATGAGTGAGACATAGACAGATGCCGATACATTATGTATACATGAGATAACGGTATTCTAGTTTACTTGTGTGTGTGTGTGTGAGAGAGAGAGGGAGAGAGAGACAGAGAGAGGAGCATCCGTAACACAACAACCATCTCTCTTGATTCGTCCGTCCCTCGCACGGTCGCATGCAACACATGCATCAACGCGCACATTTTGACACCCTCACCCGGCCCCTGCCCACATCAAGGCCCGCACAATCTCTTCGTGAATACCCATTTCTCTCCTTAGGTTTGTTTTCTCTAGATATCTGACACACACACACACACACAGACACACGCAACACAACACACACACACACACACACTCCCCCGAGCACACAATTCATCCCCATCCAAGGTTATACGGCGACCACTCTCGCTTGTGCTTCTTTGCACCCCAACATTGTCGGCGTTCTGGGAACGGGGGTCCCTAGACTTGCCTGCCTGCGGCCCGCGGCGTGGCTCAAAGGGGGCCCAGCACGGCCCATCTTCATCAACACAGACCCAAGACCCTTGCGAGGGGCCAAGCCTCGCGGGGCGGATGACACGGAGCTTCCTCAGGCACGGCCTCATCAGGCTGGCTCACGAGGAGGCGGAGAGATCAAGGCGGGGTACCTCACGAGGTGCCCATGACGCAAGCCATGACGACCAAGGGCGCCAGGCGGGCGCCAGCCCGCGCAGTGTCCTCCTTTCCTCTTTGGTGCAAAGGGAGCAAGCGCAGGCAAGAGCATCAAGCAAAGGCACCCGTTTCGGTGCAACGAGATCAAGACCAGTCCAACGGTAGGGAAGAAGTCATTGTGGAGCCCAAGCTAGCGTCACCACCAGAGCCTTTGGCAGGCGAGGACCAACTTTAGTCAGGATAAGTGTACTAGATGTTCCCCTTCAAAATGGCCAATTGTTGGCGCCCTTCCCACTCAATATTTGGGAAGAGGCCCAGGCCTTTGCCTATAAATAGGACTAGCCACCCCCAGGGTAGAGGGACGGAGAAATCGGAGAGAGACAATTGGGATCAGATCGAGTAGCATCGATCAGAGGGAGAGAGAGAAGAAGGGTGACTGAACTCCTCCTAGCAGTTCATCCCCCAGCCAAGAACCAGCCCTCGCGAGGCTGTTCTCCCTTGTATGGCTCATCATCATCGGCCCAAGAGGCAATCCACCACACCAAACTAGAGTAGGGTATTACACCACAACGGTGGCCCGAACTAGTATAAACCCTGTGTCTCTTGTGCTGATTCTTTCGATAGCTTAGATCCGAGAGAGGCGGCGGGGTGCAGGTAGGTAGAAGGCAAGATCTCTGCGCGCACCCCAGAGTTCGAACCTCAAGGGTCTGCCGGAACCCGAAATCCGACATTTGGCGCGCCAGGTAGGGGTGCGCCGGAATCCACCTTCTACCACTTCGTGCCCCATCGCGTCATCATCACCATGTTCGGCGACCAGGCGGGAAACCCAGATCCATGGGCAGCATGGCCCACCCGCGTAGAGCCGCTCGCCTCGGGCGACCCCATGCCCCAGGCAGCTCGCGGTCCGCAGGGCGCTGCGGGCCACGAGCGACGCGAACAGGCTTCGACAGCTCTCACACCGAGGCAAGTGCGGTCGGCAGCAAGGGCCTCCAACCACGCCGCGACCACGACACCGTACACCTGCCGAGAGCAGGCGAAGTCGAGGGCCGCGCTCACGGTGGCCCGAGAGCTGCTGCAGTGCAGGCTGCTGGAAGGCGGCCGCGACTTGCTGCTGGAGCGGGTCGCTGAGCTCCTGGGCTTTGCCGCCTCGGGGGCTCACCCCTTCTGCACCCAGCTCCCGCCTCAAGCCCTGGGCGGCCCACGCGGGGGCTCCGCGTGCGCCCGCGGGCTTCAAGGCTACTCCAATGCCAGCGAGGTTGTCGGCACTGGACCAGCGGCGGCGCTGCCCCCGCCCCCGGTCCGCGAAGAAGAAGGACTCGACGTGACCCACGGCCCCAGTGGACAGCCGTGCTACCACCCCACGGTGGGCGCATCAAGCAGAGCTGCATGGCACGCGGAGCACTATGGCGTGGCCTTTGGGATGACGGCGCCAGAAGAATACATGCCCCACATGATGGACCAAGGGCACCCTCACAAGGGTGAACAAGGATCGCTCCTCAGCCCAAGCTGGGGGGACGAGGCGCCAGAAGCTGACTCTTCTAGGAGCCCCGGGACGGCCCCACTGGCCACGCTGGAGGCAACGATTATCGGGTACCGCTAATTTCTCAGGAGCAGGCATACGCTAATCATGGATCGCAGGAGGTGCGGGTCGCCACAGCGAGCAGCTGCCCCGCTCCCACAGTCTGCTACCCCTCGGGAGGAGGGCGTAGGGGGCTGCAGGAGAGGGGCAGAGATAAGACGTCACCACCGCGGCGTTCGGAGCAAGGCGTTCTCAGGAGGTAGGCCCTCTGCCGGGGAGGTGCCTCAGGGCCTGCCCCTGGCGGAGGACCCGTGGTCATCGGGGGAACCGTTGGCGACCGCTCTACCCCATTGACGGCGTCCTGGTTTCCGGTCGTCGTTGATGGCACTAGGGTGTGGCACAAGGCAGGGCCCTCGTCTGGCGATATGAAGCAAAGCCGGTACCTGTGAAGAAGGCCCAGTGCCTGTGAAGCTCGCCGCCCCATGACACTCTCACGTAATAATGAGTGGGGCTGTACACGCCCTGGACTCTCAGGGGTGCCGGCCTCAGGCCTGCTCCCTCCCACGCCCAGTGGACAGCACTTAGCTCCACGCTGGTGAGAAGACGTCCAAGACTAGATTAGGTGCCGGACGCGGCCTTTTATCTGCTTTCATTGCTTCTCCCTTTGGTTGTCACTTTCCCCCGCTGGATTTAAGTTGGATTCGAATTTGAGATTTGCGTGTGTTCGGGGAGGGGTGCTTAGTCTCGTTCGAGCAATTTCTCGCGTTTTGGTTACCACTTCGCCTCAGCTACCTCCCCTCGTGAGCCCCTCGCGAGCCGGGTCAGGCCTAGCTTGCACGCAGCCCAGACTGCCGCCGCCGCGTCCTCTCAGGAGGGTTTTTCACTGCAGATCCTACGGATTCGATCAGGGAACACTTGGGACACCACAGCCTCCCACGGGCTACCTCAGGGCCCGCACGGGACGAAGGTAAACTAGCCAACCAGCGTGTCGCTTAGCAGCCACTTGGTGCGGGCGCATGTGCAATGTAACATCTACTAATACGATGAACACAAGTCTTACATGAGGGGCTCCCCCTCCCAAAATGCTCTCACAGCCATCAGGCCAAAACCTGAGTTCTATTCATGCAGGGTAAGGAAATAGGAACGATGCGGAATCAGTCGGATAAATCCCCCAATGCATCCTCAGGAGCACCTCCTGAACTGTCGCTGGCGTCGCTGGGCTCGTCATCGCTGTCTGCATTGCCGCCAGCGGCGTCAGGGCCGTTCACCACACCACCCTCGTCGGCAGCCACGATCACGTCGTCGTTGTCTGAAGCGAAGGCCCTGACAAGAGCATCCACATTGTCCTCCACCCAGTGCGCCAGGTCGTCTCGGACGGCCTGGGGGACTGGGGCGATGTCAGTGTCGAAATCGAAGAGGGGATCCATGTTCCGGAGATGGCTGAAGACACAGGAAAAGGCACGCCCGAGCAGGGCGTGGCTCCTCTCCTTCACCAACCTGTCGGCCCTACCCGACCGCGCCTCCAGCTGCGTCACCACGGCGGTGAAGAACTGAAGGTTGCCAGCATAGTTGATTGCGTGCGGCTCACTAACGGCCGCCTCGGAGATGTTGCCCAAGGCTGTGTTGGCTCTCTCCCGGAGCGTGGTGAGCATGGGGCCGTGCTCATACTCCAGGACCTGCCGCTGACGTATCTCGTCCGCATTCTGGCGCGCGACGGCCTCAGCCTCCTCCACCCGCTGGCGAAGATGGAGCACCTCGGCCTGGGAGGTGGTGGACTCCACTTGCGCTACCTCAAGGGCGGCCCGAGAAGCGTCGGCCCACCGCGTCACTTCCTCCAGCTTGGCCCTCAAGGCAGCAGTCCTACCTTCAGCCTCGGCCCGGATCAACCCCAGCCTCCCCTCGAACTCGCGCTCGAGGTCCAAGCGCGCCATCGCCACCCGACGCCCAACCTCCTCCAGGACACGGGCTTCCTGTGCAGCAACATCATCCTCCGCCTGTGTCACCAAGCGCTCCCTCGTCTCTAGCCGCTCATACTCGCGGGTGCGTTCGGTAGCTTCCAGCGTCAACGCCTCCTCATGCTTCTGGGGCTCTGCTGGGTCGCCAGAGGCCACCTTCATCGATGCGAGAGCCGCCTCGCGCAGCTCCACTTGCTCCTCCACTGAGTGGCACCAGGCCAGGAGCTCCCGAGCCCACTCCTCCGCCGCCTCTCGCCGTCGGTCAGCTTCCCGGGCCTCCTCAGCGGCCTGAGATCGGGCCTCCTGAGAGGCCTCTAGCGACGCCTTCGCCTTTTCATCGTTAAGATCGCGTTGATGGCGCGCAAGGGCGATGGCGCCCTCCAGCTCGCGCCTCTCTGCAGCCAGGCGCAGGCCCTCGATGTCGAGGCGCGAGTCTTCATCAGCAAGCTCCTCCCCAAGCAGGTTCACCGCGTCAGCCGCCCTTCGAAGAAATCCTTGGCGACGAGCGCGACGCTCCCGGGCGCGCTCTAGCACGTCTTCCACACCATCATCTGCCCCAAGCAAGCGCGGAGGGCCACAAATCAGCGCTCCCCCTCCTGGCAGGGGGCTGGGGGCTGGCACCCTCGCGACGGCCGGGTGCGCCACGCCGGAAGCCCGACCTGGAGCTAGCCCGCCTCCAGATGAAGGGCGCAGGGAGCGCCTCAGCCAGTCGCAGTCCACGACCAGACGAGAAGCCCACGGCAGGCTGGCTATGCCACGAGAAGGCCCGCGAAGGAAGATCGCGGGGTACGCAGGACCTTGATGCACCTCGGGACGATTCGCCCCACCGATCACCCTCACCACGAGGGTTGTGCTGCTCGGAGCACTTGAGGACAGCGGAGGGGGGAAGCCAAGGGGGATGGCACCTCAGCCTCCTCCGCAAGCTCGGCTGGAAGGGGCCTGCGGAGCAAGGATCAGTAAAAGCAACAAGAGGATCGGGACCTGGAAAAGGAGAAGGCTTAGTCATCTCTGGCGAAGTACTTCCTACGCTTCAGCAGGCGACAAGGGTAATCGTCGCCCAGGGCCTCCGTTTTCTTCCAGAGGGCCTCAAAGTCCACGCGGAAGCGGCCCAAGAGTTGAGCGCAGGGATCAACCTGCGACGAAGATGGAGCGTCAAGGCGATCCGCGTCAGGGGCGCCTGCCTGATACGCTTTGCCAATCGCCTCGCCCAAAGAAGCAGCTGGAGCCTCAGGGGCCTTAGCCGCAGGCGCTGAGGGCAGCTGCTCACCCCCCTCAGCCTTAGCGGCACGGGCCCCAGGAGCTGCTCCCTCATGAGGATCGCCCGGCATTGTCACCCCGTCGGGAGCCCCCTCGGCCTCTGGCGCCTCATGCCTCCCTGCTCCGCCACTTGAGGAAGAGTCGCCTTGGCCGACTGGAAGGGCAGTCACCACCATTGGGTTCTCACGAGGCCCCTGGAGGCCGGCGGGGCGCGACCCCCACTCATCGAAGATAGGTATCTGATTCACAAGGTCGCCCCTGTTCCAGCAGAGGTATAGCAAGGCCCCTCCCCGCTGGATGCTGCCAGGGTTGGGGTCCCCAGTCAGGATCAAGAGCGCTGTCCTCGTGTAACACCCTCAATGCGACTATATCTCCCATGTGTCGAGGCACGACTTAGAGGCATAATCGCATTGAAGGCATATGTCGCAAGTTAGGCAATCTTCACAACATCCCATGTAATATGAATAATAAAGGGGAGATAACATAGTTGGCTTACACTCGCCACGTCAATCAAGTACATAAATAACATTACATCATCCAAACACTCATGGCCCGTCTATGGCGCCAAAATAAAAGAGAACCCAACATGCGACAACGGTCCCGTTCACCCCCAACTGGGCACCACTACTGATCATCGGGAAAGGAAACATAGTAACGTTGAGAGTCTTCGTCGAACTCCCACTTGAGCTCAAACGCGTCTCCTGGAGCGGAATCATCAGGCCCTGCATCTGGTGTAATAGTAATTTGTGAGCCACAGGGACTCAGCAATCTCGCACCCTCGCGATCAAGACTATTTAAGCTTATAGGTATGGCAAGGTAAATATATGTGGAGCTGCAGCAAGCGACTAGCAAGTATGGTGGCTAACTTATTCGCAAAAGAGAGCGAGAAGAGGAGGCAAAGCGCGAGCGAGAAACTAGAGAGCAACCTGCGCAAACATTACTCCAACACCGTGTCCACTTCCCGGACTCCGCCGAGAAGAGGCCATCACGGTAACACACTCAGTTGATTCATTTTAATTAAGTTAAGGTTCAAGTTATCTACAACCGGACATTAACAAATTCCCACCTGCCCATAACCGCGGGCACGGCTTTCGAAAGTTCAAATCCCTGCAGGGGAGTCCCAACTTAGCCCATGACAAGCTCTCACAGTCAACGAAGGAATAGACCTCCTCCCAAGACGTTCCGATCAGACTCGGTATCTCGGTAATTCAAGACACTTCAACAGGTTAAAACAAGACCAGCAACACCGCCCGAATGTGCCGACAAATCCCGATAGGAGCTGCACATATCTCTTTCTCAAGGCACACTCAGATAAGCAATCCGTACAACTAAAACCAGCCCTCGAGTTTCCCCGAGGTGGCGCTGCAAGGGGCTCTAGTTTGGACCAACACTCAGAGGAGCACTGGCCCGGGGGGGTTAAAATAAGATGACCCTTGAGTCTGCAGAACCCAAGGGAAAGAAAAGGCTAGGTGGAAAATGGTAAAACCAAGGTTGGGCATTGCTGGAAAAGCTTTAATCAAGGCGAACTATCTAGGGGTTCCCATTATAACCCAACCGCGTAAGGAATGCAAAATCCGGTAACATAACACCGATATGACGGAAACTAGGGCGGCAAGAGTGGAACAAAACACTAGGCGAGAGGCCGAGCGTTCCACCCTTTACCAAGTATATAGATGCATTAAGATAACATAGCAATATAATGATATCCCAACAAGTAAATAAATGTTCCAACAAGGAACGGCCTCCAATCTTCATCTGCAACTAGCAACGCTGTAAGAGGGGCTGAGCAAAGCGGTAACATAGCCAATCAATGGTTTGCTAGGACATGGTGGGTTAGAGGTCTGACATGGCAATTTGGGAGGCTTGAAAGCAAATGGTAGGCATCGTAGCAATGTCATAGCAAAAGCGCGAGCAAACTAGCATATCAAAGATAGTAGTGATTTCGAGGGTATGATCATCTTGCCTGCACAGTTGTCAGAGTTGACTGGATCCTCGAAAGCAAACTCAACGGGCTCCTCGTTAGCGAACTCGTCTCCCGGCTCTACCCAACAAGACAAGCAAGCAACAAGGATACAATCAACCACGTGCAAGGATCAAACAAGATGATGCAAAGATGATATGCTAAGAGGGATGCGATGCGGGATGCAAAATGCAAGATATGACAGGAAATGCATGAACCTAGCCTCAACATGGAAATCCAAGTGTGCCAATGGAAAGATGGGATGAAATCGCTTGAAAACGATATAAAGAACACCGGAATCGGAGTTACGGTTTGGAAATCGCAAGCGATTCAAAAATGACACCCGTCTGCGATTTACAGCAAGTAGGCATCTTAATGCAATGGAATGAACATTCTACAGCACCCAAACATGACAACAAAATACATAGCAGGGATGCATTCAAGATGCTTAACAAAAGTCTAGCACTGAGCTGCGGCCAAATCATCCATTAACAGGTTCAAACAAGCATGGCAAAAATGCATATGACAAACAGATTTCAGACTGTGAAATTAACACTTGTCTGGAATTTCAGATCAGGTAGCCCTCTTTGGAGCAACAAAACTATATGCTACAGGACCTGAACATGGCAAAGTAAGGCATGGCATGGAGCTATTCAAAGAGCTTAACAAAAGTCCCTTAGTTACCTTAAGCCAAAAGGGATCAGAAAATACAATTGCAAGCATGTGAACATAGCAAAAACATAATCAGTTTTCAGACTTAGTGAAAACTGGCACATGCTGAAATATAACTCAAGTAGGCATGTTTACGAGCTTGATGCACTCACTATGGTGCAAGTCATGACAAAACAAGCATACATCCATCAAGAAGGCACAAAATGCAAGCTAGACATGGCAAGAACAATGGCATAGCATGCACGGATCAACTACAACATCATCGGCAAAATTGCAAACAAGTTGACAATCTACCCAGATTCACAAAGTAGCAAAAGTAGAGCTCGATTGACTCAAGCTAGGGTGCTCCATAATTGCAAACAAAGGCATGGATGGATAGAGCACTACAATATTAACAAAACATCCTTAATGATCATCCTCAAAAGAGGCACGGATCACTAGGAAACAACATGAACATATGACATCATGAGATAAACAGCTCCAGGAGTTAGTGAAATTACGAAGTCCCTCAAAACAGAATTAGCAAGTGCACCACTTTGCAAGCTTGCACAAGTCACCACACACATCACAAAAATACATGGGTTGCACCTCTGGAAATATGACAAAACCCTTAACAAAACACATGTAGAGCATCAGGGCATATCATGCACACATTAATCATGGCAAAAATGACAAAAACCTAAATGGGGTAGCAGATCTGACAATTAACTCAAGTAGCCCTCTTCTAACAGCATTTCGGGCATCAAGATGAACTCAAATGAAAATGATGCAATGGAATGAAATGATGTACTCTTTGATATGAACATTTTGATATGCTATATGCAAGAATCGGAGCTACGGATGCAAAGTTACGGCAGGTCAAAGTATGCAACATGAGCTAGGGTTTTTGAGAAAAGTCAACCTCCGAATTTCCAGATCTGAGATTTGCACGTGGATCGAGGACGGCCGGCGAGGTACTGTTCACACCGGAGTTCGCCGGGATGAAGAGGCAGCGGCCGGCGAGAGGAGGTGGTGGCCGGATCCGGTCGGGGCCAGGGCGGAGGCGGCGGTGTGGAAGCCGAGGCGGCGGGGCGGCGACTGGCGCGCGGCCCGCTTGGGCGGCGACGCGGAGGACGGCGCCGGCGATGGGGCGCGGCGTCGCTGGCTGGCGAAGGGCGGCACTCGGGGAAGAGGAGCCAGGCGCGGGCGCGACGTGGGAGGAGGGCGGCGGCCGGCGCGGGCTCGCGGGGGCCCTCCCTGGGCCTGGCGGGCCGCGGCGGTGGAGGCGGTGGCGTTGCCACGTGGCGCGATAGGAGTGGGCGGCGGCGACGTCCGGCGCGGTGCGGACAATGTCCGGCGCGCGGAGATGATTTTTAGGGTTTTGGAGGTAGGAGGAGATCCGAAAATCGGGGGGCCTTTAAATAGGCATAGAGGGAGCTAGGAGAGTCCAAATGAGGTGCGGTTTTCGGCCACGCGATCGTGATCGAATGCTCTATATGATGGAGCAGAGTTAGGTGGGTTTTGGGCCAAATTGGAGGGGTGTTGAGCTGCAACACACACGAGGCCTTTTCGGTCCCTCGGTTAACCGTTGGAGTATCAAACGAAGTCCAAATGATACGAAACTTGACAGGCGGTCTACCGGTAGTAAACCAAGGCCGCTTGGAAAGTCTCGGTCCAATCCGGAAATGTTTAATCCCCACACACGAAATAAAGCTAGAAATGGCCACCGGGGGAGAACGAAGCGCCAAAATGCAAAACGGACAACGGGGAAAAAGCTGGAATGCATGAGACGAACACGTATGCAAATGCAATGCACATGATGACATGATATGAGATGCATGACAACAACAACAACACACGGAGACAAAGACCCGAACCCGAGGAAATAAATATAACTTAACGCCGGAAACGACAAGAGTTGGAGTACAAATTGGGAAAGTTACATCCGGGGTGTTACAACACTCCACCACTACGAAAGGATCTCGTCCCGAGATCTAGGACTGAAAGAACGCCGGGTACTCAGAACGGAGGTGATCCTCGCGTTCCCAGGTAGCTTCACGGTCGGATTGGTGTGACCACTTGACTTTGAGAAATTTGATTGACTTGTTGCGAGTCTTGCGTTCAGTCGCTTCAAGAATAGCAACTGGGTGCTCACGATAGGAGAGATCTTCTTGGAGCTCAATGTCCTCGAAATTGATGGTGCGGTCAGGAGTCTTGAAGCACTTTCGAAGCTGAGAGACATGGAACACGTCATGAACATTTGCAAAGTTTGAAGGAATCTCGAGTTGATAGGCGAGCTCGCCTCTCTTGCTGACAATCTTGAAAGGTCCCACGTATTAGGGGCAAGTTTCCCTTTGATACCGAAGCGACGAGTACCTTTCATAGGAGAGACACGGAGGTAAACATGATCTCCGATCTCGAAAGCCAAATCACAGTGCTTACTATCATAGTAGCTCTTCTGACGGGATTGGGCTGCTTTGAGGTTATCACGAATGACTTTGCACATTTCTTCTGCCTCTGTGATTAAGTCATTACCCAAAAACTGACGTTCACCGGTTTCAGACCAGTTGAGAGGGGTACGGCACTTCCTGCCATACAGAATTTCAAATGGGGCCTTGCCCGAACTTGCTTGAAAACTGTTGTTGTAGGAGAATTCAGCATAAGGAAGACAATCCTCCCACTTCATGCCGAAGGAGATCACACAAGCCCTGAGCATATCTTCAAGAATCTGGTTGACACGCTCGACTTGACCGCTAGTTTGAGGATGGAAAGCTGTGCTGAAGTGGATGTTCGTGCCCATGGCCTTCTGAAAAGAATCCCAAAACTTGGATGTAAAGATGCTGCCATAGTCTGAAGAGATCACTTGTGGAATACCGTGCAGAGAAACAATACGAGAGGTATAGAGTTCCGCCAGTTGAGCTGCAGTGATCGACTCTTTCATATGCAGAAAGTGAGCCACTTTGGTGAGTTTGTCGATGACAACGAATATAGCATCATTGCCACGCTTGGACTTTGGAAACCCAGTCACGAAGTCCATCTCAATGTGGTCAAACTTCCATTCTGGAATGGCAAGAGGTTGGAGGAGACCTACTGGCCTTTGGTGTTATGCCTTCACTCTTCTGCAGAAATCACATTCATTCACGAATTGAGCAATTTCACGCTTCATTCGAGTCCACCAATAAGCTTGCTTGAGGTCCTGATACATCTTCGTGCTCCCAGGGTGGATGGAGAGGAGAGAATTGTGAGCCTCATTCATGATCACTTTACGAAGGTCACCTTTGGGTACAACAATACGATCCTCGAAGAAAAGAGTGTCCTTATCATCAAGGCGGTAGCACTTGTACTTGGACTGGATCTTGGCAATCCCAATCTTCACCTTTTTCACCATAGCATCAAGAAGCTGGGCTTGGCGAATCTGGTCTTCTAAGGTAGGAGAGACTTGAAGGTTGGCGAGGAATCCTTGAGGAACAACTTGCAGATTAAGTTTGCGGAAAGCTTCACAAAGCTCTGGTTGATAAGGCTTGAGAATCAGACTGTTACACTAAGCTTTCTTGCTCAATGCGTCAGCAATCACATTGGCCTTGCCTGGAGTATACTCAATACTTACTCTTGAATCATTTCGACCCATCGAGTTTGCCTGAGGTTGAGATTAGGCTGAGTGAAGATGTACTTGAGACTCTTGTGATCAGTGAAAATGTCCACTTTTCTTCCCAATAGAAGATGTCTCCAAGTCAAAAGAGCATGCACAACTGCCGCCAACTCGAGATCATGAATGGGGTATTTCTTCTCATTAGGCTTCAATTGGCGAGAGGTATAAGCAACAACTTTCTTCTCTTGCATCAATACTGCGCCAAGACCTTGTAGAGAGGCATCACAAAAGACCTCGTACGGTTTGGATTCATCAGGTGGAGTCAGAACTGGAGCAGTGATCAATTTCTCTTTCAAAGTGTTGAAAGCAATATCACACTCCAGAGACCAAACGTACTTGATGTGCTTCTGAAGAAGATTTGAGAGAGGTTTCGCGATCTTAGAAAAGTTTTCAACGAATCTTCGGCAATAGCTTGCGAGACCGAGAAAACTGCGGAGTTGCTTCACATTCTAAGGAGGTTCCCAATTCACAATTGCAGACACCTTCTCAGGATTCACGGCGATGCCCTTGGAAGAGATGATATGACCAAGATAAAGAACCTCATTGAGCCAAAATTCACACTTGGATAACTTGGCGTAGAACTGATGTTCTCTGAGCTTATCGAGTACCAAACGCAAGTGCTTGGCATGATCTTCCTTGTTCTTGGAGAAAACCAGAATGTCGTCAAGATAGACCAAAACAAAGTCATTGGTGTAGGCATTGAAGATCAAGTTCATCATGCGAGAGAACGTCGGAGGAGCGCTGACGAGGCCAAAAGACATGACAGTGTATTCATATGAACCAAAGCTTGTCCTGAAAGCCGTCTTGGGAATATCTTGCTCACGGATTCGAATCTGATGATAACCCATATGGAGATCAAGCTTGGAGAATACTTGAGCACCTTTGAGTTGTTCGAATAGCTCATTGATGTTGGGAAGTGGATATTTGTTCTTGATGGTCTTCTTGTTCACTGGACGGTAATCAACACAAAGTCGGTCCGTTCCATCCTTCTTCTTCACAAAAAGAACACCACAACCCCACGGAGAAGAACTAAGCTGGATGAGACCCATTTTCTCTTGAATATCGAGTTGCTTCTTCAGCTCCTTCAACTCTTCAGGTCCGAGCTTGTAAGGACGTTTGCACACAGGTTCCGGGCCAGGCTCAAGATCAATAACGAATTCAACTGGCCGGTGCAGAGGCATTCCTGGAAGCTCTTCTGGAAAGACATCTTGATATTCGCAAACGACTGGAATTTGAGAGATGGCATCGAGTTCGCCCTTCTCATTGAGAGAAAACAGACGGATGGTATCATCACGAGCGGCAAAGACAATTACATCCTCAGACGAATGAGTCAATTGAATCTGCCTGGCAGCACAATCAAGCTGAGCCTTGTGCTTAGAAAGCCAATCCATTCCAAGAATAAGATCAATATCCGAGTCACCAAGAACATTTGGAGAGGACAAGAACTTATACTCACCCAAAGTGATAGTAACATCCGGAACGCATACTCGAGATGTCATTTGACGGGCCGGAGAGACAATAGCCAACGGTTTCGGCAACACTTGAGTAACAAAATCATGCTTAGATGCAAAAGGTCTCGAGATGAAGCAATGCGATGCACCCATGTCAAAAAGAACTTTTGCAGGAACATCGTTAACAGGAAGGTTACCCATAATCACATCTGACGAGTCCTCTGCCTGAGCTGCATTCACCATATTGACCTTGGCGTACTTGGGGTTATGCTTGACCACAGTTGTACTTGTCGATCTGACAGGAGGAGGAGGAGGAAGACGCCTCTGGTTGAAACACTTGTTGGCATAGTGATCCTTCTGTTGGCACTTGTTGCACGAGACCTCTGAAAGCGGACGGTGATACGGAGCACTCGATCTTGGAGCTTGAGACAAAGTCTTGTTCTGAAAGCCAGGGTTGGGTGGGTGGGAAGAACCACTGCCACCTTTGTTCTTCTGCTGATACGGCTGATGGAACGGAGGAGGAGGAAGCCAATAATTCTGTTGCTTGGCCACTTGAGTAGAGGAAGAAGGAGTAACATCTCTGACTCGCTTCTTGGAAGCATCACACCTCAACTGAGCAGCCTCTTGCTTCAGTGCCATGTTGTAGAACTCATCGTATCTCAAGGGCTCAAAGAGAACAAGAGCGAGCTGAATATCTTCTCTGAGACCACCCCTGAACTGATATATCATGCTCTTCTCATCAGGGACATCCTTCTTGGCAAAGCGGGCGAGCTTCTGAAACAACTTGTTGTAGTCATATATAGACAAAGAGCCTTGCTTCAGATTACGGAATTCCTCACGCTTGCTTTCAACCACGCTTTGGGGAATATGATGAGCCCTGAAATCTCGACGGAAATCATCCCAAGTGATAACACGTCCACCTCTAGAGTCCTTGTACTGCTGGAACCATTCTGCAGCTTGATCTTTGAGTTGGAAGGAAGCGAACTTAACAAAGTCCTCAGGCCTGACGTTACTGCACTCGAAATGCTTACACAGATCCACAAGCCAATCGTCAGCATCAGTTTCCTCAACACAATTGCTGAAAGTCTTTGGCCCGTTAGCAAGGAACTGGTTGAGTGTAGCAAAGTGATTCTGATTGCTGCCTTGATTCCCTTGGTTGCCTTGATTGCGCTCTTGAAGAAATTGCATGATCAACTGTGTGTTTGCATTGGTTGCGGCCATCACAGCTTGCCATGCCTCTGGAGGAGGTGGAGGTGGTGGCGGATCAGGATTCGGAGTCGTGCGCGTTGGAGGAGCCATCCTGAAGAGGTTGACCACCATTAGCACATTGATAGACAAATATTGAAGCTGAATCCAATGGAAAGAAAATTGCAACATATAGTCTTCACATCCAAACAAAATGAATGAATGCATTCCTCTTGAAATGGTCACATATGCATAAATTGAGAAGCCACGTAGAATTAAGGTAGAGAAATAAATCAACAAGGTACGGATCAAGAACGAATAATCGGTAAGAAATCCCAATCTCAAACCAATATCCGTGGAAGAAGAACTAGAGCTACTAGAATTCCCACCTATGAAACTCCCGAACCTTCCCGGTTATGCAATCAGGTGTTGGGGATACAGGGGAAGCATAATATCTCACCCAAATCTAGCAAATCCTACATCCAGCTGTATCCATCCTTCAACACATAACCAAGAAACCTTTGGAAACCATCTACCCCAACCTTCGAAAAGCATCCGTTATACAAGTTATGGCGATACTCCCAAACTCCCGCCCCAGTACTGGGTGGCGTCGAGGTTATCTCACCAACGAACTGCATAAAAGAGATTTTCGATGTCGGCGTACTAAACTCAGGTATTCCAGAACTGCAACGATAAAATTATGATGACAACACCTCAGAGCTCAACTCCCCGGGACACTTCCACTAAACCCCTGACAGGAGGCACCAAGACAATGTTCTCATCATAAAACCATCGGAACGATTCCAAGATACCCGCGTGATCCTAAAAAAAATTTAGTGAAATCTGAGAAGAGAAGAGTCAAAACTCTACGTCAGGATGCCTTACCAGAGCGATGAGGAGACTGGGAAGTAAAAAAGAATTCCTAAACTCTCCGATATATAATTCCTAATGACTCAAAAAAAATTTCTAGACACAACTCGGCCGCTAAAAACGATCAAGCAATGGGGCTCCTAAGGTCGAGGAAGGCTCTGATTACCAACTTGTAACACCCTCGATGCGACTATATCTCCCATGTGTCGAGGCACGGCTTAGAGGCATAATCGTATTGAAGGCATATGTCGCAAGTTAGGCAATCTTCACAACATCCCATGTAATATGAATAATAAAGGGGAGATAACATAGTTGGCTTACACTCGCCACGTCAATCAAGTACATAAATAACATTACATCCGGATAGCCGGACTATAACCTTTGGCCGGACTCCTGGACTATGAAGATACAAGATTGAAGACTTCGTCCCGTGTCCGGATAAGACTTTCCTTGGCGTGGAAGGCAAGCTTGGCGATACGGATATGATCTCCTCCCATTGTAACCGACTCTGTGTAACCCTAACCTTCTCCGGTGTCTATATAAACCGGAGGGTTTTAGTCGATAGGACACAACAAAAACGACAATCATACCATAGGCTAGCTTCTAGGGTTTAGCCTCCTTGATCTCGTGGTAGATCTACTCTTGTACTACCCATATCATCAATATTAATCAAGCAGGAGTAGGGTTTTACCTCCATCGAGAGGGCCCGAACCTGGGTAAAAACATCGTGTCCCTTGTCTCCTGTTACCATCCGCCTAGACGCACAGTTCGGGACCCCCTACTCGAGATCCGCCGGTTTTGACACCGACATTCATGAATGAAAGAAGGGAAATAGATGAAGTATTCTTTAAACAAGAACCTATTCTGCAACACAATTTGCCTGTTGAAATTTTAGGGGATCCTCCTCCACCCAAGGGTGATCCCGTATTTGAGCTTAAACCGTTGCCTGATAATCTTAAATATGCTTATCTTAATGAAAGGAAGATATATCCTATTATTATTAGTGCTAACCTTTCAGAGAATGAAGAAGAAAGATTATTGAAAACTCTGAAGAAGCAGCGTGCTGCTATTGGATATACTCTTGATGATCTTAAGGGCATTAGTCCCACTCTATGTCAACATAAAATAAATTTGGAAGCAGATGCCAAACCAGTTCGTGATCCTCAACGACGTCTGAATCCTAAAATGAAAGAAGTGGTAAGAAAATAAATACTAAAGCTTCTGGAGGCAGGTATAATTTATCCCGTTGCTGATAGTCAGTGGGTAAGCCCTGTCCATTGTGTCCCTAAGAAGGGAGGTATTACTGTTGTTCCTAATGATAAAGATGAATTGATCCCACAAACAATTATCACAGGTTATAGGATGGTAATTGATTTCCGCAAATTAAATAAGGCTACTAAGAAAGATCATTACCCCTTGCCTTTTATAGATCAAATGCTAGAATGATTATGCAAACATACACATTATTGCTTCCTAGATGGTTATTCTGGTTTCTCTGAAATACATGTGTTGGCTAAAGATCAATCAAAGACTACTTTTACATGCCCTTTTGGTACTTTTGCTTATAGACGTATGCCTTTTGGTTTATGTAATGCACCTGCTACCTTTCAAAGATGCATGATGGCTATATTCTCTGACTTCTGTGAAAAGATTTGTGAGGTCTTCATGGACGATTTTTCCGTCTATGGTTCCTCTTTTGATGATTGCTTGAGCAATCTTGATCGAGTTTTGCAGAGATGTGAAGAAACTAATCTTGTCTTGAATTGGGAAAAGTGCCACTTTATGGTTAATGAAGGCATTGTCTTGGGGCACAAAGCTTCTGAAAGAGGTATTGAAGTTGATAAAGCCAAGGTTGATGCTATTGAAAAGATGCCATGTCCCAAGGACATCAAAGGTATACGAAGTTTCCTTGGTCATGCCGGGTTTTATAGGAGGTTCATTAAGGACTTCTCAAAAATCTCTCGGCCTCTGACTAATTTATTGCAAAAAGATATACCATTTGTCTTTGATGATGATTGTGTAGAAGAATTTGAAATACTTAAGAAAGCATTAGTCTCTGCACCTGTTGTTCAGCCACCTGATTGGAATTTACCCTTTGAAATTATGTGTGATGCTAGTGATTATGCTGTAGGTGCTGTTCTAGGGCAAAGAGTTGATAAGAAATTAAATGTTATCCATTATGCTAGTAAGACTATAGACAATGCTCAAAGAAATTATGCTACTACTGAAAAAGAACTCTTAGCAGTTGTATTTGCTTGTGATAAATGCAGACCTTATATTGTTGATTCTAAAGTAACTATCCACACTGATCATGCTGCTATTAAATATCTTATGGAAAAGAAAGATGCTAAACCTAGACTTATTAGATGGGTTCTCTTGCTGCAAGAATTTGATTTCCATATCGTTGATAGAAAGGGAGCTGAGAACCCCGTTGCAGACAACTTGTCTAGGTTAGAAAATGTTCTTGATGACCCACTACCTATTGATGATAGCTTTCCTGATGAGCAATTAAATGTTATAAGTACTTCTTGTAGTACTCCATGGTATGCTGATTATGCTAATTATATTGTTGCTAAGTTTATACCACCTAGTTTCACATACCAACAAAAGAAAAAGTTCTTCTATGACTTGAGACATTACTTTTGGGATGACCCACATCTTTATAAAGAAGGAGTAGATGGTGTTATTGGACATTGTGTACCTGAGCATGAACAGGAACAGATCCTACGCAAGTGTCACTCCGAAGCTTATGGAGGACACCACGCTGGAGACAGAACTGCACTTAAGGTATTGCAATCCGGTTTTTATTGGCCTACTCTCTGCAAGGATGCCCGTAAGTTTGTATTGTCTTGTGATGAATGTCAAAGAATTGGTAATATTAGTAGACGTCAAGAAATGCCTATGAATTATTCACTTGCTATTGAACCATTTGATGTTTGGGGCTTTGATTATATGGGACCTTTTCCTGCCTCTAATGGATACACTCATATTTTAGTTGCTGTTGATTACGTTACTAAGTGGGTAGAAGCTATTCCAACTAGTAGTGCTGATCATAACACTTCTATTAAGATGCTTAAAGAAGTTATTTTTCCGAGGTTTGGAGTCCCTAGATATTTAATGACTAATGGTGGTTCACATTTTATTCATGGTGCTTTCCGTAAAATGCTTGCTAAATATGATGTTAATCATAGAATTGCATCTCCTTATCACCCACAGTCTAGTGGTCAAGTAGAATTGAGTAATAGAGAGATCAAATTAATTTTGCAAAAGACTGTCAATAGATCTAGAAAGAATTGGTCCAAGAAACTTGATGATGCATTATGGGCCTATAGAACTGCATATAAAAATCCTATGGGTATGTCTCCATATAAAATGGTTTATGGAAAAGCATGTCACTTACCTCTCGAACTAGAACATAAGGCATATTGGGCTATTAAAGAGCTCAACTATGATTTCAAACTTGCCGGTGAGAAGAGGTTATTTGATATTAGCTCACTCGATGAATGGAGAACCCAAGCTTATGAGAATGCCAAGTTGTTTAAAGAAAAAGTTAAAAGATGGCATGAGAAAAGGATACAAAAGCATGAGTTTAATGTAGGTGATTATGTATTGCTATACAACTCTCGTTTAAGATTTTTTGCAGGAAAACTTCTCTCTAAATCGGAAGGCCCCTATGTCATCGAGGAGGTCTATCGTTCCGGTGCCATAAAGATCAACAACTTCGAAGGCACAAATCCGAAGGTGGTAAACGGTCAAAGAATCAAACATTATATCTCAGGTAATCCCATAAACGTTGAAACCAATATCATTGAAATTGTAACCCCAGAGGAATACATAAGGGACACTTTCCAGACCGTTTCAGACTCCGAAAAGGAATAGGTATGTGGTACGGTAAGTAAACCGACTCCAAAACAATTTTAAACCAATGTCAACAAAATATTTAGAAAAATAGAAAAATTAGAAGCAGTCCCGGAAGGACACGAGGGTGGTGGGCGCGCCCCCTACCTCGTGAGCACCACGTGTGCCCTCCGGACTCCATTTTCTTGCACGATACATATTTTGGTCGGTAAAAATTCATTATATATCCCCCCGAAGGTTTTGACTCCCGTATCACGCAATTATCCTCTGTTTTCGTTTCGAGCTGTTGCTGCTGCAGATTAGTGCAAGATGTCTTCTCAAGAGTCAGTCGGGGAGAGCCGGGTATCTAATCCGGCACCGGAACCAAGGGCAAACAGCGATGCTGACCACTTTGGGCCAGCAACGGAGGAAGAGATGGAGGCTGACTTGATGAGGGTAGATGCCATGGAGGATCAAGAAGTCACCTCTTGCTTCTGAGCTAGATTCACGATGGGGGAACTACAGAGCTCAGCTATTCCAAACTCGGTTATCCCTTCCAATGTTAGATTTCTTTCTTATGAAAATATGAAGAGGAGTGTCACTTGTTCTCCCGCAGCTATGCAACACCCTTGGGTGCAAGGAGCTTTAGCCGTCACAGGAAAGCTTCGTAAGGAAATAATGGACCTCAAGCAGCAAGTCAATAAGCTCGAGGAGGAGAACCGCATCCTGAGGGGAATCATCGCCAAGAATATTACACCAACAACAAAGAAGGAGACATAATCACATGGGTATGGGCACTCCCCTTGGCAACTGCCAAGCTTGGGGGAGTTGCCCCGGTATCGTATCACCATCACAATCTCCTACCTTTACTGTTTTTCTTAGTTCGATCCTTTTTAGTAGTATCTTGATCTAGTAGAATAAAATTATGGCACGATCTAGTTTTGAGTTTTGCTTTATGATCTCTCTATGTAATCGAGTCCGTGAGCTATATATATAATAAAGATTAGTGTTGAGTCAAGGGCTTGATTATTTTGCCATGATCTTGGGTGAATTAAAGAAAAGAAGAAAAAGAATAAAAAGAAACAAAGAGTTCATATTGATCTTATTTAAAGTAATGACTTCACATAGAAAGAGTATGATGATTAAAAGTTGTTGGGAGTTGGCAGACATAGCTTTGGTCATCGTTGCAATTAATAGGAAGTAATAAGGAAAGAGGGGTTTCACATATAGATATATTATCATTGACATCTTTTATGATTGGGAGCACTCATTAAAATATGACATGCTAAAGAGTTGATGTTGGACAAGGAAGACAACATAATGAGTTATGTTTTCTTATATCTGAGATAAAGTATGTTGTCATGGATCCTCTAACGTGTTGAGCTTGCCTTTCCCCCTCATGCTAGCCAAATTCTCAGCACCAAGTAGAAATACTACTTGTGCTTCCAAATACCCTTAAACCAGTTTTTCCATGAGAGTCCACCATATCTACCTAGGGATTGAGTAAGATCCTTCAAGTAAGTTGTCATCGGTGCAAAGCAATAAAAATTGCTCTAAATATGTATGATTGATTGGTGTGGGAGAAATAAGCTTTATACGATCTTGTGATGTGGAAGTAATAAAAGCGACGGACTGCATAATAAGGGTTCATATCACAAGGGGCAATATAAAGTGACATTCTTTCACATTGAGAATTTTATGCACCCAACCATAAAAGCGCATGGCAACCTCTGCTTCCCTCTGCGAAGGGCCTATCCTTTATTATTATCTTCTACCTTATGCAAGAGTCATGGTGATCTTCACCTTTCCTTTTTCATTTTATCCTTTGGCAAGCCCAGCATGTTGGAAAGAACATGATATATATATCTAATTGGATGTAGGGGAGCATGAGTTATCATTGTTGACATTACCCTTGAGGTAAAAGGTTGTGGGGCAAAAGTATAAACCCCTATCTTTCTCTGTGTCCGATTAAAACTCCGTAACCACAAGTATTGCATGAGTGTTAGCAATTATGAAGGAATAGATGATAGTTGAGTATGTGGACTTGCTATTTAGCTCTGACATAGACTCTTTCCGATGTTATGATAAATTGCAATTGCTTCAATGACTGAGATTATAGTTGGTTGAAGCCCAGTAAGGTTTCTGATTCATACTTTTGCATTGTGAATATATCATCACTTGAATATAAGTAATCATATGACAAAATCTATATATGTTGCTGTTTTGATAATAACCATGATGCCTTCACGTTCGTATTTTATTTTTATCGACGCCTCTACCTCTAAACATGAGGACATATTTATTGTTATCAGCTTTTCGCTTGAGGACAAGCTAAGTCTAAGCTTGGGGGAGTTGATACGTCCATTTTGCATCATGCTTTTATATCGATATTTATTGCATTATGGGCTGTTATTTCACATTATGTCACAATACTTATGGCTATTCTCTCTTATTTTACAAGGTTTACATAAGGAGGGAGAATGCGGCAGCTGGAATTCTGGGCTGGAAAAGGAGCAAATATTAGAGACCTATTCTGCGCAACTCCAAAAGTCTTGAAACTCCATGGAATATCTTAAAAGAAATAAAGTAAAATCCTCGCCAAAGATGAAGGCCAGGGGGCCCACACCCTGCTCACGAGGGCGGGGGGCGCGCCCCCCTCCCTAGGGCGCGCCCCCCTCCCTAGGGCGCTCCCCCTACTTCGTGGGCCCCCCTGGTGGCTCTCCGACGCCCATCTTCTCCTATATGAAGTCTTTTGATGAGAAAAAATAAGGAGGAACTTTTCGGGACGAGACTCCGCCGCCACGAGGCGGAACCAATCTAGGGCTCCGGCAGAGCTGTTCTGCCGAAGACACTTCCCTCCGGGAGGGGGAAATCATCACCATCGTCATCACCAACGCTCCTCTCATCGGGAGAGGGCAATCTCCATCAACATCTTCACCAGCACCATCTCATCTCCAAATCCTAGTTCATCTCTTGTATCCAATTCTTGTCTCCAAGTCCGGGATTGGTGCTAGTACGTTGCTAGTAGTGTTGATTACTCCTTGTAGTTGATGCTAGTTGGTTTATTTGGTGGAAGATCATATGTTCAGATCCTATATGCATATTATTACCCCTCTGATTATGAACATGAATATGCTTTGTGAGTAGTTATGTTTGTTCCCGAGGACAAGGGAGAAGTTTTGCTATTAGTAGTCATGTGAATTTGGTATTCGTTCGATATTTTGATGAGATGTATGTTGTCTATCCTCTAGTGGTGTTATGTGAATGTCGACTACATAAAACTTCACCATTATTTGGGCCTAGAGGAAGGCATTGGAAAGTAATAAGTAGATGATGGGTTGCTAGAGTGACAGAAGCTTAAACCCTAGTTTATGCGTTGCTTCGTAAGGGGCTGATTTGGATCCACTTGTTTCATGCTATGGTTAGGTTTACCTTAATACTTTTGTTGTAGTTGCGGATGCTTGCAATAGAGGTTAATCATAAGTGGGATGCTTGTTCAAGTAAGAACAACACCCAAGCACCAGTCCACCCACATATCAAATTATCAAAGTACCGAACGCGAATCATATGAACGTGATGAAAACTAGCTTGACGATATTCCCATGTGTCCTCGGGAGCGCTTTTCCTATTATAAGAGTTTGTTCCGGCTTGTCCTTTGCTACAAAAAGGATTGGGCCACCTTGCTGCACCTTATGTGTTAGATCCACACCAAAAAGTACCGAACGTGAATAATATCACTATGAGAACATGATGAAAAATTGACATATCGCCCCTCCCGCAGATCCACACCAGAACCCTCTCCGGCGCCGGCATGCTCGACCATGCATTGCAACAATCCAAAATAGACATGTACATAAACTTGAAAAACCCCCACCCTATTTTGGTATATATTTTCAACTAAAAACATGTTAGGTTTCACCCAAAGTATATTCCTCTTGTTTGTTTGGATGATGTGGGGAATGGATGAGGCTGGTTTGGAGAGACTAAGGGTTACTACAAACATGGAGGAGAGTGGCGATGGTCTTTTTTGCAATACAACAACCTACCTCTCATGCGTTAGATGTAGACCACATCGTCAGAAATGAGGGATGACTGACACACCATCATAATAAACAAAGACTTTTATAGGATTAGAGATATTGATTATTTTTGCCATTATGGTATACTAATTAAGGGGCCCTGAGTTTCGGTTTCGCCCCGCCCCCCAAATCTTAAGACCGGCCATGCTCCAAGCTCCTGCATGCCCCCCTCCGCCACCGCCGCATTGCCGGCGGTTCCTTCCTCTTCTTCGCCCGTCGGCGCCCTCCACGGCTAGCCGTTCACCACCAATGCAATGTAGCAGTCGGCTGCAATGTATGGTGGCGCAAGAGCCGCCGGCTCGTCTCCGCCCCGACGCTTCTTACCGCCCGTTGATGTGGCTGCTCGCCTGGTGGGCTACACGGAGACGACGACTATGCACTCGACGACGACGTTGAGGAGCAGGAAAAGGACGGGCGACGACTCCACAACGAGGCCATCACCGACCGTCTCCGTGTTGCAATTGCAATGACGAAGGCGAACGACGACAGTGCTACTGTGACATGCGTTGACAACAACGACAATGCTTCTACAACATCATCTTCATTGCTATTTTTTCTGTGACATAGATGATGTTGTGGAAAATTTTCTGCAACATCATCTATTTTGCAAAAGTTTCTTCTGCAAGATGAAGACAAAAAAAACTACAACATGACCTTCGTTGCAAAAGTTTTTTGCAATTTGTTGCAAAGATTAGTGCAACAAGATGTTTCTTGCAAACATTTATGGAACAACTCTGTTGCATTTGGAGCTTAATAATACTAATATTAATAAAAGCGAGAGTAGTGCTAATAACTAATAAATATTAATTATGCGAAACGCCACAGACTTTGGAGCCCGGTCCACTAGCCGTCTATGGTTAGGAGCCGCTGGATCGAGTTCAAAAGGAATCTGGAGTGGTCAAATGCACTGGATCTGGTCCAAATCATACCAAAAAGAAAGTCCCCAATCTGAAATACATAACCCTAACCCTAGGCTATCAGACAGAGTACATCGACGGCGACATTACCTCCCCGACGAAGTTCAACATGTCGTCATCGTCGCTGCTCTCCTCCCCGTCTTTCCAAGAAGGCATTGTGTGGTTGAGCGGCGGCAGTGAGGTTGAGTGGCGATGGAGTAGAGGGGATCGACTGAGCAAGGGAGAGTAAGGGAGACCGAGCGAGAGTGAGGGAGAGGAACGTGCCATTGTTGCCTTTTTGGGAATCTTTAGTCGGTGGGGCTGTTAACAGCCGTTATTGCTTGCGCCGCCCACCAATAGCCATGCGGTCGCTTTGCCGCGTCAAAATGAGATCAGTGTTTTGCTCAGTATCTTTTGCCATTGCCAGATTTTTGGTTTGATGCAAAATGTCACGTTTTGTAAAGTGATGGTTTTCCGCAAGCCGTGTTACGAAAGTGGTGGTTCTGTGCATTTAACTCGCTAGAAAATTACCATAAGGTTGACCATTAATAAGCACAATAAAAATAGGCGAGATGATACAAATATTAACAAGATGGACTTGTGGCCTCTTCACTGTAACTCTATAAACTTGCAATAAAACTCCTTTTTACCAAAAAAAGAGAAGCCAAAGTTATGAAGCATAATAATTAACAAACAGTATTAATTGACCAGAACTTAAGTTTTATAGTTATACCACTCATAAAAGCGAAAGTATATATTACTAACTAAATAAAGACGTGACAAGTCATAATAAAACCAACGGGACTGCCGTTCCCCCACGCTTCGGGCTTCGGGCCTCGGGCCACTGCCCTCCTACAAGTACCCCGAATCTCTCTCTAGTCACCTCACCACGCTCTCCTCTCTCTCTCCACCCTCCCTCCCCCAACACGGCACCGCCGTGAAGGCAAAGGTGAGCCGCCGCCCCCCCGCTCCCCTCCCCTCCCCCGCTTCGTGGTCGCGCCACCGCGTCCACGCAGGTGCTAACAGAAGCTCTCGGTTGCTTTCCGTCGGTGTGTGCAGGGGCCGATGGCCGCGAAGACGAAGGAAGCGAAGGTCCCGGAGCGGGAGTCGCCGCTGCTAGTAAGCTTCCCACCTCCCCTTCCCTCCCAGGCCCTGGTTCGATTCCGCGCGCGATTCGAGTTGATTCCGTCGGTGGTCGGGATTCGTGCGATTTCTGGGAAGCGCTTGGCTAGGATTTGGTCGCTCCGCTGGGTCGTAGGCCTTGCGTGCCGCGGGTTCGATTCATACTCCCGGGGCGTCGGGATCGTTTCGTTCTGATCAGGTTTTTTGGGGTTGGATTTTGGTGCCGCTGCTCTGGAGGATTTTCACCAAATTCGCGTGCGAGTTTGGGGCTTTGGGCGTGCAAGAGAGGTTAGCCATGGGGTTTTGTGGGGGTTTCTGCTCCAATTAATTTTGCTGATGGAGAGGCGGCTAGAAGCGTCAATAGATTCCGTATCGGCTATCGCTCAAATGGATTCTGTTCCTAGTTTCCTCTGCGAACTCTCGGGTGCGTTCGGTCTGCTCAAACGGGCCGTCTCGCTGTTACCCCAATGATTTGATGGTTTTTCCTTCATCCTGCTTGCTTGCTCGGTTTCATTTGCGGATTTGAAGCGTGGAATCTGCTTTTCGGGAGGCTTGCCTCGTCGTTTTCCTCGATTTCGCGGGAGATTAGCGCGGAAACCCTCCTGGTTTGCGCTGCGATTCTGAACCAGCAGTCTTCTGAACATTTGGGGGAGCTGTTGAACTAATTTCGTTTGGTCGTTTTGGGTTTCCCCGTCTCGATTTGGTTTGGTCGTCGAAGTATGCTTGTGGAAATTTTGCTTGCGCATGTAGTTAGCATTAAATCCGCTGGAAATGTAGATTCACACGTTCGACGTCGATCATATTGGTTGGTTTACTAGTTTCCTGCACGATCCTAATTGTTTTCTCTGGCAATTTCCTAAGTACATCGATTCTGGTGCGTTCTGGTAGAAGCGTCTAGGGATTTTCAGTGCTCGAGCTCTTCCTGTACGTGTGGAATTAGTTTAGTCACGTTTCCTATTTAATTGCTGAAGTTGTGGTAGCAGCCGATGTTCAATTCGTAACTTCAAGTCCCTATTAAAATGCTTTGTCTATGTAGAACAGTGGAAGGGGGTGCACAGAGATACATTATTTACTGGCTTGCACATTTCCAAATTATCATGGAACAGCAGCATGAACTTCTGTCATCTTAGTTCGAATTGGGCTTTACTAGTTCCTGTTGTTCTAGGAGTAAGATTTTTTGCTGTTCAAATGCTTCCAGTGGAGTAGTAAGCGTCTCTATGATTGTGTTTTTACTGTTTGATCCAAACATGACATACTTTTGGCCAGTTTAAATCAGAAAATCTTCTCTGTAGTTTATAAGTATGTTTTTTCTTGTGCTATGCTGTGAGATTTTCAATGTATGTTCTGCATTTAGGAATTATCTGAGGTTAGTAAATTTCTCTTGCAATGTTTGGGAACCAACTCTCAAACTGCAGTCTCCTCATTTGATATTACTGCTTTTAGTAGTTGGGAGTGGTTGGCAAATACATTGCAGGATTATTGGTTGGTCATCAGGTTTTGATAGCTTTCACTTTGAAAAGCTGGGTGGTTCATTTCCTATATGACATGATATGTCTTTGTTACATTTCTCTTGTACATGTGTGCCCTGAATTACAATGTTTTGATCTCTGTTCACTTAACAGATTTGATTATCTGTAACAATATATGTATCTGTATTTGCTGCATAGCTAACTGTTGTTGTTGTTTAATCGAAGAAATGTATTACACGATCTTTATTGTATATGTATGTGTTTGAACAAAACATTATTGAAAAATATAGATGTGTTTTGTCGTGAATTATGTGCTTCACTCTGAGCTTATTTATCAGTAATACAGTTTGATGATGTTGATAGGTTTTCTATTGCTGAAGCACTTTGCTATTTCAATAAGTATCTATATGATCTGGTGAAAATCATAGCATAGTGCGTAGTTTTAAGTTATTCATACAGCTGTTTGGATAACATTGGTGTTCTGTTGACCAAACAGACAAGGAATTTGCTCCGGATTGCTATATACAACATCAGCTACATCAGAGGCCTATTCCCTGAGAAGTACTTCAATGATAAGTCTGTTCCGGCACTAGATCAGGATTGGTACCCAGTATATATATGTGACATCTACATTCTGCATGGCATTTATTAGCTCAAAGTGTCAAACAACCTTATATTTGCTGCAGAGATGAAGATTAAGAAGCTGATGCTCAGGGATGCTGAATCCAGGAGGTTGATTGATTGGATGTTTTTATGAAGATTGTGAACGGTGTTTTTATGTGTATACTGTAGTCGTCATAGTACAATAATACTGCATGCAGACTGGTATAATTTGAAAGATGTGGCCTCATAAGGTGAAGAGGCATAGGAGTTTAGTGTTCTGTTTTTCTCTATGATAATGTGTGAAAACTTAAGTTACAGATGAGCTACTCGTTGATGATTAGTACTAATTGAATTTATGAGTTGCTGTTAGTTTTCTGTTTGACTTGCAAAGTTCTAGTACTGAAGGTATGAGATAGTTGAGGTTTCAGTGTGGTTTTGTCATATACATCCTGCAGATCAGTTTGTGAATTGCTATTCATTGGGTTCATATATGCATGTCATTGTCAGCATAAACATTTTCAGCTGTAACCAGTGGTAAAATGGTAATATCCTGACGTGGCAATGGTTTCTTTTTAGGAGCTCTGCTTGTAAGATGATCAGAACGCTGGTTTCACTTGTGAGGACTTTGGACCAAATGCCAAAGGAGGTAATTTTGGCATTCTGTATTTTGGTTACATTGGATTGTGCTGTTCTGATTCTGTCGCTTGTTTGTGTTCAGCGAACCATTCTAATGAAGCTTCTATACTATGATGATGCCACAGTGAGTGCCTTTGTTTCTAGTTATCGAAACCTTCAGCTCCCATCTTAGATAATCTGATTCTATTGTTCTGTAGAAATAAGGATTTATCTTTTCTTCTTCTATATAATTTTGTTGGTGGAAGCTTACAGACTTTATTATGTTGCCAGCCCGAGGATTACGAGCCTCCCTTCTTTAAGGGTTGTGTTGAGAATGAGGCCGTAAATATATGGAACAAGAACCCCTTGAAGATGGAAGTGGGGAATGTCAATAGCAAGCATCTTGTGCTAGCTTTGAAGGTAGTGGAAATTACAGCATCTGTCCAGAACTCTTTTGGGGTCTTTTTGATCTAGTTCTCATGTTTGCTTTGTTTATGCAGGTTAAGAGTGTCCTTGATCCATGTGATGCTAACAGTGATGATGACAAGATGAGCATGGGTCATGTGTCGGACCAAGAAGACTTTACGGACACCGAGGTAAAGGCCCAAAGAAATTAGATAACTGATAGTTTCAATAACAATATCTTTTGTTTGCTCTTTTTTTGGTTACGGACATGTGGTATCTCCTTTTTGCATGAAAATGTTCATGCTTAGACATAGTGTATTTCGTTTTTTTGTAATCTAAAGTATTTCCTGACATACATAATGGTAACATTTACCCATGATGCTCTTATACCTGTTTGCCCTGAATTGCAATGTTTTGATCTCTGTTCACTTAACAGGTTTAATTATCAGTACCAATATATGTTCCTGTATTTGCATGGGTAAACTGTTCTTGGTGTTTAATCGAAGAAATATATTGCATGATCTAAATTGTATATGTATGTGTTTGACAAAACATTATAGGAAAATATAAATGTATTTTTTCGTGAATTCTGTGCTTCACTCTGTGCTCCAATTTGATATGACGTTGATAGGTTTTCTATTGCTGAAGCATTGGGCTATTTCACGATGTATCTATATGATCTGGTGAAAATCATAGCATAGTGCATAGTTTTAAGTTATTCATACAGCTATTTGGATAACGTTGGTGATCTGTTGACCAAACAGACAACGAATTTGCTCCGGATTGCTATATACAACATCAGCTACATCAGAGGCCTATTCCCTGAGAAGTACTTCAATGATAAGTCTGTTCCGGCACTAGGTCAGGATAGGTGCCCAGTATATATATATGTAACATCTACATTCTTGTGACATTTATTAGCTCAAAGTCTCATACAACCTTATATTTGTTGCAGAGATGAAGATTAAGAAGCTGATGCCCATGGATGCTGAATCCAGGAGGTTGATTGATTGGATGGAGAAAGGTAATATATGTCTTAGACAACTTGAGTTCATTCAATTAGTTTACTGTTTTATGATTATATACTTTAGATGTGATTTTCTTATGTGCTTATCTGATTAACTTTCCGATTCTAGGTGTCTATGATGCCTTACAAAAGAAATATCTCAATACCCTTCTCTTCTGTATATGTGAGAAGGAGGAAGGCCCAATGATTGAAGAGTATGCCTGTGAGTATCACCGGGTGGAGTTTGCTAGCGTGTAGCGTATTAAGTTGGACTGACATGAATGATGGATTATATGCCCTACATTTGCTTATCATGTGTCATAATTATCATGCAGTCTCATTTAGCTACCCCAACACAAACGGGGAGGAAGTTGCAATGAACATGAGTCACACAGGGAGCAAAAAGAATACTGCCACATTCAAGTCAAATGCAGCAGAAGTCACTCCTGATCAGATGAGGTGCAATCTTGCATACCCCCTTTTGGATGCTAGGATTTGTTTTTCTTGTTAGTCTTTTGTGCTCCAAAGAGTGAATCTGTGAAGGGTGTTTTTATGTGCACCGTAGTCATCATAGTAAAGTAGCACTGCATGCAGACTGGTTTGATTTCAAAGACGTGGCCTCATAAAGTGAAGAGGCATAGGAGTTCAGTGTTCTGTTTTTCTCTATGACAGTGTGTGAAAACTTAAGTTAAAGAGGATCCACTTACTAATTCACAATTAGTACTAGTTGAATTTATGAGTTGCTGTTAGTTTTCCTGCCTGGCTTGCAAAATTCTAGTACTGAAGGTATAAAATAGTTGAGGTTTCAATGTGGTTTTGTCATATACATCCTGCAGATCAGTTTGTGAATTGCTATTCATTGGGTTCATATGTGCATGTTATTGTTAACATAAACATTGTCAGCTGTAACCAGTGGTAAAATGGTAATATCCTGATGTGGCAACGATTTCCTTTTAGGAGCTCTGCTTGTAAGATGACCAGAACGCTGGCTTCAGTTATGAGGGCCTTGGACCAATTGCCCGAGGAGGTAATTTTGGAATTCTGTATTTTTCTGGTTACATGGATTGTGTCGTGCTGATTTTGTCGCTTGTTAACCAATCTAATGAAGCTGCTATACTATGATGATGTCACAGTGAGGGCCTTTGTTTCTAGTTATTGAAATATGCAGCTGCCATCATACATAACATGATTCTTGTGTTTTGTGGAAATAAGGATTTAGTTTTCTTCTTCTATATAACTTTGTTAGCCTTACAGATTTTATTATGTTGCCAGCCTGAGGATTATGAGTGTCATTGCAGGCACTATGCTTTATTAATGAAGTTGGCATGGGGAAGCCAACCAATGCACTCCCAGTGGATAATAGTGCCTGCATTACATTCTCCTTACCACTGAAACAAAAAGCAGTGAGTAATCTTCTTCATGTACTTTTGCTTGTCACTGAAGTTCTTCCTCATGTTTTTCTGCTTTGTCATTGAGGAAGTGTTTGGACCATAGCACGTTAAGTATTTTCATTGACATCACAGGGGGCATCAGATTCCGCGCCTTCTAAGCCACTAAGCGAAGCAAGAAAAGGGAAAGAATCTTCTAACATTGGCTCTGCAACAGATGTTTCGCTAAGAAAGGCTGCTGCAAATAGCTCCGCTGGAGATGGAGATGATCCTAACAAAGGAAACACACCTGATATTTCCAATAACGATGCTGTTCCATTCCGCACGCGGGTCATTGTAAGGACCATTGCTGACTTGGCCGGGTTAGATCCTGCTCAAGTAATACTTATCCTAGCTGACGCCGGTTCAATGGAAGAAATGATACAGTTATCAACAGTGGCAAATGAAAGAGGATTTATATTTGAAAGAACAGAGTCCTTGCAGCATGTGTCCTTGAGAGTATCAATGGATAGGTATGTACAGGCGCAAGCTGGTTTACAAGATGCAGTTGAGAACTTGGATCCAGATCATAACCAACTTGATGAAGAGGAAGAACAAGATGATGATGAAGAAGAAGCTGCTCCTGCTCAGCAAGTAAATGATGATGAAGAAGCAGATGATGATGATGATGATGATGATGATGATGATGATGATGATGATGATGAAATAAACTCCCAGGTTGCCGATCCAGATTACATACCCGAAGAGTCACAGGGTGAAGATGATGATGATTGGTATCTTGTGGATCTTGAGGAAGAAGAAGCTGCTCCTGCTCAGCACGAAGAACAAACACATGAAGCAGCAGCTCATCAAGCAAATGAAGATGAAGCACAAGATAATGAAGAAGCAGAGGAAGATGATGATGATGATGATGAACCAGATTCACAGCTTGCAGATCCAGATTATATGCCTGAAGAAGAAGAAGAAGAAGAAGAAGAACAAGAACAAGATGATGATGAAGAAGAAGCTGCTCCTGCTCAGCAAGTAAATGAAGATGAAGTGCAAGATGATGAAGAAGCAGAGGAAGATGATGATGATGATGATGACGAAGAAGCTGCTCCTGCTCAGCAAGTAAATGAAGATGAAGTGCAAGATGATGAAGAAGCGCAGGAAGATGATGATGATGATGATGAAGAAGCTGCTCCTGCTCAGCAAGTAAATGAAGAAGCTGCTCCTGCTCAGCAAGTAAATGAAGATGAAGTGCAAGATGATGAAGAAGCAGATGATGATGATGATGATGATGATGATGAAATAAACTCCCAGGTTGCCGATCCAGATTACATACCCGAAGAGTCACATGGTGAAGATGATGATGATTGGTATCTTGTGGATCTTGAGGAAGAAGAAGCTGCTCCTGCTCAGCACGGAGAACAAGCACATGAGGCAGCAGCTCATCAAGCAAATGAAGATGAAGCATAAGATAATGAAGAAGCAGAGGAAGATGATGATGATGATGATGAACCGGATTCACAGCTTGCAGATCCGGATTATATGCCTGAAGAAGAAGAAGAAGAAGAAGAAGAAGAATACTTCCCTTCGTCCGAGTCCGACTGAACACTTTCATGATATGTGAACACTTTCATGATATGTACTATTGTACTCGATGCTGGCTGTAGCCCAGGCCTACAAGTGCATTTCATGATACACATACTATCACGGAGCAGCCTGTGTAGTATTTTCAATGGCGTAGTGTCTTCTGTGTGCTTAAATGTTGTCATATGATCCTCTGGTACGCTTTGGGTGATTGTTGTTCCCAGTACTGTGTACCGATTACTCTGATGACAGATAGTACTTCTCATGCTACACCAATGGAACTTCTGGTCATTTTTATTTTGGACAAAGATTCTTCTAGTTTCTTTAGTAAGTGTTCTTGATTTATTAAACCTACTAGTCAAGAATGCTCTGTTTTTCCTGTTGGAGGTTGAAATTGCAAAGAAGCATCATTTTGATTGTTGCCAGCAATGCTCTGTTCTCAGTTTTCGAATAAGACAGTGTAAAAGTTGTGTGTGAAAGGGCACATGATAATCAAGCGACTTGCATTTTTTCTCAAGCATGTTTTTCCAGTGAGCCCATTCATGAACCTAGATTTTCGGTACATAGCGGGCAGCTGGAGCTCTGCTGATACAAAAAAAAGACCCCCTCGCGTCGCCCAGCTCAGCTCCCCTGGGCGATGCCATGGGCACAAAACCTAGCGCCACCAGCCCCTGTTCCTGCGATCTCCTGCCGCCGCTGCTGCAAGCGAGGGCCGTGGTGGCGACGGGCCCGACGTCAAAGGCGCTAGGGCAGGCGGTTCACAGCGGAACTCCCACGAGGCGCCAGGGGGCGCCTCTTGCGGTGCTTGCACATGCAGCAGTTAGGGCGGCGCCTCGGCGGTCGCCGGAGATCATCCACGACCGACGGGGTGGGCTGCCCCGTCTGGATGGGTGGCGGTTGCGGCCGGCACTCCATGTATGGCGTGGTGTGGCTCTTCTTCCGGTAGATGGGTTGCGGCGGGCCGCGGATCTGGCGTCCCGTCCAGATCCATCGTGGCATGGTCTTGGCCGGCCGGCGACGTGTGGAGGGACCGGTGAGGTGCGGCGGGAGCCCCTCTGCCGGTGTTCCAGCGGCAACATACATGCTCATGTCGAGGCTGCGCACAGGTCCAGTCAGCTACGGAATCGGGGCGACGCAATTTTTGGTGAAAATCGTGCTGACTACAGTCATGGCGTACGATGGCGGCGTCTCTGATACCGTCTCCTTCTCGAGACATCGTCATTGCAGGTTGTGTCACCATGCTCAAGATGCTCCAGGGGGCGATGACGATGCCTCTGGTGCCGTTCTCCCTCTTGAGGGCATCGTTTTGGAGCATGAGCTGACTGAAGGAGACAATAGGAGAAGCGGTGTTACATCTACCGAAAGAATAGTGGCGGAGACATGGGGAACGAGCAGGGGCCCTGGCCCCCCTAACATTGCTGTATTAAGCCTGATATGCATGCTAATAAATGATCAATGGTTGCTAAAGTGATGTATTCTTATGAGCCGGCCCTCCCTAATAAGGATTTACTACACTTGGCCCTTCCTAACAAGGATTTACTACACTTCGCCCTCCTTATACTATATTTTTGGCTCCACCACTGCGCAAGACCGACTCAGGTCTCGGCGGCGTGGCGCAACGGAGTGTCGGTGACGGGCGCGTGCGGATGGGCATGCGCAGGCTGGTGGCGCTCTCTGGCGTCGCGGTGACGTCGACGATAGAATGGCCTGGCGAGATGAATACGTTGATCGATCCTGAAGGCGGGACAGCCGAAGACGACGGTGGCGGATTCTAGAGTGTGCGCATGTGATACGCGCAGAGGGTCTAACTAGACCGGTTGGTGCTCTCCGCTTATCCACCAAAATATATGATATGTGTTGATATGCGAACAGGGCACACCATTAAGTTTGTAAGTGTAGCGACATTAATTGCCTGGAAGGTGGCCTTGGATTGATCCATGTATTTATTTTATTTGGTTTTGTTGAAAAATATAATAAAATGACAATATGCATCTCTCGAAGCAGAGGCCGAGGGTAATCCTCATTTAAAAAAAACTGAAGCTCTGCTCCTATCGGATTCTTATGTTGCTAGATTACAGGTCTGTACGATAAATAGCGAAGAGCATCCCTATTCATCTACAGTACTATGTAGTGACTTAAAACGTCCTAAAACTTATAAAAGTTTATTTATAGAGGGAGTGGAAAATAGCTATTGCCTAAAATTGGGATTTAAAGAGATCTAAAAGCATCTCAAACGCTGACCCGTAAATTTGTTGTGGCATCCGTCCACAGACACTGATGCGGGATGGCCATCCAACGCTTTCCGCATACATTTAAAGTGGGGTTTCATCAAAGTTGGATAGAAAATAGCACAAATCATCCAAGCATGCAAATAGCACAAATCATCTACACATAGCATGGGCGTGAAATCAAGGGGCCCCAACCTGGGCTTGCGCTGTTTGGTCCAACTGTCCAAAGGCCGAACCCATGCGACGTTTACAGAGAGCAACTAGTTAACAAGCGCTCCTTCGGAGCGCTCGTAAAGAGCGGTTCGAGAGCGCTCCGCGCGTGACAATTGTCGCGCGCGGAGCGCTCCCTCAAGGAAAAACCAACCGGCTTGGTTGGTTCCCGGTTTTTCCTTTCCGGTTTGTGGTTTCATGCGTTTTGCAGTTTAACCCTCCAACTACCAGAATTTTCCGTTTTCCCCTTTCCGCGCGATAACACAAAGAAAATACCGGCGCGAGGGAATCTCCTGCTCGCCTTCGGCTCGTTTAATTTTCATAAACATC
>NC_041388.1:517681501-517701973 GCF_002162155.2 Triticum dicoccoides
GCCTCCGGCGCGAGGGGACCTCCTGCCCGCCTTTGGCTCGTTTAATTTTCATAAACATCTTGAAGGGGGGGCATAGGTCGAAGTGTGTGTTGGTCGTGCAGCGTGTTGGTTCGTCCGGTGTGTTGGTTCGTGCGGCGCGTTGTCCGTCGTGGTGTGACACGGCGCCTCTGGCGCGAAAGAACCTCCTGCTCACCTTCGACTCGTTTAATTTTCATAAACATCTTGAAGGGGGGCATAGGTCGAAGTGTGTGCTGGTTCGTGTGGCGTGTTGTCTGTCGTGGTGTCACACGGTGCCTCCGGCGTGAGGGAACCTCCTACTCGCCAGTGCATTTGGTTGTTTGCTGAAGTTCATAGCTTAGGAGAAATTATTTATTCAGGTTGTGCAAAAGCCAAGCTCCTTCGTCTGGAAAGGCACGGGTATGAAGCATTTGCAGTCACGTTTGTGGAGCAGCTTGGCACAGTTGAGGCACTTGAGGTATGTACTTGCATGCACGTGTGTGGATTCTCCAAAGATACGGGTTTGAAGCATTTGCAGTCACATTTGCGGAACAGCTTGGCACTGTTGAGGCACTTGAGGTATGTGCGTGCATGCACGTGTGTGGATTCTCCGGAGGCACGGTGATGAGGACACCACAACCATCGACAAGTCTCCAACAATTATAAGTCCAATCACAAGACGTCGCGCCAAACTAATAAGTGACCAGGTGAACGCTAACTTAAGTTTACCTTATAACTTTGGTGACAGAACTATGCTTTCATCCCCGTTATTGTTGGTCAAGGCCAAGGCCATCCGTGAGTGGATGCCTCCACAAAATGTAAGCCAAGTACGAAGCTTTCTTGGCCTTGCTGGTTTTTATCGTCGGTTTGTGAAAGACTTCAGCACCATTGCTGCCCCAATGAATGAGCTAACGAAGAAAGATGTTCCCTTCAAGTGGGCAAATGCACAAGAGAAAGCCTTTCAAGAGTTAAAAGAAAAATTGACATCTGCACCATTGCTTGCACTACCCAACTTTGGTAAGACTTTTGAAATTGGATGTGATGCAAGTGGTGTTGGTATTGGAGGTGTAGTAATGCAAGAAGGCAGTCCTATTGCATATTATAGTGAGAAGCTAATTGGTCTAACTCTAAATTATTCAGTTATGACAAAGAATTATATGCACTTGTGAGATCTTTGGAAACATGGCAACATTATTTGTGGCCTAAAGAATTTGTGATACATTCCGATCATGAATCTTTAAAGCACCTTAGGGGTCAACAAAAACTAAACCGTAGACATGCAAAATGGAGTGAATTCATAGAATCTTTTCCCTATATTGTCAAGTACAAGAAAGGAAAAGATAATGTTATTACCGATGCTTTGTCTAGACGCTATGTTTTACCCTCACAACTTGATACTAAAATTCTTGGGCTGCAAAGCATCAAAGAATTGTATGTCAATGACCCATATTTTGCTGAACCACACTCAAAGTGTAGTGAGGGGAAAGGTTGGGAAAAGTTTCACTTGCATGATGGATTCTTGTTTCGAGCTAACAAATTGTGCATCAAAGATTGCTCTGTTTGTTTGTTGCTTTTGCAGGAGGCTCATGCTAGTGGTCTCACGGGACATTTTGGAGCAAAGAAAACTGAGAGTGTGCTCATTGACCATTTCTTTTGGCCAAGGATGAGGCGTGATATTGAGCGCTACGTGCTACGTTGTGAGATCTACCGCAAAGCTAAGTCACGTTTAAATCCCCATGGACTTTATACGCCTTTATCAATTCCTAGTACACCGGAAGATATTTCTATGGATTTTGTTCTTGGATTACCACGCACTAAGAGGGGGAGTGATTCGGTTTTTGTGGTGGTTGATAGGTTTAGCAAAATGGCTCATTTTATCCCGTGTCATAAGAGCGATGATGCTTCACACATTGCTGATTTGTTTTTCAGGGAAATCGTGCGGCTACATGGAGTACCACGCACTATTGTTTCAGATAATGACACCAAGTTTCTGAGCTATTTTTGGAAAACATTATGGGCAAAGCTAGGGACAAAGCTTCTATTTTCCACTACATGCCACCCACAAACGGATGGACAAACTGAAGTTGTCAACCGCATGCTATCCATGATGTTGAGAGAAGTTTTAAAGAAAAATTTGAAGATGTGGGAAGAGTGTCTCCCCCATGTGGAGTTTGCATACAACAGGGCAGTACATTCGACCACTAAATTTTGTCCTTTTGAAATTTTTTATGATTTCAAACCTGCTGCTCCCATAGATCTTTTGCCTTTACCATTGCAGGAGCGAACCAATCTTGATGCAAGTAAGCGTGCTGACTTCGTGAAGAAAATTAATGAGAAGACCAAGGAAAATATTGAGAAGATGACTGAACAATACGCAAAACGAGAAAACAAGGGAAGAAAGAAGGTGTTGTTTGAAGAAGGTGATCTTCTGTGGGTACACCTGCGGAAGGATCGTTTCCCGGATCAACGCAAATGCAAGTTGTAGCCACGTGGAGATGGTCCATTAAAAGTGCTTGTGAAGATCAATGACAATGCCTACAAGATTGACCTTCCGATGGATTATGGTGTTAGTCCAACATTCAATGTGTCCGATCTCTCTCCATACTTTGGACCATCAGAGTCGAGGACGACTCCTTTTCAAGAGGGGGAGGATGATGAGGACACCAGAACCATCGACAAGTCTCCAACAATTATAGGTCCAATCACAAGACGTCACACCAAACTAATAAGTGACCAGGTGAACGCTAACTTAAGTTTACCTTGTAACCTTGGTGACACAACTATGCTTTCATTCCCAATATTGTTGGTTGAACTTAGGTATCACATGGAAGAAAAATCCAACAACCTATGAGCTCTTGAAGCCACCGATTTCGAGGAACAAGTTTGGAGAAAACAAGTTTCAAGTGAAGCTGATGTTGTTAGTTTTTACCTCTGATATTTTTGTGTGCCACACCCATGTGATGGGAATACGGGGCCATAGGGGTACATCAACAGAAGCTACATCAAAATATCTTTCGAATGCAAAAAACCTCACATCATTTGGAGTTGTGAGTCAAAAGTTCTAGTCATTCTCGTGGAAGGTGTCCAGGCTGTCAAGACTTCGCAAATTTCTTTGGAGCTCTCCAACAACTCCCAAAGTTGACTGCTTATTCACCCAAGAAAGCCATGCAAACCTGCTTACTTTTGAAACCACTTTCACACCTAGCTAAGGGGGGTTGTCCCTGCTATAAAAACCCCATCTCCCCCATCTTCTACAAAACCTTTTGTCAAACCATTCAGCTACAAGCTTATGCAGCAAGATTGCTAGAGAGATCCGAGAGATCCTTGCTACCTTTGCTCTTCTGAGTTCATCCGGATTCGCGAAGGAGCCTCTAGTTCCCCCTAATTCACGCTCTACGGTTCCGGCCGTTTTGTGTGGGTTAGTCCCGGTTTGTGGTTCTGCGATTGTTCGGACAACGGGTTGGAGTTCTTGTAGCTTCGATCAGCCATCCCCAACGTACAGGTTGCATCCAACCTTGGCAGGTATAAAGCTAGTTATCCCGGCTGCTTGCAGCTAGTTATCCTCACGATTCGATTCTACGACGTGAAGACCGGGCCACCCTCGGGCGTGAACTCGTTCATTGGGTTTCCACCTATCACACGGGTTTGAATCATTTGCAGTCACGTTTGCGGAGCAGCTTGGCACAGTTGAGGCACTCGAGGTATGTGCGTGCATGCACGTGTGTGGATTCTCCGGTGGCACGGGTTTGAAGCATTTGTAGTCACGCTTGCGGAGCAGCTTGGCACGGTTGAGGCACTCGAGGTATGTGTGTGTATGCACATGTGTGGATCCTCCGGAGGCACGGGTTTGAAGCATCAGCAGTCATGTGTGCAGAGCAGCTAGCCTCGGTTGAGGCACTCGAGGTATTTGCGTTCATGCACGTGTGTGGATTCTCCGGAGGCACGGGTTTGAAGCATTTGTAGTCACGTTTGCGGAGCAGCTTGGCACGGTTGAGGCACTCGAGGTATGTGCGTGCATGCACGTGTGTGGATTCTCTGAAGGCACGGGGCCATGTAGCCTCTGGAGGCACGGGGCCATGTCGTCTCCGGAGGCACGGGCGGGTGTCACTGCTGTGGGTGGTATCCAGAGACCTGGGTGGGAGTTCGTTTTGGGAGCCACTGCTGTCGCACATTTAAAAAGAGACACTTTTGTTTATAGTGTAGTGGCATTGTCTGATGATGTTCCCTTTTCAAGATGAACACGCAATTTGTAACTAGATTACATATAAATATGATTCATTATTAAACTGTTTTTTCACGTTTTGATGGAATTAGGCTCGCTACCTAAATCAAAAGTTTTAGTCTTAATTCTTGCTGAAGATCTTGCTAATCTCGTCACCCATTTCTCTAGCTTTGACTTCATTCATCTTGCTAAGTAAAAGAATGTACATTGCCTCTGCCCTCCAGTCTTCCACTTCATCCTGTGAAATTTTGCCGACAAGAAAAGTATATACTTAGAGTTGGTGCATAAAAGGTGTATATAAGTATATATATATATATTCCAATATTTTCTATGTATTGGTACAGAAGATTTTCATTGAAAACTTACTGTCAAATCTTCCAGGTCTTCGATGAACTTTTCACCATTGTAGAGGAATGCAAGCTTTAAAACAGCAAATGATGATTCACCCTTTTCTACCACTGGAACATCTTGCACGATATGAAACTGCCATCTTGTATTCTTGAGATTCATTGTTTGTCCTAGTATGGTGTTGAAGACTTCTTTAATCCTAGGTACCTGGGAATTGCATTTTGTAATTGTTTTAATATTGCAACTTGTAAAACTGAAAAAAATGTTATTTACAAATGCTTACGATTGCCGACTTATGAACATGACATTCCTGAAACTGTATTTTTCTTTCGTTTTTAGCCTCTTCATTTTCCCGAAGAACTCAATCTGCTTCAAATGGATCCAAATGATCCATGTCTAACTTTTCTTTCTCAAATTCCTCTGGAGTCGCTTCTCGAGGATCAATAATGTGAACTTTGTATTTATATTTGTCCAGCATATATAGTACGTAGCGGTGATCCTTCTCCAGTGGAATGAATATCTGTGTACAAAATATTTGTTGCTTAGATGACAGTTTAATATAAAGCAATTTGATAGAACGCATATTTTGTGATTTTGTTGTGGAGGAAAGGGACGTTACCATGTTTGCTGTTGAGAGCTTTTTCTGTTGATGTTCTTTGAGATACATGGGAACCAGCTGATTCTTTGTTTTTTGCAATTCACTTCTAAATTTTCCAATAGTAGTTTTGTGATTCTTCAAATCTAGTATACGCTGCAAACAATAATTACGAAAAAAACTGTGAGAAAAAACAACTGTGTAACAATATAAAAAGAGTGACAAGTTTTTGCTTTTTAAAATTTTACCTCTACAAAGTTTGGGCCTAATATTATTCTGTCACTCTCTTTTGAATCTTGTTTGCTTTCCCAGATTTCTGCTATATCATCGAGAACTCTCTTTTCCATATGATGTGGTTTGTTCGTCTGTGCTGGTCTTGGACCAAATACTGCCTTTTGGGCTCCAGTAAGTTGTGTGCTTTCACTCTCTCTATGGATGCGCCTAAATACAATTTTGCTACGAGAGGGAGATAAAATAATTTTGGATGTGAGGACTAGTGAGAAACGTATTTTAATATTATTTTGGCCTCGGTCCAACTATTTTGAGGTACAATAGAAAACAACTCACTTTTTGAATTTCTCCTGCCACCTGTCGCTCATGACTATTTGGAAGAGATCGGACGCCTCCTTTGTGTGTTGAAAGCAATGTGAATGTTTTGGGTATGGATTGGTGCTTCGCCCTTTTTTCCTTTTTGTTGCATCTGTTTCTGTCAGCGGAAGCAGTTATGTAATATGTAAGCTCTCGTGATGCCAAAGACATTTGTCAACCATGGGATGGGTAGGTCATTACAAAAAAAGATAACCAGAAATAATTTTCTTACCTTTGCTGGTGGAAAGGAACTTTGATGTTTCTGGTTTGAATTCTTTGATTTTTTCAGGTAGTTGCTCGCACTTTACTTGGTTTGTTTCACCAAATATGGTTGTAAAAAGGAACTATGGTTTCCACTCTGCATCTACCTTGCTATCTTGCATGAAGGTCATCAGATATTCTTTTATTTTTCTTTGATGAGATAATTGAAGTATTCAAGGAGTGCTGCTTCTAAAATAAAATTGTTGTTCTCGTACTATTCACTTACATGGAAATCCTCATCGTCTTTTGTGAGATCAATGCCATTCCAGTATTCTGCAAATTGAACCATGAAGTGTCCGCATTGGGTACCCTGCTGTTTCGGCATGTAAACTCTGTTAGGTGTTTTTGCTATCCTCGACCAGTTTGGTTCACTATTTGCTTGTAGTTCCGCTTCTCCGTAATGCTTCTTCATGAGTGCGTGCATCCTTTTAATCTGTGATTACAGTTTGGTTTTATTGTTGGATATTTCCATTAAGAAAGGGAATGCAAGAATTAGAAAACCAAGGTTGAATTGACGTACCCGTTCTGGGTGATCCTTGTGGTGTTTTTCCCATGTTTTTTCCTGCATTTCTGTAATTTATTGAGTCAAGTATGTCGACGGAGCTCGTGTACTTGTTCAGCACGTACAATGTGAAGTGTTTAGCTGTGTTGTGAGGTATCATAATCTGCGGTATTTGGAGATAGAGTGAGTTAAAGTTTATTCTTGTCAGGAGAATTAAATGACATGTAAATGCAATCTTTAGGAGGAATGAATTATGTTTGTATATTTCTATTAACTTACCAACATTTTCTTTAAAAGTTCCTTCCCTCTTACAAGGGGTACAAACTGTTTCAATGCTTTGTCCTCATTGAATTCTTGTAGTCCTCCTTCTTTTTCAGGATTAACACCGAGCACGAGCTGCGACAAAAAGTTGTCTACTTTTTAGTTCAAACATATAATCACTGAAATGATGCAAGTGTTTTCGTCTAATTGGACTTCATACATTTGCAAATTCTACGAATAGTATGGCTTTATCAGTTGTGTTGTATTGTTGCTGTCCATTCTTCAAACAATGCGTTTGCAATGGAGCCCTCCATCTGTCCATCTCCTTTTCGTAGCTATTGCATTATGTCTTTTCCTGTAATCCAATCGGGTCACTTTGAGCTAGTATATATGTTTAGGCTGCAAGCAGAAAAGGGTTTATACGTTAGTTAGGTGGCTTTAAAAAGGAGCAGCACTTCTCCGTTTTTCGTTTTAACAAGAGAAAGTACTTACTCTCCACATTCTTCCTGTCCTTCTTTGCTGAATAGGTATTCATGAAGTGCTTTGGCTTTGTTCATAAATTTGAAATCGCTTGGGACAAATGTAGGAATCTTGATTTTACCATGGAGCCTGCTCGAAGGCTTCGCCGACCTCTTCTTGACCGAGGTTTTATTGGCTGAGCTGTTCTTAGATGATTGAGCCATTGAATGTTCTCCTGATTCTTGCTGCAAGCTTGTCAGATACTGCATGTCATTTTTCTTGAATTCAAAGTCTTCATGTTCAACCAATAATGTTTTGATTACATCGAATTCATAGCCCATCTGTATAAACTCATAGTATACCTGTAGTTGGTGTGGGTTAAGGCTTAAAAGAAATTCATCAACTTCTTCATGCTTTTTCGTTGTTTTGGGTTTTAGGAAGTCTAAAGAGATGGTGCTGGAGGTGCCTTGCCAATTGCTTGTCGAGCCTGTTTCTTCTTGAAGAAGAACATGTTGTTTCTTCTGCTCAGAAACTTGTTCTTGTGTATTTGGTACGTTGTTGATTTTGTCATCCTCTTTTAAAGTAGTGCCTGTTTGTTCAAGTTGCTCTCTGCTCGGGATATTGCTATTGATATTTTGCTCATTAGTGGTGTCCATTGCCTCTTCAGGATGGTGTGGTATCTTGTCGTCTGGTGGTGGTTGATCTGGTTCTATTGGTGGATCCTTGTCTTTGTGGTCCGTGCAAGATTCTTTGACGACGACGTGGCTGCTGACATGCATAAGCTCTCTGTGTTCACTGCATATGTCAATAACTTGTTTCTGTTGGGTGGTTGTCGCATGCATAATATGTTTCTTTGGCTCGGGATTTGGCGGAAACTCTTCTAGTACGCAACATTGCGTCTGTTGCATTTCGTTGTCTCCCATATCGACTTCTTACTTTAGCATATCTGTTAGAAATCAAAAAATAATAATAAAAAACTTATTAGTAGATGGTAGTGTGACAAAATTGTAAGGTTTTGTTTCTGAAAAGACTAACCTGTTGTACACTTGATTAAGGACAGTGCGGTATTGCCTCTGTGTTGACTAATTAGTTGATATAATTTTTTTTCCTTAACTGTGGTACTTGTTCTGCCTCTAAGGCCGCTATTGTTCCATCTTTGGAGTAGTGCTTCAGGTTCATGTACATATAGAATGCATAGTCCATTTTGCATGTAGAGGAATGGTAGTAGTAAAATTGTTGCATTCGAGAAATGGAAAAGAAGAGAAATGTTGGATCAATGGTAGTAGTAATTGTTGCATTGAAAAAACGAAAGAACATAATTATTTGAGGAATGGTAGTAGTGAATCTTGCATTAAAAAAAGAAATAAGAGAAATGTTGGAAGTGCTTACGTGTCTTCTCCCTGGAGGGGTGCCTGCAGTTTGACCTTTTTGAAATGGTCGATGCTTCTTTGTGAAAGCTAGAGCTCTGTGCTTACGTGCTGCCAGATTTTCATTAATTTTGTGGTTACGTTGTTGAAGAATTCTATTGTGCCTGGATATGCAGTTGAAGAGTCAAGGAGTTCAAAACATTGTTTTTTCATGTTAACTATAATGGTGAAGTAATGACTGATAGTTTCGTCTTTCTTAAATGTGCGCATCTCACATGGTAGAAGGAACTGTAGAACACGGAATAAAAAATAAAACATTTGGAAATCTTGTTAGTTTTAGACATGATTTTTCTGTCATGTAAGAGAACTTTGCATATCATACATAATTGGTTTTTGTTTTTGTAACAGCTGATCTGCTTACTGATACGTCTCCAACGTATCTATAATTTTTGATTGCTCCATGCTATATTATCTACTATTTTGGATGTATATGGGCTTTATTAAACACTTCTATATTATTTTTGGGACTAACCTATTGACCCAGAGCCCAGTGCCAGTTCCTGTTTTTTCCCCTTGTTTCAGTGTTTCGAAGAAAAGGAATATCAAACGGAGTCGAAACGGAACGAAATCTTCTGGAGAAGTTATTTTTGGGAGGAAATCAACCGGGGAGACTTGGAATCCATGTCAAAGAAGCAACGAGGAAGCCACGAGGTAGGGGGGCACGCCCTCCACCCTCGTGGGCCCCTCGTGGCTCCCCTGACGTACTTCTTCCTCCTATATATACCCATATACCCTAAAAGAACTTCGGAAAACAGAGTAGATCGGGAGTTCCGCCGCCGCAAGCCTCTGTAGCCACCAAAACCAATCAAGACCCTATTCCGGCACCCTGCCGGAGGGGGGAACCCTCGCCGGTGGCCATCTTCATCATCCCGGCGCTCTCCATGATGAGGAGGGAGTAGTTCACCCTCGGGGCTGAGGGTATGTACCAGTAGCTATGTGTTTGATCTCTCTCTCGTGTTCTTGATTTGGCACGATCTTGATGTATCGCGAGCTTTGCTATTATAGTTGGATCTTATGTTTCTTCTCCCCCTCTACTCTCTTGTAATGGATTGATTTTTCCCTTTGAAGTAATCTTATCAGATTGAGTCTTTAATGATTTGAGAACACTTGATGTATGTCTTGCCGTGCGTATCTGTGGTGACAATGGGATATCACGTGATTCACTTGATGTATGTTTTGGTGATCAACTTGCGAGTTCCGCCCATGAACCTATGCATAGGGGTTGGCACACGTTTTCGTCTTGATTCTCCGGTAGAAACTTTGGGGCACTCTTTGAGGTCTATGTGTTGGTTGAATAGATGAATCTGAGATTGGGTGATGCATATCGTATAATCATACCCACGGATACTTGAGGTGACATTGGAGTATCTAGGTGACATTACGGTTTGGTTGATTTGTGTCTTAAGGTGTTATTCTAGTACGAACTCTAGGGTTGTTTGTGACACTTATAGGAATAGCCCAACGGATTGATTGGAAAGAATAACTTTGAGGTGGTTTCGTACCCTACCATAATCTCTTCGTTTGTTCTCCGCTATTACTGACTTTGGAGTGACTCTTTGTTGCATGTTGAGGGATAGTTATTTGATCCAATTATGTTATTATTGTTGAGAGAACTTGCACTAGTGAAAGTATGAACCCTAGGCCTTGTTTCCTAGCATTGCAATACCGCTTACGCTCACTTTTACCACTTGTTACCTTGCTGTTTTTATATTTTCAGATTACAAAAACCTATATCTACCATCCATATTGCACTTGTATCACCATCTCTTCGCCGAACTAGTGCACCTATACAATTTACCATTGTATTGGGTGTGTTGGGGACACAAGAGACTCTTTGTTATTTGGTTGCAGGGTTGTTTGAGAGAGACCATCTTCATCCTACGCCTCCCACAGATTGATAAACCTTAGGTCATCCACTTGAGGGAAATTTGCTACTGTCCTACAAACCTCTGCACTTGGAGGCCCAACAACGTCTACAAGGAGAAGGTTGCATAGTAGACATCAAGCTCTTTTCTGGCGCCGTTGCCGGGGAGGTTAGTTCTTGAAGGTATATCTTTAGATCTTGCAATCGAATCTTTTTGTTTCTTGTTTTAGCACTAGTTTAGTTTATAAAAGAAAACTACCAAAAAAATGGAATTAAGTTTGCCACACACGCTTCATCTTTTTAATATCTTTTGTGAGTATGATGGAAAGGAAAAATGTGCCGAAGTGTTAGAAGAAGAATGTATTAAAATCTTTGGCACTAAATCTTTGAATGATGAGCATGATTGCAATGTTGTTAGTATGAACTCCTTGAATATCCATGGTACTAATGACGATTGCACTAGTTATGATGAAAATGTCTCCTATAAACATGTCAATTTTTGTGGAGTGCATTGGGTTTGCAAGTACACACCAAATAGGGAAGATAGATATTCCAAGAGGCATAAGTACTTAGAAACTAAATGGTTGCATGAAAGGCTAGATGTGAGTGCTGAAAATTTAAAATATCTTTACCGTACTTGTGAACTTTGCAATGAACATGGTCATTTAAATATCAAATGCAAATTGTTTCATGATCGAATCGTGTCCAAAAATTGTGATGACTTGATTTCCCTTGCACATCATAATGAACTTAGTCTACTTTTGGGTTATGAAGAATTGAAACATCAAACTAAGTTTATTCCAAAATATAACCTCAAGAAATTCCTCGATATTGATCTAGAAAAGATTTATATGTATTGTGCGGTGAATTGCATTGAAAATCCTTATATTGCCAATTACATAAAGAAAAGAAAACAAATAGAGGATGAAGAGAATGCTAATGAAAGGGAAGAGACTTCCCAATATCCTCCTATTATTTCTTATGATGAATCAGGTAACGAGGAGGAGCCTTCCATTCAACCAATCTCATTAATAAGGAGCTCCAAAAAGAGGATTGAACCCACACATGATGTGGTGAAGAAGAAGAAAAGAAAAACGAAGAGAGGTAAAAAGGTATCCCTCCCGAATAATGTTGCTCCTATTATTGTTGTGCCTCATGAAAATGAATCAAAAATAATTGTGGAAGATGATGCACTTGATGATGATCTCATTATGCCTATTGCTTGTTGTGATGATTATGATTGGGAAGATAATGATACTTCTTATGATCTTGAAAATCTTTTTGGCACTTGCTTGGAAGAATATGATAATAATGTTTGCTATACTATTGGTGCTATCCGTACTATTAATGATGAGAATGATTATCCTTATGATATGAAAAGGCCCAAGCTTGGGGAGGCTACGTTTAATGAAGATGATATTCTTTGTGACACCCCCAATTCAATCGTACACTAATCATGCACGCAATTGTGTACGATCAAGATCAGGGACTCACGGGAAGATATCACAACACAACTCTAAAACATAAATAAGTCATACAAGCATCATAATACAAGCCAGGGGCCTCGAGGGCTCGAATACAAGTGCTCGATCATAGACGAGTCAGCGGAAGCAACAATATCTGAGTACAGACATAAGTTAAACAAGTTTGCCTTAAGAAGGCTAGCACAAACTGGGATACAGATCGAAAGAGGCGCAGGCCTCCTGCCTGGGATCCTCCAAACTACTCCTGGTCATCGTCAGCGGGCAGCATGTAGTAGGCACCTCTGGTGTAGTAGGGGTCGTCGTCGACGGTGGCGTCTGACTCCTGGACTCCAGCATCTGGTTGCGACGACCAGAAAGAAAGGAAAGGGAAAAAAAGGGGGAAGAAAGCAACCGTGAGTACTCATCCAAAGTACTCGCAAGCAAGGAACTACACTACATATGCATGGGTATATGTGTAAGGAGGCCATAACGGTGGACTGAACTGCAGAATGCCAGAATAAGAGGGGGATAGCTAATCCTGTCGAAGACTACGCTTCTGGCAGCCTCCGTCTTGCAGCATATAGAAGAGAGTAGATTGAAGTCCTCCAAGTAGCATCTTCAAGTAGCATCTCCAAGTAGCATCTCCAAGTATCATCTCCAAGTAGCATCTCCAAGCAGCATCGCATAGCATAAACCTACCCGGCGATCCTCTCCTTGTCGCCCTGTAGAAAAGCGATCACCGGGTTGTCTGTGGAACTTGGAAGGGTGTGTTTTATTAAGTATCCGGTTCTAGTTGTCATAAGGTCAAGGTACAACTCCAAGTCGTCCTGTTACCGAAGATCATGGCTATTCGAATAGATTAACTTCCCTGCAGGGGTGCACCAACTTACCCAGCACGCTTGATCCCATTTGGCCGGACACACTTTCCTGGGTCATGCCCGGCCGCGGAAGATCAACACGTCGCAGCCCCACCTAGGCAAAACAGAGAGGCCAGCACGCCGGTCTAAACCTAAGCGCATAGGGGTCTGGGCCCATCGCCCATAGCACACCTGCACGTTGCGAGGGTGGCCGAAAGCAGACCTAGCCTAGTGGCGTTCCAGTCCAATTCGGCGCGCGCCGCTCCGTCGCTGACGTCTGAAGTGCTTCGGCTGATACCACGACGTCGGGATACCCATAACTACTCCCGCATAGGTGGTTAGTGCGTATAAGCTCGTAGCCAACTCAGATCAAATACCAAGATCTCGTTAAGCGTGTTAAGTATCCGCGAACACCGAACAGGGCCAGGCCCACCTCTCTCCTAGGTGGTCTCAACCTGCCCTGTCGCTCCGCCACAAAGATCCACACAGAGGGCCGTCGGGACAAAGGTCCTTTCAGCCCCCAATCCGTGAATCACTCGCGGGTACTCTTCGAGCTGACCCGACTTTAGTCACCATCTGTATAGTATGTATGTATGTATAGTATATACCCGTGATCACCTCCCAAGTGATCACGGCCCGATAGTATAGCAAGGCAGACTGACAAGAATGTAGGGCCAATGATGATAAACTAGCATCCTATACTAAGCATTTAGGATTGCAGGTAAGGTATCAACAGATGTAGCAACAATGTCAGGCTATGCATCAGAATAGGATCAACGGAAAGCAGTAACAGGCTACACTACTCTAATGCAAGCAGTATAGAAGAGAATAGGCGATATCTGGTGATCAAGGGGGGGGCTTGCCTGGTTGCTCTGGCAAGAGAGAGGGGTCGTCAACTCCGTAGTCGAACTGGGCAGCAGCAGCGTCGGTCTCGTGGTCTACCGGAGAGAAGAGGGGGAAGAAACAATGAATACAATGCAAACAATGCATATCGATGCATGACATGACAAGTAACGATGCTAGGCGTGCCCTAGCGTGGTATGAGGTGGTACCGGTTAAGGGGGAAACATTCGGGAAAATATCCCCGGTGTTTTGGGTTTTCGGGCAGAGGAGCCGGAGGGGGAAAGTTGCGGGTTCGATAGGTTAGGGGTGTGTGGCGGACGAACGGACTGCGTATCCGGATTCGTCACGTCGTTCTGAGCAACTTTCATGTGGAAAGTATTTTCATCTGAGCTACGGTTTATTTTATATTAATTTTAAAAGATTTAAATCATTTTTAGGATTAACTTAAATATTTTAAGTCAACATTATCCAGAACAGTGTTTGCTGACGTCATCATGACGTCAGCATGACATCAGCAGTCAACAGAGGTGTTGACTGGGTCGCTGACGTGTGGGTCCCACTGGTCATTGACTGATTAGCCTAATTAGTGTTTAACTAATCTAACCACTGTTTACTTAAACTAATTAGTTAATTAGGTTAATCCAATTGTGATTAATTAACCTAATTAATTCCTTAATTAATTTAATTTAATTATTATTATATTATTTATTCAGTTATTTTTTTAACTCTTTTATTTTATAAAACGTTCTGGGCGGTGGGGCCCGCACGTAAGTGGCCCAGGGCCTTAACGGGCGCTGGGCGTTCGGGCGCAGGGGCTCACGGGCGCACGAACGGGCGCATGCCCGAGGGAACGGACCCGCGCGGTATCGCTGGATCCAGCGGGGCGGCCGACGGAGGCCACGGCGGGGCTCAGCCGGGGAAGGCTGGCGCGGGTGTGCGGGCGTTGTGGCCGGCTCCGGGGTGGTTGCGTGCGGGCACGCACAGCAGGCGGCGGGCGCGGGCAGCAGGGGGCGACGGCGTCGTGGCAGCGGCTGGATGGCATTGGTCGCGCGCGCGGGGGCGCATGGGAGCGCATGGGCGCGCGCTCTGGGTCGAGCAGGGGCGAACGGGGTGCGGGCCGGTGACGTGCAACAGAGAGGGGGAGAAGAGAAGAGGGAGGCCGTGGCCTCACCATCGTTGCAGAGAAGAGGGTCGGCGAGGCTCGGTGGAGCCTTTGGGAAGGAGGATGGGGACGACGGCGACGTAGAGGAGGACGTCCGGTGAGGAGTCGAAGAGGAGGACGACAGGGCGCTCCGCGAGGCAGCTCCGACGACGGCGGGGTCCAGCGGCGTCGAGGTCGGTGGATGAGCACGTCGGGGAGGAGGCGAGGCGGCTGGGCGGCGTCGGATTGGGCGCCGGCATCGGGCTCACAGGATCTGGCGGGGAAGAGGACGAGGAGGAGCTCCAGCGACGGGGTGGCTCCAGCGAAGTAGTGGCGGGATGAGGCGCGACAGTGGGGCGGGGCTCGATCCAGAATCGGGATCGGGCGAGGGAGAGGGAGCGGAGTGGATCGAGAGGTGGGGGGAAGTGGGGATCGTGGGGGTTAGGGTTCGGGGGAGTGGGGGTTAAGGCGGCGGGATGGGCCAGCCAGTTGTGGCCGGTATCGGCCAGCTGGGCCGAATGGCCCAGGGAGAGGGGGCTTTGCCCCTTTTTTTGTGTTTACTGTTTTGTCTTCTCCTTTTCCTTATTTTCTTTTCTATTTTATTTCTAGTTTCTTTTACTTTTAGTTTTATAAAAATTATCACTAGTGCCCAAATTTGTATTTATCACCAAACTACCGTAAGATTAATTCTTAACCCATAATAAAATAGTTTTAGCATTTTATAAATTCACCGGGCATTTGTTTAATTGTTTTCACTACTGTTTTAATCATTTTAGAGCCTTTAAACATTTTATCAAAGTTTGGTTTCTCCACCATAATTACTTACGATTTATTTGACACAACCCAAACATTTTAGTTTTGATATTTGAAAATTTTACTGTTTGCCTATATTTTAAATTTTAATTCGAATCGTTTTTGAACTAACTCGAGTTTATCAACAGTAACCGAGGTGACGTGGCATCATTAACGCGGGATTATTGTAGCCTAATTATCCGGGCGTCACATTCTTAGTCTCCCAAGTTTTGATATGCAAATTTATAATGATGATAGCATGCCTTCTACCTATGATGATTATATTGATGAAAGTGGGTTTGGAAGAGTATCAACTTTAGGAAGTAATGATCCCACTATTTTGGAGGATGTTGAATCTTATAATATTTATGAAAGTGGATTTGGAGAGGTCATGACTTTATTTAGTGATGCATCCACTATTTTGGAAGAGGTTTCAATCGATTATGATGAGAACAAAGTTGCTAATTACAATGATTATTGTGATGAAACTTATGCTATAAAAAGTAGTGATGATTATATTTATAAAACTTGTCATGATTATGATTACCCTTTTTCTGAAAATTACTCTTTTAATGTGGAAACAATTTATAGTATTCAAGTCTCTTATTATACTCTCACTATTCCGAATGAGAAGAATTTTGCTTATGTGGAGAGTAGTAATTTTTATATGCAAGTAGATCATGAAAATAATTCTTTAGGTGCTGGTTATATTGTTTAATTCATTCATGATGCTACTGAAAATTATTATTAGGGAGGAATATATGCTTGTAGGAATTGCAATAATATCAAGTTTCCTCTCTATGTGCTTAAAGTTTTGAAGTTATGCTTGTTTTACCTTCCTATGCAAGTTGATTCTTGTTCCCATAAGTTGTTTGCTCAGAAAATCCCTATGCATAGGAAGTGGGTTAGACTTAAATGTGCTAGTCATATTCTTCATGATGCTCTCTTTATGTTTCAATTCTTATCTTTTATGCGAGCATCATTGAAATCATCATGCCTAGCTAGGGGCGTTAAACGATAGCGCTTGTTGGGAGGCAACCCAACTTTATTTTAGTTTCTTGCTTTTTTGGTTCTGTTTAGGAATAAATAGTCCATCTAGCTTCTGTTTAGATGTGGTTTTATGTTTTAATTAGTGTTTGTGCCAAGTAGAACCTTTGGGAAGACTTGGGTGAAGTCTTTATGATCATGCTGTAAAAAACAGAAACTTTAGCGCTCACAAGATTAGCTAAAACTTTTTACTGGAGAGTGATATTTAGTTGATTCTTTTTTCAGATGATTACTAGACAAATTACTCAGGTCCAACAATTTATTTTAGAATTTTTGGAGTTCCATAAGTATACGTTTGATACAGATTACTACAGACTGTTCTGTTTTTGACAGTTTCTGTTTTCATTGTGTTGCTTGCTTATTTTGATGAATCTATGGCTAGTAAAATAGTTTATAAACCATAGAGAAGTTGGAATAAAGTAGGTTTAACACCAATATAAATAAATAATGATTTAATTACAGTACCATGAAGTGGTGTTTTGTTTTCTTTCGCTAACGGAGCTTACGAGTTTTCTGTTAAGTTTTGTGTTGTGAAGTTTTCAAGTTTTGGGTAAAGATTCGATGGGCTATGGAATAAGGAGTGTCAAGAGCCTAAGCTTGGGGATGCCCAAGGCACCCCAAGGTAATATTCAAGGACAACCAAGAGCCTAAGCTTGGGGATGCCCTGGAAGGCATCCCCTCTTTCGTCTTCGTTCATCGGTAACTTTACTTGGAGCTATATTTTTATTCACCAAATGATATGTGTTTTGCTTGCAGCATCATTTTATTTTTTTAGATTTGCTTTCTGTTTGAATAAAATACCAAGATCTGAAATTATTAAATGGGAGAGTCTTCACATAGTTGCATAATTATTCGACTGCTCATTGATCTTCACTTATATCTTTCGGAGTAGTTTGTTGTTTGCTCTAGTGCTTCACTTATATATTTTAGAGCACGGTGGTGGATTTGTTTTATAGAAACTATTGATCTCTCATGCTTCACTTAGATTATTTTGAGAGTCTTAAATAGCATGGTAATTTGCTTAAATAATCCTAATATGCTAGGTATTCAAGAATAGTAAAAAACTTTCTTATGAGTGTGTTGAATACTAAGAGATGTTTGATGCTTGCTGATTGTTTTTAGATATGGAGGTAATAATATCAAAGTCGTGCTAGTTGAGTAGTTTTGAATTTGAGAAATTCTTGTGTTGAAGTTTGCAAGTTCCGTAGCATGCACGTATGGTAAACGTTATGTAACAAATTTGAAACATGAGGTGTTCTTTGATTGTCCTCCTTATGAGTGGCGGTTGGGGACGAGCGATGGTCTTTTCCTACCAGTCTATCCCCCTAGGAGCATGCGCATAGTGCTTGGTTTTTGATGAATTATAGATTTTTGCAATAAGTATGTGAGTTCTTTATGACTAATGTTGTGTCCATGGATTATACGCACTCTCACCCCACTACTAGGGGAAAGCCTAGCAGTAGTGCCGATTTTTGGCCTATGAGTAGCGCGGGTAGGCGCGCTACTGATAAGGTGCTACAGCTAATGCTTAGCAGTAGCGCCTGCTGGCACTCGCTACTGCTATATCTACTTAGTAGTAGCGCTTTCCTAGTCAAGCGCTACTGCTAATTACTAGTAGCGCTTTCGAAAACAATCTCTACTACTATTATTCCCTATTCCATTTCTCTTGAATTTTAGGTCGTATTCATATACCTGTATATAATTTTTCATACAGTAGCAATTTAGAGATTGTTTTTACATCATAATGAGTTATTAAATCACTAGGTGAAAGAACCTTGGATTAATTTCAAGTGCATGGATCCAAAGTAACCAATGGTCACTTTGGATCCATCCATTTGAAACTAATCGACGGTTCTTTCACCCAATGACATAATAACTTATCATCATCATCATAATATCATTAACAACTTATCATAATAATACATCATTGTCACATAACTCCTCATAATCATCATTTTCGTCCAATGTCATATAACAACTTCGTCACTAGTTATAATAACAACTCCTCCTCATTGTCATCATAGTAATCATAATCACTACTCCTACTCAGCATCACCATCAAGTCTAAGACATTGTAGTCATATATAATCAACACTAACTAATTGTTCTTAATACTTAGGACCTACTCCTCTCTCCTAGCTAAAATACCATAAAACAGATAAACCGGTCCTTCACCATAATGGATAATGGACATAAACCTATCTCCAACTTGTGGCTTGCGCACATTCATTTTGTCTCCAATTATTTGTGTGTGCGCATTCATCACTTTGCTCCATTCTTTGATTTTGAGCCTTCCATCATTTGAAGAAATCGAGTATGCAGTATGGTAAACCTCCGAAGGAGTTGGTCATAAGCTAACCATATGCATATCACCTTCGGTAAATAGCATATCAGGCACAACCTGCTTCGGGAGCCTCTGTTCAAAAATGGAATAGTAACATATATAGTTAGCAATGGTTTACTTAAGAATAATGTATGCAATGAAGTTACCATCATTAACAAAATCTTACCAAGTTTTTGGCAATGAAGTTATCATCAAGCAATGTATGGACTAGTGGCACGTATCTAGTATAATTTGGGCTGATAGAGTGACTTTTTTTGAAGGCCTCAACATCTTCTATGAATGAGACAAGATAACCTTTGTCCTCACAATTAAGCTTGGAGTCATAGCTGTAGTATGTGTTGTCTACTACCTTCCGAGTATTTCTTGAAGATAAGAAATAAGCTGAAAATTATAAATAAATAAGTTTAGTATGGACGAACACCAAATATTTTTAAATTAACAACATAAATTACTGAACTAACAAATTAGTTTGGCAAACTCACATCTAGGCAAAACTGGAGGCATATCCACATCCACCCAGATGTCGATATTATCATCATCATCATAATTTTCGGGACGAATATCAAATCTTATTCGCATTCCCTCCTCAAATCCATATGACTTGCAGAGAGCTTCCCAATTAGAGCAACCAAAATGGGAGCGATTGACTGCATTGTAGAACTTAACCAGAAACTCATAACCATGTTTAGTTCTTAAGTGAGCCCTCCTCGTCTCCACATTCTCAAAGTCATCTAAACCATAACCAAGCTTCTCCAATACATATGGTCTAGCATGGCACGGGATGTACTAATCGAATTGAAAAAAATCCATAAATTACACGTTGAACAAAAGAAGCACAAGTGATGATATTAATTATGATGAAATGCTTGTCGTTGCATACCGTACAAACATCAAAGGTCTCTTCCAGCTTCACGGTGAAAAACCTATCTTTTTGCAGATGAGGAAACCTGTCGCACACACCTCGGTCATCGTAGTAGTACACACACTCCGGGATCCCATCGTCATCAGACATCTCCTATGTTCAAAATTCAAATATTATAACTCAACGGCAAAACCCAAAAAATCCGGCATGACCTTTGCTAAAAAAGGACATATTGAGCGCCTGAAATTTGCTGGAACGGAAATTAATCAACACTCCGGCAAAACATAGGCCACTTATCGATGGTCATTGCATTTCAATGGTTCAAAATATGAAAAAAAACATTTGAAAATATCTTATATATAATCCTAACAGTAAATAAACTAGTTTTATTAACTACTTACTAAATAAACTAGTTTTATTAACTACTTACTAAGTAAACTAGTTCTATTAAGCACTTACTAAATAAACTAGTTCTATTAAGCACTTAATATAAATAAGCTAGTTATAATAATCACTTACTAAATAAACTAGTTACCTATGATTTGCAAAAACAGAGACAAGGGAGGGAGGGAGGTAGGAGAGAGGAGGGGGAGGGGGCG
>NC_041388.1:517702327-517844915 GCF_002162155.2 Triticum dicoccoides
AGGAGGGAGGGGTGGTGGGAGGAGGGCTGCCGGCGGAGGAGGGAGGAGGGGGCGGCCGCAGGCGGAGGGAGGAGGGCGCGGTGGGAGGAGGAGGGAGGAGGGCACGGTGGGAGGAGGAGGGACGGAAGGAGGGAGTACCTCGGTGGTGGACGGACGACGGCGGCGGCGGTGACGAACGACAACGGTTATCGGCGCGGGCGAGAGTGACTGAGAGGGAGAGTGAGTGAGAGAGACAGGGTCGGCCGTGTGGGGATAAGGTAGGGTTAGTAGTAGCGCGGGTATGAGAAAGCGCTACAGCTAAGGAGAATAGCAGTAGCGCGGTAAGGTATAAGGCGCTACTGCTATAACTAGCTGGACGACGAGGTCATGGCAATGGGAGCAGTAGCACGGTTTAGAGATGACGCGCTACTGCTATTTTCTATTCAGCAGCGTGTTTTCCCGGAACGCGCTGCTGCTAAATAGCAGTAGCGTCGTATTTTGAAGAGTGCTGCTGGTAATATTCTGTGTATAAGGTTTTCCCTAGTAGTGCCCCTCCATCATTGCTAGCCTCTTCGGTACCGTGCATTGCCCTTTCTCACATTGAGAGTTGGTGCAAACTTCGCCGGTGCATCCAAACCCCATGATAAGATACGCTCTTTCACACGTAAAACTCCTTATATCTTCCTCAAAACAGCCACCATACCTACCTATTATGGCAATTCCATAGCCATTCCGAGATATATTGCCATGCAACTTTCCACCATTCTGTTTATCATGACACGTTCATCATTGTCATATTGCTTAGCATGATCATGTAGTTGACATAGTATTTGTGGCAAAGCCACCGTTCATAATTCTTTCATACATGTCACTCTTGGTTCATTGCATATCCCGGTACACCGCCGGAGGCATTCATGTAGAGTCATACTTTGTTCTAGTATCGAGTTGTAATCATTGAGTTGTAAATAAATAGAAGTGTGATGATCATCATTTTCTAGAGCATTGTCCCAAGTGAGGAATAAAAAAAAGAGAAAGGCCATAAAAAAAGAGAAGGCCCAAAAAAGAAAAGAAAAGAGAAAGGCCATAAAAAAGAGAAGGCCCAAAAAAAATGAGAGAAAAAGAGAGAAAGGACAATGTTACTATCCTTTTACCACACTTGTGCTTCAAAGTAGCACCATAATCTTCATGATAGAGAGTTTCTTGTTTTGTCATTTTCATATACTAGTGGGAATTCTTCATTATAGAACTTGGCTTATATATTCCAACAATGGGCCTCCTCAAGTGCCCTAGGTCTTCGTGAGCAAGCAAGTTGGATGCACACCCACTTAGTTTCTTTTGTTCAGCTTTCATACATTTATAGCTCCAGTGCATCCATTGCATGGCAATCCCTACTCCTTGCATTAACATCAATCGATGGGCATCTTCATAGCTCATTGATTAGCCTCGTTGATGTGAGACTTTCTCCTTTTTTGTCTTCTCCACATAACCCCCATCACCATATTCTATTCCACCCATAGTGCTATGTCCATGGCTCGCGCTCATATATTGCGTGAAGGTTTATAAGTTTGAGATTACTAAAGTATGAAACAATTGCTTGGCTTGTCATCGGGGTTGTGCATGATGAGAGCATTCTTGTGTGACGAAAATGGAGCATGACTAAACTATATGATTTTGTAGGGATGAACTTTCTTTGGCCATGTTATTTTGAGAGGGCATAATTGCTTAGTTAGTGTGCTTGAAGTATTATTACTTTTATGTCAATATGAACTTTTATCTTGAATCTTTCGGATCTGAATATTCATACCACAATTAAGAATAGTTACATTGAAATTATGCCAAATAGTATTCCACATCAAAAATTATCTTTTTTATCATTTGTCTCCTCGAGGACGAGCAGGAATTAAGCTTGGGGATGCTGATACATCTCCAATGTATCTATAATTTTTGATTGCTCCATGCTATATTATCTACTGTTTTGGATGTTTATGGGCTTTATTAAACACTTTTATATTATTTTTGGGACTAACCTATTGACCCAGAGCCCAGTGCCAGTTCCTGTTTTCCCCTTGTTTCAGTGTTTCGAAGAAAAGGAATATCAAACGGAGTCGAAACGGAACGAAATCTTATGGAGAAGTTATTTTTGGGAGGAAAGCAACTGGGGAGACTTGGAGTCCACGTCAAAGAAGCAACAAGGAAGCCACGAGGTAGGGCGGTGCGCCCTCCCCCCCAGGCGCGCCCTCCACCCTCGTGGGCCCCTTGTGGCTCCCCTGACGTACTTCTTCCTCCTATATATATATCCATATACCCTAAAAAAACTTCGGAGAACAGAATAGATCGGGAGTTCTGCCGCCGCAAGCCTCTATAGCCACCAAAAGTCAATCGGGACCCTGTTCCGGCACCCTGCCGGAGGGGGGAACCCTCACCGGTGGCCATCTTCATCATCCCGGCGCTCTCCATGACGAGGAGGGAGTAGTTCACCCTCGGGGCTGAGGGTTTGTACCAGTAGCTATGTCTTTGATCTCTCTCTCTCTCATGTTCTTGATTTGGCATGATCTTGATGTATCGCGAGCTTTGCTATTATAGTTGGATCTTATGTTGCTTCTCCCCCTCTACTCTCTTGTAATGGATTGAGTTTTCCCTTTGAATTAATCTTATCGGATTGAGTCTTTAATGATTTGAGAACACTTGATGTATGTCTTGCCGTGCGTATCTGTGGTGACAATGGGATATCACGTGATTCACTTGATGTATGTTTTGGTGATCAACTTGCGGTTCCTCCCATGAACCTATGCATAGGGGTTGGCACACGTTTTCGTCTTGATTCTCCGGTAGAAACTTTGGGGCACTCTTTGAGGTTCTTTGTGTTGGTTGAATAGATGAATCTGAGATTGTGTGATGCATATCGTATAATCATACCCACGGATACTTGAGGTGACATTGGAGTATCTAGGTGACATTAGGGTTTTGGTTGATTTGTGTCTTAAGGTGTTATTCTAGTACGAACTCTAGGGTTGTTTGTGACACTTATAGGAATAGCCCAACGGATTGATTGGAAAGAATAACTTTGAGGTGGTTTCGTACCCTACCATAATCTCTTCGTTTGTTCTCCGCTATTAGTGACTTTGGAGTGACTCTCTGTTGTATGTTGAGGGATAGTTATTTGATCCAATTATGTTATTATTGTTGAGAGAACTTGCACTAGTGAAAGTATGAACCCTAGGCCTTGTTTCCTAGCATTGCAATACCGCTTATGCTCACTTTTACCACTTGTTACCTTGCTGTTTTTATATTTTCAGATTACAAAAACCTATATCTACCATCCATATTGCACTTGTATCACCATCTCTTCGCCGAACTAGTGCACCTATACAATTTACCATTGTATTGGGTGTGTTGGGGACACAAGAGACTCTTTGTTATTTGGTTGCAGGGTTGCTTGAGAGAGACCATCTTCATCCTACACCTCCCACGGATTGATAAACCTTAGGTCATCCACTTGAGGGAAATTTGCTACTGTCCTACAAAACCTGTGCACTTGGAGGCCCAACAACGTCTACAAGAAGAAGGTTGTGTATTAGACATCAGTGGTGGATTTGCTTTATAGAAACTATTGATCTCTCATGCTTCACTTATATTATTTTGAGAGTCTTAAGCATCATGGTAATATGCTTAATCCTAATATGCTAGGTATTCAAGACTAGTAAAAACTTTCTTATGAGTGTGTTGAATACTAAGAGAAGTTTGATGCTTGATGGCTGTTTTGAGATATGGAGGTAGTGATATTAAAGTTGTGCTAGTTGAGTAGTTGTGAATTTGAGAAATACTTGTGTTGAAGTTTGCAAGTACCGTAGCATGCACGTATGGTAAACATTATGTAACAAATTTGAAACATGAGGTGTTCTTTGATTGTCTTCCTTATGAGTGGAGGTCGGGGACGAGCGATGGTCTTTTCCTATCAATCTATCCCCCTAGGAGTATGCGCGTAGTGCTTTTGTTTTTGATGACTTGTAGATTTATGCAATAAGTATGTGAGTTCTTTATGACTAATGTTGAGTCCATGGATTATACGCACTCTCACCTTTCCACCATTGCTAGCCTCTTCGGTACCATGCATTGCCCTTTCTCACATTGAGAGTTGGTGCAAACTTCGCCGATGCATCCAAACCCCGTGATATGATACGCTCTTTCACATATAAACCTCCTTATATCTTCCTCAAAACATCCACCATACCTACCTATTATGGCATTTCCATGGCCATTCCGAGATATATTGCCATGCAACTATCCACCATTCCCTTTATCATGACACATTCATCATTGTCATATTGCTAGCATGATCATGTAGTTGACATAGTATTTGTGGCAAAGACACCGTTCATAATTCTTTCATACATCTCACTCTTGATTCATTTCATATCTCGGTACACCGCCGGAGGCATTCATATAGAGTCATACTTTGTTCTAGTATTGAGTTGTAATCATTGAGTTGTAAATAAATAGAAGTGTGATGATCATCATTTAATAGAGCATTCTCCAAAAAAAGAAAGGCCAAAGAAAAAAAGAGAAGGCCCCCAAAAAAAGAATTAAAAAGGGGCAATGCTACTATCCTTTTTTTCCACACTTGTGCTTCAATGTAGCACCATAATCTTCATGATAGAGAGTCTCTTGTTTTGTCACTTTCATATACTAGTGGGAATTTTTCATTATAGAACTTGGCTTGTATATTCCAACAATGGGTCTCCTCAAGTGCCCTAGGTCTTCGTGAGCAAGCAAGTTGGATGCACACCCACTTAGTTTTTCTTTTGTTGAGCTTTCATTCATTTATAGCTCTAGTGCATCCGTTGCATGGCAATCCCTACTCCTTGCATTAACATCAATCGATGGGCATCTCCATAGCCCATTGGTTAGCCTCGTTGATGTGAGACTTTCTCCTTTTTCGTCTTCTCCACATAACCCCCATCATTATATTCTATTCCACCCATAGTGCTATATCCATGGCTCAGGCTCATGTATTGCGTGAAAGTTTGAGATTACTAAAGTATGAAACAATTGCTTGGCTTGTCATCGGGGTTGTGCATGATGAGAGCACTCTTGTGTGACGAAAATGGAGCATGAATAAACTATATGATTTTGTAGGGATGAACTTTCTTTGGCCAGGTTATTTTGAGAGGGCATAATTGCTTAGTTAGTATGCTTGAAGTATTATTATTATTTTTATGTCAATATGAACTTTTATCTTGAATCTTTCGGATCTGAATATTCATGCCACAATTAAGAAGAATTACATTGAAATTATGCCAAGTAGAATTCCACATCAAAAATTATCTTTTTTATCATTTACCTACTCGAGGACGAGCGGGAATTAAGCTTGGGGATGTTGATACGTCTGCAACGTATCTATAATTTTTGATTGCTCCATGCTATATTATTTACTGTTTTTGGACAATATTGGGCTTTATTATACACTTTTATATTATTTTGGGACTAACCTATTGACCCAGAGCCCAGTGCCAGTTCCTGTTTTTCCCCTTGTTTCAGTGTTTCGAACAAAAGGAATATCAAACGGAGTCGAAACAGAATGAAACCAACTGGAGAAGTTATTTTTGGAAGGGAAGCTACTGGAAAAACTTGGAGTGCACGTTAGGAAAGAAACGAGGGAGCCACGACGCAGGGGGGCGCGCCCTCCGCCCAGGCGTGCCCTCCACCCTCGTGGGCCCCTCGTGGCTCCCCTAACGTACTTCTTCCTCCTATATATACCCATATACGCTAAAACTTCCGGGGAACAGAATAGATCGGGAGTTCCGCTGCCGCAAGCCTCTGTAGCCACCAAAAGTCAACCGGGACCCTGTTCCGGCACCCTGCCGGAGGGGGGAACCCTCACCGGTGGCCATCTTCATCATCTCGGCGCTCTCCATGATGAGGAGGTTGTAGTTCACCCTCAGGGCTGAGGGTATGTACCAATAGCTATGTGTTTGATCTCTCTCTCTCTCTCTCTCGTGTTCTTGATTTGGCACGATCTTGATGTATCGCGAGCTTTGCTATTATAGTTGGATCTTATTTTCTTCTCCCCCTCTACTCTCTTGTAATGGATTGAGTTTTCCCTTTGAAGTAATCTTATCGGATTGAGTCTTTAATGATTTGAGAACACTTGATGTATGTCTTGCCGTGCGTATTTGTGGTGACAATGGGATATCACGTGATTCACTTGATGTATGTTTTGGTGATCAACTTGCGGGTTCCGCCCATGAACCTATGCTTAGGGGTTGGCACACGTTTTCGTCTTGATTCTCCGGTAGAAACTTTGGGGCACTCTTTGAGGTTCTATGTGTTGGTTGAATAGATGAATCTGAGATTGTGTGATGCATATCGTATAATCATACCCACGGATACTTGAGGTGACATTGGAGTATCTAGGTGACATTACAGTTTTGGTTGATTTGTGTCTTAAGGTGTTATTCTAGTACGAACTCTAGGGTTGTTTGTGACACTTATAGGAATAGCCCAATGGATTGATTGGAAAGAATAACTTTGAGGTGGTTTTGTACCCATCTCTTCGTTTGTTCTCCGCTATTAGTGACTTTGGAGTGACTCTTTGTTGCATCTTGAGGGATAGTTATATGATCCAATTATGTTATTATTGTTGAGAGAACTTGCACTAGTTAAAGTATGAACCCTAGGACTTGTTTCCTAGCATTGCAATACCGTTTACGCTCACTTTTACCACTTGTTATCTTGCTGTTTTTATATTTTCAGATTACAAAAACCTATATCTACCATCCATATTGCACTTGTATCACCATCTCTTGGCCGAACTAGTGCACCTATACAATTTACCATTGTATTGGGTGTGTTGGGGACACAAGAGACTCTTTGTTATTTGGTTGCAGGGTTGCTTGAGAGAGACCATCTTCATCCTACGGCTCCCACGGATTGATAAACCTTAGGTCATCCACTTGAGGGAAATTTTCTACTGTCCTACAAACCTCTGCACTTGGAGGCCCAACGACGTCTACAAGAAGAAGGTTGCGTAGTAGACATCAGGTATCAACCCTGTGGGTGCACAAGAGTGTGGTGGCAGATGCATGTGTCAGAATGCACGGTTACAGTGGCACGATTGTGAAGTCTCAGGAGCCACGCGGGCGTGGCAGTGGGACCACGTAAATGTCATGGCGCATGTCACATTAGGCACATGGGTGCAGGCATGGGAGGCACATAAGTGAAGCCACCACAGGCATGTATGTGGGTTTTGTTGAGTCACGGGTGTGTACCCTCTAGATGCACAAAAATGTGGCGGTAGAGGCATGGGTCCGACTACTCGGTTAGAGAGCCATGGTTGTGAAGTCATGTGGGTGTGGCACTACGGGGCACGTAAGTGTCACAGTAAGTGTCACTTGAGGACGTGGATGTAGGCACAGGAGGCACGACATTGAAGGCAACATAGGCACAGACTTGCGGCTTCTCTAGGCACAGGGTATCAACCCTGTGGATGCACAAGAGTGTGGTGGCAGAGGCATGTGTCAGAATGCTCGGTTACAGAGGCACGGTTGTGAAGTCTCAGGAGCCACGCGGGCATGGTAGTGGGACCAGGTAAGACTCATGGGGCATGTCACGTTAGGCACGTGGGTGCAGGCACGGAAGGCACATAAGTGAAGCCACCACAGGCACGTACTTGTATCTCTGGATGCACAAAAATGTGGCGGCAGAGTCATGGGTCCGACTACTCGGTTAGAGAACCATGGTTGTGAAGTCACGTGGGTGTGGCACTACGGGGCACATAAGAGTCACGACAAGTGTCACGTGAGGCATGTGGATGTAGGCACAGGAGGCATGACACTGAAGGCAACGCAGGCATGGACTTGCGGCTTCTCGAGGCATGGGGTATCAACCCTGTGGTTGCACAAGAGTGTGGTGGTAGAGGCATGTGTCAGAATGCTCAGTTAGAGAGGCATAGTTGTGAAGTCTCAGGAGCCACACGGGCGTGGAAGTGGGACCACGTAAGAGTCACGGCGCATGTCACGTTAGGCACGTGGGTGCAGGCACGAAAGGCACAGAAGTGAAGCCACCACAGGCACGTACGTGCACACTCTGGATGCACAACAATGTGGCGGCAGAGTCAAGGGTCCGAATACTCGGTTAGAGAACCATGGTTGTGAAGTCACATGGGTGTTGCACTACGGGGCACGTAAGAGTCACGGCAAGTGTCACGTGAGGCACGTGGATGTAGGCAGAGGAGGCACGACATTGAAGGCAATGAAGGCATGGACTTGTGGCTTCTCGAGGCACGGGGTATCAACCCTATGGATGCACAAGAGTGTGGTGGCAGAGGCATGTGTCATAATGCTCAGTTACAGAGGCACGGTTGTGAAGTCTCAGGAGCCACGCGGGCATGGTAGTGGGACCATGTAAGAGTCACGGGGCATGTCACGTTAGACACGTGGGTGCAGGCACGAAAGGCACATAAGTGAAGCCACCATAGGCACGTACGTGCACGTTCTGGATGCACAAAAATGTGTCGGCAGAGTCATGGGTCCGACTACTCGGTTAGAGAACCATGGTTGTGAAGTCACGTGGGTGTGGCACTACGGGGCACGTAATAGTCACGGCAAGTGTCACGGGAGGCACGTGGATGTAGGCACAGGAGGCACGACATTGACCGCAACGCATGCATGGACTTGCGGCTTCTCGAGGCACGGGGTATCAACCCTGCGGTTGCACAAGAGTGTGGTGGCAAAGGCATGTGTCAGAATGCTCAGTTAGAGAGGCATCATTGTGAAGTCTCAGGAGACACACGGGCGTGGAAGTGGGACCACGTAAGAGTCACGGCGCATGTCACGTTAGGCACGTGGGTGCAGGCACGAAAGGCACAGAAGTGAAGCCATCACAGGCACGTACGTGCACGCTCTGGATGCACAAAAATGTGGTGGCAGAGTCATGGGTCCAACTACTCGGTTAGAGAACCATGGTTGTGAAGTCACGTGGGTGTGGCACTACGGGGCACGTAAGAGTCACAACAAGTGTCACGTGAGGCACGTGGATGTAGGCACAGGAGGCACGACATTGAAGGCAATGGAGGCACGGACTTGCAGCTTCTCGAGGCACGGGGTATCAACCCTGTGGATGCACAAGAGTGTGGTGGCAGAGGCATGTGTCAGAATGCTCAGTTACAGAGGCACGGTTGTGAAGTCTCAGGAGCCACGCGGGCATGGCAGTGGGACCACGTAAGAGTCACGGCACATGTCACGTTAGGCACGTGGGTGCAGGAACGGAAGGCACATAAGTGAAGCCACCACAGGCACGTACGTGCATGCTCTCGATGCAGAAAAATGTGGTGGCAGAGTCATGGGTCCGACTACTCGGTTAGAGAACCACGGTTGTGAAGTCACGTGGGTGTGCCACTATGGGGCACGTAAGAGTCACGCCAAGTGTCACGTGAGGCACATAGATGCAGGCACAGGAGGCACGTAGATGTTGCGGTGGCTAGGGTTGCTGTCCCTGGAAATGGAGAAATCACTACGATCTACCTCGAGGAATGCAATGGGATAGATTGATATTTACCTTCGATTGCTTGTGTTCGGCTTCTCGCCTCCATTGGTCTATTCTGTCCGTTCCTCTTTTTTAGTTGTGATCTCCGCTGCTGGTGTTAAAGTCCTCACTTCGTCGCTGCCGGGTGGGGACTTTGTGTTGTTGGGCGCACCGTTTGATGGTCTGTATCTCGAAGTGGAGGGCGGTTGGCGAAGCGCGGTGGCGGTTATGCGGCGAGGGGAACTCTACTTCGAATTTGGGCCCGTATGCAGAAGGCAGGAGGAGACTGTGTGTGAGTGCGGAATGTTTCGAGATTTACTGTGGGAGCGAGGAAGCAAGAGAGTAGTGGAGGTGGGAGAGATGGAAATGGTGGAACCGTCTGTAATCTTCGATGGTCCGCTTGAGCATAAATATTCGTGCCACCCGGCTGTGGTTTTTTTTGTTCGCTATAGCATCTTAATAGACGTGTGAGTCACGGAAGACCAGGCTCTATAGGCACCGCGTTGAAATTCTAGAGGCACTGGTATCAACGTTGTGGTTGCACAAATGTGTGGTGGCAGAGGCATGCATTTGAAGACTCACTCAGAGAGTCACGGTTGTGAAGTCTTTAGAGTTATGAGTCTGAAAGTGTGGTAGTAGAGGCATGGTTGCGAATACCTAGTTAGAGAGGATCGGTTGTGGGTTCACATGTGTGAAGTCTCTATAGCATTGGTCGTGTGGTAGAAGTGGCGTGCGTTGGGAAAGGTGCATGCAGTTCAACATAGTAGCTAACGCAGTGCACACTATCTACGCGGGCCAGTGCAGTATGTGCTTAAGCGACGTATTCAAAAACATTTCTACGTGCTTAAGCGGACGCTTTGGCGGCTGTTTTTTCCGGCAACCGCGAGCATTGCTACTCGGCCGTTGCCTTGACGCACTGCAACGACGAGCGCATGTCTACCGCCCCCACTACCACGACGAGGTCGTGTCCAACCGCCTCCTCCACGACTCAAACCTTGCCACAAAAAGGAAACTCCGCTTCCATTGCCACTCAATTCAGAAAACACCATTACCGCTCCATCTCAACTAGCAACTCCCCACAGTCTCTGTCTCAAGCCCGCCATCGCTGGAGGAGGGTAATGGCAGAGGCACCATCTGCCAAGCGTCCCCGTGGTTAGACGTCCGACCAGAGCACCGAGGTCAATGACGTTTAGGTCCCTAGTCAGAAGCTCAACTACAGCAGGTACCTCAAGGAGGTTGACATCCACGACAAGGAGAAGCTGGATGTCATATGTACCAGCAATCCAGACGAAGCCGCTAAGGTGATCAGTAGGATCAGGAAGAGGGTCTGTGGCTTGTACCCTCAGCACATCGGGGTTGATGTCGAGTATACCAGGGAAGACGAACCTCCGTAGAGGGCAACGGTTCTGCAGTTATGCGTGGAGGAACTCTGTCTGGTATACCACATCACCGCGGCAACAAAATGGTGAACAATCCTACAAATCCATCCTCTTCATGCTTCTGTTTAATTAGTGATGCACCCTGAAATTTGATTAAATTGGTTTATGAACTTGATGTACTAGTGAAGTTTCTGAAGTAGATGAAGTAGAATAGATTTTGAACCTGATGCACCATATCAGTTCATGAACTTGATGCACTAGATTAATTTATGAATTTGATGTACGAGATTATTTTCTGAACTTGATGCTCTAGTGTAGTTTCTGTTCTTGATGCAATAGTACAGTTTCTTGAATTGATGTGGTAAAGTGTCTAAGAAGCAGATAGATCATTGACTCAAGTGTAAATAGCAAAAGAAAAATTTGATGTTGTGCTTGAATTTAATTTTCGAACTTGCAGGCCTAAGAGCCTGCGCCCGTTCCTGAAGGAGGACAGGTTCTACACCTTTGTTGGCTTTAGTATTGAAGGTGACAAAGAGATGCTGCAGAGATCTGGTTTGGAGATCAACCCCGACAAGTATATCGACATTGAGCGCAAATGGAGAGTTCTGTTCAAGGAAAGAAAGAGATTCCACTCTTTGGCTGATGTTGCAGGCCGCGTGATCCACCCATTCTACAAAAAGATGAAGAAAAAGATTGACAGGGATGAAGACCATAAACTTGGGGGGATCAGCCCACTGCCAAATTACCTCATCGAGTATGCCGCGATAGATGCGTACGCCACCTACGAGTCGTGGAAGAAAATTGAAAACATCAGAGAAGGTCTGGAGAGTGCAAAAGAGGTAGACAAAAACTATGACGATCCCTACTATGACTACTAGTGATGACAAAAATTTAAGAATCTGGCCTTGGAGTTGCTTGTGTTTCTGCTTGTCCTTTCTATTGTTTCAAGTTCGTAGTTTACTTTTGTTAGAATGAACCAGTTTCTAATGTCATGTATATCAGGTTAAACAAGTTTTCTTATGCCAAGTTCATAGTTTGTTTATGTGATTGAACAAGTTATTTAGCTTGCTTAGTACCATGTCTATTCAGCAATCATGTCATTTCAAAGTAGTTATGTTGCTCTTCACTCTAAGAACAACATAATACAAAGCAGTCTTGGGACGTTAAGTACATTTTTGTTGTGCACACAAGTGCAGCTTCTTGAGGATACACAAAGAGTGTGGGAGCAGTGGCATGGGTCAGAATACACAGTTAGAGAGGCATAGGTTTGAAGTTTCTAGAGCCACGGGCGTCTGTTACTGCAGGGCCGGAGGCACGGAAGTGAAGGCACCACAAGCATCCAGAGGCACAAGTGAATGCACCACAAGCATCCAGAGGCACGTGGACTAATTAGGAGAGGTGAGGTGCGAACACTCAGTTAGAGGGACACGGTTTTGAAGTGTACAGAGCTACGGCGGTGTGACGACATGGGGCATGCAATAGTCACGGCAAGTGTCATGTGAGGCACGTGGATTCAGGTACGGAAGGCACAAAAGTGAAGGCACAAGAGTGTGGTGGCAGAGGCATGTGTCCGAATGCTCGGTTAGAGATGCACGGTTGTGACGTCTATGAAGCAACACGGGGGTGGTAGCGCGACCACGTAAGAGTCACGGGGCATGACACGTTAGGCACATGGATGCAGGCACGAAGGCACGGAAGTGAAGCCACAAGAGGAACGGAAGTGGGGTTTCTTGAGGCGAATAGGTATCAACCCTGTGGATGCACAAAAGTGTGGTACCAGAGGCATGCTTCCAAATACGCAGTTAAGGGAGTCACGGTTGTGGAGTCTATAGAGTCACGCGTGTCTGGCATCACGGGCACGTACGAGTCACGGTAGGGGCGTGGGGCTTCGTGATTCACCGGTCTGGATGCATGTTGGTGTGGTAGGAGAGGCATGCTTGCCAATACTAAGGTAGGGAGGCACCATTGTGGATGCACAGGTGTGAAGTCTCTAATGGCACGGGTGCGTGGCACCACATGCATTGGTTCGAATACTCATTTAGAGAGTCGCGCTTGTACAGGCCAGATGCACACAATGCTATAGGTTGTTGGCCTTCGGCAGCACACGCATGAGGAGTATGTAGAGTCACAGTGCGTCGACGTGACGCACACATGTCTAGGCACGGACTTGGGGCTTCATGGGGCATGGTTATCAACCCTCTGGATGGACAGTTGTGAAGTGTCTAGGAGCACCGGCTTGTGTTCGAATACCCGTTTACAGAAGAAACAAGGAACTACATGGATAAAAAGAGTTTGTTGCTTCATTATCACAGTATGAGGTGCGGTTAAACATTTTTTGAGGTTTCGATGGAGCTAGGCTCGTTTGCTTATAAACAACTTTTAGACTGCGATGTTCTCGAAGATCTTTCTAATCTTATCACCCATTTTGCTGGGTTTGATTTTATTTTATTCGCTAAATAATAGCCTGCACAGTTGTTCTGCTTTCCATTGTTCCGTGTCATCCTATAAAAAGTTTAGCAAAACAAGGAGAAAAAACACATGAGAATTAGTTCATGTAGTTGTATGATATCTAGCAGATTTAGTGTGAGTTTTTAGCGAAAACTTACGTCAAAATTATCAATCTCTTTGATGAAGTCGTTGCCATCCAAGAGATGCGCGAAACTTAGAACAACAAACAGAGTTTCACATTTGTTTACCTTTGGAACGCCCTGTAGAAAATGAACGTCCCATTTACCCTTTTCCTTTTCGAATTTTTCATCGAGTAATACTTCGTAGACTTCTTTAAACCTGGACACCTGGGAATTGCATTTTGTTTTTGTTTTAGAGAGACATGTAGTGTAATTTGTAAAACTGAAAGATGATGTTATTTACAATTCTTACCAGTTTGTCTTTATGGTTGTGGTATTTCTTATGCTCCTTTTTTTGCTGTCTTCGTTGATTTCCATCTCAGCAATTTTGTTACTTAGTCGGGCATCATGCACACGTCGACCACTCTGATTTTTTAGGTATTGTTGCATCTTCAATTCTTCAAGAGAGGATTCTTGAGGTTCGATGATTTGAAGTTTCCTTGTATATCTATCGAGCACAAATAGTATGTACCGGTCTTCCTTTTCAGTGGCATGAATACCTGCGATACAAAAGTTTTATTGTTAGAGGAGAGTTTAGAATATAGTATTCTGTTTGAAATGCTTATTTTTATTTTGTTGTATGGAAAACACTATTACCATTTTTGCTGTTGAGAGCTTCTTTGATTGACAGTGCTTAAGGTACAAGGGAACCAAGTTATCCTTCTCTCATATGAAATCATCTCTGAACTTCGTGATAGTTTTTCTTCCATCCTTTAAACCCAGTATATGCTGCAGGCAACAAAATAAATACGATAAAAACTAGTTAGAAAAAATAGATCGGTACCAAGAGATTAAACAGTCGTTGTAAAAAGATGAGTTTAGATGATCATTGTGGTTTTTTGAAATTTACCTCTGCAAAGCTTGGGCCTAATAATAGTCTATGTCTTTTGTGTGGAGTTTTCTTGCTTTCCCATATTTCTGCTAACTCATCGAGCACCTTCTTTTCTATACCTTGACGTTTTTTGTTCTTTGCAGGCCCAAATACTTCCATCAGGTTTGATCCAGTAAGAGATGTGTTGTTGCTCTGTGAATGTTGTCGCAAATATACTTTTTTTCTGCTTACAGACAGGATAGTAGAAGAAATTTTTGTTGAGAAAGTCATTAACTAGCAAGCTGATAAACATGAATTTAAGGTTCTTTTTAGTTTCCTGTCTTATATATTTGTGTGGTTGCCTCCTAACTTTAACTAATTTCAGGTGAAAAAGGAACCAAGTCACCTTTTGAAATAGTTCTGCCATGTGTCACTCATGACTATCTCGTAGAGCTCGTTTGCCTTATCCACGTGTCTAAACGAATGCCTATGTCGCGGGTATTTCTTGCTGCTCCCTGATTGATGCTGGTTGTTTCCGTCTCGCTCTGTCAAAAAAGATAAAAAATTATGGCTGTTGTTTCTAAAAGAAATATTTGAAGCTCTTGTCATGTTGACTGATAGTAAAAATGAAAATAGTTATATTACTTTCCATGGGCGAAAAAAGGTTTATAGTCTCTGGTTTGAACTCTTTGAGTTTTCCAGGAAGTTGATGCTGCTTTATTTTGTTGGTTTTACCGAATATGAGTGTGAATACGTACTCTGGTTTCCATTCGGCATCCACCTTGCTGGGCTGCAGGAATATCAAAATGTATGGTTTATAGTTACGTTGTCCACGATTGTAAATAAACTAATTACAATAATAAATAAATCAAGTTATTCGACGTGTATGTACTGGTAACTTACAAGGAAATCCTCTCTGTCCTTGACCAGTTCTTTCCCATTCTAGTATTTTAAAAATTGGGCCGTGAAGTGTCCGCATTGTGTTCCCTCTTTCTTTGGTGTGCAGACCCTATAAGGCCTTTGTGCCATCCTTTCCCAGTCTGGTTCGTTCATGTGTTTTAGTTGGTGATACTTGTTCATCAGTATGCACATCCTTCTCATCTGTGATTACATTTTGGTTTTGTTGTTTGGGTGTGGCATTGAGAAAAGTAAGCATATCATACTATCACGAGGAAAAGAATAAATCAATGTACAAAAGTACGTACCAGTTCTGCTTGATGCACATGGTGTTCAGTCCAAGATGAATTGGCGTAGTATACGTAGTTCAGTGAGTCAAGAATGTCGATGCTACCTCTATACTTGTTCAAGACATAGAGCGTGTAGTGGTTGTCTGTGTGATGAGGTATCATGATCTACGTTGAGAGGAGATCATTGTTGATGTAAAGTTTAAATTTCATTTAATTGTTGAAGCTCAAGGAGAATAAGTCATGTGTTAATAATCATGAACTTACCATCTTTGAATGTAGGATGTTTTTACCTCTCACGAGGACTTCAAATCCTTTCATTGCATCATCCTCGTTGAATTTTGATAGCTCTCCTTTTTTATAATTGAGACCGGGCACCAGCTGCAAGAAAGAGAGTGTGTGGTTTAAGTTAAATATTCTATCATAGTAATGATGGTGGTGTTTTTGTGGGTGAGGTATGCATACATTTGTGAAATCTACAGGGAGTACAGTTGTGTCGTCTAGGTTGAATTGTTTCTGTTCTGTCCATTCCTCCAATAACGCGTTTAGCATGGAGCCCTCCATTTGTGTTTGTCCTTTTCCTGCTTGTTCCATGAAGGATTTTCCTGTAATGTAGTCTTCTTGCTTTGAGCTTCTATATAGCCGTTCTCTGCAAGAAAGGAGGGTTTAGAACTAGGTGAGTAAATGGTTAGTTGGATGTTAGAGGATCTGCAGCTCTCCGTAATCGTTTCCATGGAACAAGGAGAATCTACTTACCCTCCACAATCTTTCGGTCCTTGTCGGCTCATCAGATATCTATAGAGTTCCATGGCCTTTTATTTTTAAATGAAATCTCTTGGAACAAGTGTTGCAACGTTGAGTTTCTCAAATTCCTTGCTTGCTCGCTTCCATGGCCTCTTAATTGAGATTAAGTTTGCTGAGCTGATCTCAGATGATTGAATCGTTGAGGGTTTTGGGGAACTTTTCTGCACTCTTGCAAGATGCCTTGCCTTTTTCTTGTCGTGACCTAACTGTGCCAGCTTGTTAAGCTGCCAGATGTTGGTGTTTCCTTTTGTGTGTTGTTGTTTTTGATGCTCAGTTCTACTGAGACTACAACATCGCGTTTCCTCTTTTGAAGTATCTTTTCTACTAAATCCTTCTCTTTCTGCTTCTTTTATTCTTGTGCATGTTTAGCCTCAGGTGATGTTGCTGATATGTGATCTTCGCCAACAAGGTTCTTGTTCTGTTTGGAAAGTTGTTATTGGCGAGTTGGTACGCTCTTTGTCCCGTTGTCCACTTCTAATGGAGAGCCTGTTATGTCTTCGGTCTTTTTATCTGGGGGTGGTCTGTCTGGTTCTATCGGTGGTTCTTTCCGTTCGTCTTCCTTTTGTAAATCAGTGTCTGGTTGCGCATGTTGTTCCCTCTGTAAATCAGCATATGTCTGGGCATGCTCACTGTGAGTGTTTCTTCAGTCACTTTGGTACTATCCTTGCTGCTCACATGATAATCTTCTCTCTTGTCATCGCTGCTTGCGTCATTAATCTCAATAACTTCTAACTCTTGAGCGCTTGTCCCAATGTGCTCGGGAGTTGGAGGAATCTCTTGTTCTACTATGCCACATGTTGGAGATATGCCCTAGAGGCAATCATGTATGATGATATTTCGTATGTGTTTATGAATAAAGATAGTCCTTGGACATTATAAATGATGTGTATCAGCAAGTACGTGACTTGTTTGTGGGACTATGCATTGTATGATGACTGTCCTAAAAGGTTCCTAGTCGAAAGGGCTGTGTGGACATGCAGCCGACTAGACTAGCATATGACACGGTCGATGGCTTGGTCTCACTAGCCATGGAGCATTGGATGCTAACCGGATAATATGGACTTGGAAGGATCTGGTCGGATTCGACGTAGTCGGATCCGAGTCGAGATAAGGTCCAAGTCGGACAGACCCAACTATGAGACGCAGCGATATGTCATCTGTGAGTCTCTAGTGCAACATACACTCTATGTCCTAAGACCTGAGCTCGCGCATGTACTCGGGATGGTGACAGACTTGCTTTGGGCCGACCAAATGCTACTCTGTAACTAGGTAGTTACAAAGGTAGGTTTCGGGCTTGTCCAGACCCATGCTGCGAGACGTGGTTGAGCAAGATGGGATTTGCCCCTCCAATGAGGAGAGATATACTTGGGCCCCTTGTGTGATCCGACCAGGATAAGCATGGCCATGCGACAAGGATTATGAGATAGTCCAGTTTGTGGTCGGCATCACTGGAACGAGAAAGAGGTCGGGCTAGCACAAGGATGACAGACTCGCCTTGAGCCCGACAACATATATCGTGTGGCAAAAGGATTGGAAGTGTGATGTCCAGGTTCGCCTAACCAGCTTCATAGTCTGCTTGGTGTTTGGCATGCCTTGCTAGAGGCTCCTACCAACCGTGCAGTTCGGAGGTGATCCGAACTGCGACCAAGCCGGCTTGAACCTAAGGGGTCGCGCGCTTAATGGAAGGAACCTACGAGGTCGGATCCGAGGACACTGGTCGGATGTGATCCGAGCTGTATTTGGATTATGGCCGAGCAGACTTATGGGCTTTAGGGTCCGTGCGAGGCCCAAGTGTTGAGCCCGTGACGGACGCCTATATAAAGTGGAGGTGTGGCACACTCATGGGTTGATCGCTTCGGCGTTGTCACTAGGGTTTTCATGTGTTGCGAATAGACACCTCCACTCGCCGCCGACTGGGTGATCGGACCTAGTAGTCCGCTGCACGGTGTTCCTCCTGCATGCGCGGATACCGTTAGAGGCGGTGCACCTGCGCCGCTCCGGTGAGCCTGTACGAGGGATCCGGCGACTGGCTGTTCGAGGGAGATCGGACAAGGAGGAGACGATCCACGCAGACACGCTGCCCCAACTCTTCTTCCGCTGCACGGCACTGCGTGTCTAGTGGTAACGATCTATGATCCATCTCCCGTAGCATGTTCCTGGTTGTTCTGCAAGTAGGAAAATTTGAATTTGCAGTCGACGCACCCTACCGTAGAACCCAACACCACAATCTATTCGTTGCATTTCTCTGTCTTCTATATCGACCTCACAGTTCAGCATATCTGTTAAAATAAAAATAAAAACTTAGTTGTTTGTCTCTGAAAATTAGATAAGTAAATTTTTACTTTGTTGTCTTTAGAAAGAGTAACCTGTGGTGTAGTTGATTAATGACAGTGCGGTCATATCTGTATTGGCTGATTATTTGATAGAGAATTTTTTCCTCAACTCTGGCATTTGTTCTTCTATTAGTAGCACTGTTTTTCCATCACCGGTGCAGTGCTTCACGTTCATGAACATATAGAACGCACAGTCCAGTCTGCAAGTAGAAGGATGATTGGTTATTGTCGCTGTCCAAAGATGTTTGGGCAGTTTAGATGAGGTTGCCCTAACGCCCTCTGTTTTTTATGAATTGTATTAATAATTGTTAGAGTGAGTAAGCAAAAAGGAGAAATGTTTGTAGTTCTTACGTCTCTCCCTAAAGTGGCACCTGCATTTTAACCTTTTTGAAATGGTCAATACTACTTGGAGACAGTTGGAGCCATGTGCTTATTTTCTTCCATATCTTCTTTACTCTGGTTGTTACTGTGTTGAAGTAATCCATTGTGCATGGATATTCAGTTGTTAAAGGGTCAAGGAGTTCAAAGAGCTCTTTTTTCATGTTAATTGTAATAGCGAAGTAGTGACCCATAGTTACTTTTTGAACATACCCGCCTATGTAAACTGGTAGAAAGAACTGCAAAATGCAAAATAAATAAATAAGGGATCCTTCTTGGATTATAGAAAGAACTGCAAAATGCAAAATAAATAAATAAGGGATCCTTCTTAGATTCAGTCATGATTTGTTGATCGTAAAACCAAATTGTAGAGCTGTGATTGTATCTCTTATCCGTAACATGATATGTGCTTACCATGTCGAAATCTTGCAGTTGTTCTCCTTCTTCCACATCAAGGAATCTTTTAAGCCTTTCAGGCATTGTTTTATCTCTGAGGTGTGCTTCGTCTTTATTTTTCAACTCCAATGGATCTTCCTGATTGGCTCTGTATATTGCTGCCTGCTTGTTTTGTCACATGTGCGTAAAACAAATTTGTAAATTCAATTGTACAGAAAGGTTGATTGATCGATAGACTGATATTCATTGTTCTAACTTGAGATTTTGCCGTGGTCTTTACTTACGGTGTGGTATATTGATAGAATCTTTCTCTTTGTGCCCCTGAGTTGCTTTTTCAACATCAGTATCATGACATCGATGGTTTCGCTGTGCACTGTCTTTCCAATCTCGAAGCTTTGTGCCATGTGGCTGACCTTTACTGTTGACCTCTCGGTATTTATTAAAGTCTCGTCTCTGCAACATATATATATATATATATATATATATATATATATATATATATATATATATATATATATAATGTTTAAGGGAGGAAATCATTGGAAGAAAATAATTCTTTGGTGGTAAAATGAACTTACCCTTTGTCCTTATTCGCTGTCATGATGTTGTTGTACATGTGTTCGATCCCTTCCTCTTTTGTGCCTTCCTCGATGGCCAGGTTTTGCATGATCAACGGTTCACGTTCTGTTTGAGTGCCGTCTTGGGTTACCGTCGTGCTTGTGGCGGCAACCTCTTTTACAACACAATCTTGCTTGTCTGATGGTGCAGCCTTTTTCTTGATGTTGTCTGACTCTCCCTCTGGAATATTTGCTCCATGGTTTTCCAATGCACTGTGGCCCTTTGTAGTTTAGTGTCTGTTCCCTAAGAAAAATACTCAAATGTTTAGTGTGTCTTTGAACTTTTTTATTGTAGCTTCACCTTTTAGTCGTTTCAGCCACTACTGCCTCTTCGACCTTTCCTTCGCTGAGTGGAGGTTTTTGGACCTCCTCTGGATCTTTGTCCTTTTGTTCATCTGTGGTGTCGTCATTTTTTTCTTGTGGCTGTTGAGACATAGAAGTAAGTAAATGAGATTGCCTTTGTGTTTGTGTTCACTCAAATTTCTAATTTCCTAAGAGCAGCTTATCTCACTCCACCTTTTCGATCTTTTGCGCCGCTGCCATCCCTGTTATTTCTTGTCCATAGAGTGAAGGTTTTCTAGCTTGGTCTATAGCAGTGATGATGTCTGTCGTTTGAAGAACATCTTCCACTTGTTCCATTCCCTTGTGTTGTTGTGTTTGTTGGTCTTGAATGTTGTGCTCTCCTCTATTTCTTGCATCTGTCGGAATGCAAAAAGTAATTAAAATGTGTCTGCGTTTCTGTCTGTGGATGTATTTTTTTATATGCTATAGAAACAGGTTTTGTAGCTTGACCTCTACATTCATTGACTCTGGTGCCGTGCCTGTTACTTCTTCTTTGTCTTTTGAAGTTTTTGTACATTGTCGAGCGGCAACAACACTTTCTATCGCTTGTTCAGGCACATCTTCTGCTTCATTTCTTTCTTTCTTCTGTTCAATAAAAAAATGTAAATAAAGCTTGGAGTTCATCTGTGCATGCATACCTTTTTTATTTTAATGTTGTAGGAGTAGGTGCATGTAACTTCACCTCTTCGGTCTTTGATGCTTTTGGGATCTCTTCTCGGTTGTGTTTGTCAGGTGAACACTGCTCTTTAGTTGGGGTACCGGGTACTATTTGAATCACCATTTGCCCTTGTTTTTTGGCTTTCTCCATTTGTACTCCTTGCTGTTCTTCGACATGAGCGTTCTTGTTTCTTTCCTATGTTTCATGAAAGGAAAGCGTGATTCATTCCTTGTAATTCTCTTATTACTGTGGCAGGTCGTACTGGGTAGTACATTCCTTATAAATTTTGGAAAAAATGGTTCTTGTTGAATCTTACCTTTGCGCCGGTGGTTGGGATATCCGTGTGTGCATCCACCTTTTCTTTGTTATGTATACCAGCCTGTGGTGTGTCATTAACTCGTATGTCTAAGGCTTCCTCCCCTGTATCGGTCATCTTGAATGCTGTGGCGCTGAAAAGCTCTTGTCCATGAACTTTCTGTTTTGCATGGGTATCCTCTTGCTTTTGCTGTGTTTGTAATACCTGAAACATGAAACAATAAGAGTTAATGGTATTGACAAGGTTTCTCTGGAAGGTTTACCTCTCCTTTGTTGTTTTCTTCTTGCTTATCTTGTGTGCTGTTAACGGTCGATGGTAGATCGGCCTGTGCCTTGTTTGTGGGACTCCTGATATGATGCTTGTCTGGCTGAGTGTATATTTCGTTGCAGATTTGCCAGTTAACTTCAAAATCGTATCTAGTTTAGAAAGAAGAGACTGATTTTTGTACTCACGTGTTTACTGGTTCTGATCCTGTTCGTCTCTTGTACTGCTCCTGTTGACGTTCTTGAGGGAGCATTATCTATTGTGAGGTTGCTTGTTTTATTGCTTGCATCCTCTTGCTCGGTGTTCTTGACGACATGCTGCTGTTGGCCTTTATGTTGGGTGGCGTTCTATTGCCATGTCCCTGACAGTATGGAAGACAAATTTTTTAAGTTCAAGTTTGAAAGCATCGCTTTCAAGTCACATGGATGATGTATTTGTTCCCATTTACCTGTTTCTCACGTTGATGCTCTGCTTCTACAGCTACTTTTCTACCTTGGTTTTGCTATCCTTTGGTACTTGCCGTGTTGGTTGATACATGCTTCTTGCTTTGCACTTTTTGCACCTTGTTTTGTTCTTTCGTCACCTCTGGCTAATTCTCTAGATCTATGTTCTTGATCTTGTTATTCTTTTCTTCCCTTCGTGTTCGTTTTGTTGGTCTTGTTCTTCCTTCTTTCTTTTTCTCCTCCCCCTACTTCTGCTGCGGCTACGAATTCTTTTGTGTGGTTGCCATCGACTAGTGCAGTTGTGGCTCCTGCGTCTGCTCGATCCAGCACCTTCAGCGTCGTCTCTTCTATTAAGTTCATCCTGCAAACTATGTCCTGAAATTCTCTAAGTTGTTCGAAAGATTCCATCAGGGACATTGTTTGTTGCACCACTGAGTTCTTGTATTTTTGATCCAATTTCTCCTCTTGTTCGCTGCATTGGTGTTCAGCCCTGATTATTATTTCGGGTAACTATTTTGCTTCATCGAGTACTTGTTGCAACATTTCATCTATCCTTCCGAATATTTCATCTGATCCTGTGCTGGTGCCTATGTCGGGTTCCTTGCTTCCACTCGTGCTGACATGTGCTTCGTCCTGGCCCTTGGGTTGAGGTGGTAGTAGTTTGGTCGTCTGCCGGTGCTTCTGTTGTTGTGCTGTTATCATTTGTATTGAATACGAAGGTGTTGCTGTGCTGGCATAGAAGATCCTCTCTGCTGTTCCTTTCCATGTCTGTATTGTTTCAGCAGAATGCAATTGGTTAGATTGGAAACCGTTTTTATAAGGGATAATGCATATATATTCAATAGAGCTATACCTGTATCTTGCCAAATTCATAGTCATCCGGTCGTGCTTTTCCGTCCCTTTTCATGTCTGCTGTAGCTATTTTCGCTAGGTCACTCTCTTTGAGGTGGTTTGCTCGCGGTAATGATGTCTTGTCCATTGTCTTGGCAATCTTCCGCATTTCTTTGGTGTCGGTTGGCAGCAGCAGGGAGTCGAGGTACATGATTACTGGTCCCTGTGCCAAACCATTGAGGTGCTTTTTGTTCTTTTCTTCCTGAGACAACGTCCTGTGCTTCTGCCATTTCTTGGCTCCTTCCTTAATACTTTCGACGATTACCTCACAAAAATCCATCTGTGCCATTTCTTCATAGTCCATGTCCTTGACCATTATAGCTTGTTGGCTAAAGATAGAGGCGGTTGTTCCACAGAAAACATTGTGGAAAAAAATAAGGAAAAATATTTTAAATGATTTCCTGTTTGATTTTTTGTCATCTAGTTCCACTAGTTTTTCTAGCTTTTCAAATAGATGTTCGTGTTTGAAATCTAATTTGTCGAGGCCAAGTTGTGAGACCAGTTCCCTCATTGTATCGGTGGAAATCCGTGGCCTTGGTGCTTGCTTATGCGTACCGTTTAGGTATCTAAACACCTTGTGGATGCCTTCCTTTGTTATCTTGATTTCTTTCTGCTGACCAGCGTCACCGAACGTTATTATCATGCTTTCTGTGTCCAAGTTGTCATAGATGTGTGCTGCAAGCGGTTTGCAGATGGAGCATGCTATTTGGCATTTCTCTATGCTTCCAAACCCGGCCTTCCTAACATCTATGGCAAATGCAAAATCAAGGCAGGGGCAACATTTGTTCAGGTCCATAAAGCATGGAAATTACTTAAGCAGTTTGCAGATGGAGCACATTATTTGACATTTCTCTATGCCCTCCCTGCTAGAAGCTAGTGCTGGCACTTGCTCAGGTGCTTCATTGTCCATGTTCTGCTTCGTTCTTTTTTTGACGGGTCAGGGGAGATGCCTAGAGGTTTGGGATATTCAATTTTAAGTTCAGACAATATCGTTTCAATATCTCCTCCTCCATGACCTGCAGGATGATTATGTAACAAAAGTATTACGTAGTATCATCGAAAAATTGGGATATACTTTTAAGACTATGTCTTCCACGACTGTACAAAAAGAATCTGAAACTTAATCTACATAGACTCATAAGATAGCCCTTTCCTTTCATTTCCTGACCTAAAAAGGCGATCAATCCATTCTTTTCTTGTTATATCAAGCCTTCCTAATGAAGGAAATATGCCCTAGAGGCAATAATAAAGTTATTATTTATTTCCTTATAATCATGATAAATGTTTATTATTCATGCTAGAATTGTATTAACCGGAAACATAATACATGTGTGAATACATAGACAAACAAAGTGTCACTAGTATGCCTCTACTTGACTAGCTCGTTAATCAAAGATGGTTATGTTTCCTAACCATGAACAATGAGTTGTTATTTGATTAACGAGGTCACATCATTAGTTGAATGATCTGATTGACATGACCCATTCCATTAGCTTAGCACCCGATCGTTTAGTATGTTGCTATTGCTTTCTTCATGACTTATACATGTTCCTATAACTATGAGATTATGCAACTCCTGTTTGCCGGAGGAACACTTTGGGTGCTACCAAACGTCACAACCTAACTGGGTGATTATAAAGGAGCATTACAGGTGTCTCCAAAGGTAGATGTTGGGTTGGCGTATTTCGAGATTAGGTTTTGTCACTCCGATTGTCGGAGAGGTATCTCTGGGCCCTCTCGGTAATGCACATCACTTAAGCCTTGCAAGCATTGCAACTAAATGAGTTAGTTGCGGGATGATGTATTACAGAACGAGTAAAGAGACTTGCCGGTAACGAGATTGAACTAGGTACTGGAATACCGACGATCGAATCTCGGGCAAGTAACATAGCAATGACAAAGGGAACAACATATGTTGTTATGCGGTCTGACCGATAAAGATCTTCGTAGAATATGTAGGAGCCAATATGGGCATCCAGGTCCCGCTATTGGTTATTGACCGAAGACGTGTCTCGGTCATGTCTACATTGTTCTCGAACCCGTAGGGTCCGCACGCTTAAGGTTACGATGACAGTTATATTATGAGTTTATGAATTTTGATGTACCGAAGGTTGTTCGGAGTCCCGGATGTGATCACGGACATGACGAGGAGTCTCGAAATGGTCGAGACGTAAAGATTGATATATTGGAAGCCTATGTTTGGATATCGGAAGTGTTCCGGGTGAAATCGGGAATTTATCGGAGTACCGGGAAGGTTACCGGAACCCCCCGGGAGCCATATGGGCCTTAATGGGCTTTAGTGGAAAGGAGAAAGGGGCAGCCCAAGGTGGCCGCATGCCTCCCCCCTTCCCCTAGTCCTATTAGGACTAGGAGAGGTGGCCGGCCCCCCTCTCCCTCTTTCCCCCTTGGGGAATCCTAGTCCAACTAGGATTGGGGGGGGGGGTGAGTCCTACTCTCGGGAGGAGTAGGACTCCTCCTGCGCCCTCCTCCTGGCCGGCGGCCCCGTCCCCCTTGGCTCCTTTATATACTGAGGTAGAGGCACCCCAGAAACACACAAGTTGATCCACGTGATCTATTCCTTAGCCGTGTGCGGTGCCCCCAGCCACCATAGTCCTCGATAATACTGTAGCGGAGTTTAGGCAAAGCCCTGCTGCTGTAGTACATCAAGATCGTCACCACGCCGTCGTGCTGACGGAACTCTTCCCCGACACTTTGCTGGATCGGAGTCCGGGGATCGTCATCGAGCTGAACGTGTGCTCGAACTCGGAGGTGCCGTAGTTTCGGTGCTTGATTGGTTGGATCGTGAAGACGTACGACTACTTCCTCTACGTTGTGTCATCGCTTCCACAGTCGGTCTGCGTGGGTACATAGACAACACTCTCCCCCTCGTTGCTATGCATCACATGATCTTGCGTGTGCGTAGGAATTTTTTGAAATTACTACGAAACCCAACAGTGGCATCAGAGCCTAGGTTATTTATGTTGATGTTATATGCACGAGTAGAACACAAGTGAGTTGTGGGCGATATAAGTCATACTGCCTACCAGCATGTCATACTTTGGTTTGGCGGCATTGTTGGACGAGACGACCCGGACCAACATTACGCGTACGCTTACGCGAGACCGGTTCCCTTGACGTGCTTTGCACATAGGTGGCTTGCGGGCGACTGTCTCTCCAACTTTAGTTGAACCAAGTATGGATACGCCCGGTCCTTGCGAAGGTTAAAAGGGAGTCTATTTGACAAACTATCGTTGTGGTTTTGATGCGTAGGTGAGATTGGTTCTTGCTTAAGCCCGTAGCAGCCACGTAAAACTTGCAACAACAAAGTAGAGGACGTCTAACTTGTTTTTGCAGGGCATGTTGTGATGTGATATGGTCAAGACATGATGATGAATTTTGTTGTATCAGATGATCATGTTTTGTAACCGAGTTATCGGCAACTGGCAGGAGCCTTATGGTTGTCGTTTTATTGTATGCAATGAAATCGCGATGTAATGCTTTACTTTATTACTAAGCGGTAGTGATAGTCGTGGAAGCATAAGCTTGGCGAGACGACAACGATGCTACGATGGAGATCAAGGTGTCACGCCGGTGACGATGGTGGTCACGACGGTGCTTCGGAGATGGAGATCACAAGCACAAGATGATGATGGCCATATCATATCACTTATATTGATTGCTTGTGATGTTTATCCTTTTTTATGCATCTTATCTTGCTTTGATTGACGGTAGCATTATAAGATGATCTCTCACTAAATTATCAAGAAGTGTTCTCCCTGAGTATGCACCGTTGCGAAAGTTCTTCGTGATGAGACACCACGTGATGATCGGGTGTGATAGGTTCTACGTTCAAATACAACGGGTGCAAAACAGTTGCACACGCGGAATACTCAGGTTATACTTGACGAGCCAAGCATATACAGATATGGCCTCGGAACACGGAGACCGAAAGGTCGAGCGTGAATCATATAGTATATATGATCAACATAACGATGTTCACCATTGAAAACTACTCCATCTCACGTGATGATCGGTTATGGTTTAGTTGATTTGGATCACGTAATCACTTAGAGGATTAGAGGGATGTCTATCTAAGTGGGAGTTCTTTAATTAATTTGATTAACTGAACTTAAATTTATCATGAAACTTAGTACCTGATTAGTATATTGCTTGTTTATGTTTGATTGTAGATAGATGGCTCGTGCTGTTGTTCCATTGAATTTTAATGCGTTCCTTGAGAAAACAAAGTTGAAAGATGATGGTAGCAATTACACGGACTGGGTCCGTAACTTGAGGATTATCCTCATTGCTGCACAGAAGAATTACGTCCTGGAAGCACCGCTGGGTGCCAGGCATGCTGCAGGAGCAACACCGGATGTTATGAACGTCTGGCAGAGCAAAGCTGATGACTACTCGATAGTTCAGTGTGCCATGCTTTACGGCTTAGAATCGGGACTTCAACGACGTTTTGAACGTCATGGAGCATATGAGATGTTCCAGGAGTTGAAGTTAATATTTCAAGCAAATGCCCGGATTGAGAGATATGAAGTCTCCAATAAGTTCTATAGCTACAAGATGGAGGAGAACAGTTCTGTCAGTGAGCATATACTCAAAATGTCTGGGTATAATAATCACTTGATTCAATTGGGAGTTAATCTTCCAGATGATTGCGTCATTGACAGAATTCTTCAATCACTGCCACCAAGCTACAAGAGCTTCGTGATGAACTATAATATGCAAGGGATGAACAAGACTATTCCCGAGCTCTTCGCGATGCTGAAAGATGCGGAGGTAGAAATCAAGAAGGAGCATCAAGTGTTGATGGTCAGCAAGACCACTAGTTTCAAGAAAAAGGGCAAAGGGAAGAAGAAGGGGAACTTCAAAAAGAATGGCAAACAAGTTGCTACTCAAGAGAAGAAACCCAAACCTGGACCTAAGCCTGAAACTGAGTGCTTCTATTGCAAGCAGACTGGTCACTGGAAGCGGAACTGCCCCATGTATTTGGCGGATAAGAAGGATGGCAAGGTGAACAAAGGTATATGTGATACACATGTTATTGATGTATACCATACTAATGCTCGCAGTAGCACCTGGGTATTTGATACTGGTTCTGTTGCTAATATTTGGAACTCGAAACAGGGACTACGTATCAAGCGAAGATTGGTTAAGGACGAGGTGACGATGCGCATGGGAAACGGTTCCAAAGTCGATGTGATCGCAGTCGGCACGCTACCTCTACATCTACCTTCGGGGTTAGTATTAGACCTAAATAATTGTTATTTGGTGCCAGCGTTAAGCATGAACATTATATCTGGATCTTGTTTGATGCGAGACGGTTATTCATTTAAATCAGAGAATAATGGTTGTTCTATTTATATGAGTAATATCTTTTATGGTCATGCACCCTTGAAGAGTGGTCTATTCTTGTTGAATCTCGATAGTAGTAACACACATATACATAATGTTGAAGCCAAAAGATGCAGAGTTGATAATGAGAGTGCAACTTATTTGTGGCACTGCCGTTTAGGTCATATCGGTGTAAAGCGCATGAAGAAACTCCATTCTGATGGACTTTTGGAACCACTTGATTATGAATCACTTGGTACTTGCGAACCGTGCCTCATGGGCAAGATGACCAAAACACCGTTCTCCTGTACTATGGAGAGAGCAACAGAATTGTTGGAAATCATACATACAGATGTATGTGGTCCGATGAATATTGAGGCTCGTGGCGGATATCGTTATTTTCTCACCTTCACAGATGATTTAAGCATATATGGGTATATCTACTTAATGAAACATAAGTCTGAAACATTTGAAAAGTTCAAGGAATTTCAGAGTGAAGTTGAAAATCATCGTAGCAAGAAAAAAAAATTTCTACGATCTGATCGTGGAGGAGAATATTTGAGTTACGAGTTTGGTGTACATTTGAAAAATTGTGGAATAGTTTCGCAACTCACGCCACCCGGAACACCACAGCGTAATGGTGTGTCCGAATGTCGTAATCGTACTTTACTAGATATGGTGCGATCTATGATGTCTCTTACTGATTTACCGCTATCGTTTTGGGGGATACGCTCTAGAGACGGCCGCATTCACGTTAAATAGGGCACCATCAAAATCCGTTGAGACGACGCCTTATGAACTATGGTTTGGCAAGAAACCAAAGTTGTCGTTTTTGAAAGTTTGGGGCTGCAATGCTTATGTGAAAAAGCTTCAACCTGATAAGCTCGAACCCAAATCGGAGAAATGTGTCTTCATAGGATATCCAAAGGAAACTATTGGATACACCTTCTATCACAGATCCGAAGGCAAGACTTTTGTTGCTAAATTCGGAAACTTTCTAGAGAAGGAGTTTCTCTCGAAAGAAGTGAGTGGGAGGAAAGTAGAACTTGACGAGGTAACTGTACCTGCTCCCTTACTGGAAAGTAGGACATCACAGAAAACTGTTCCAGTGACACCTACACCAGTTAGTGAGGAAACTAATGATAATGATCATGAAATTTTAGATCAAGATACTACTGAACCTCATAGATCAACCAGAGTGAGATCCGCGCCAGAGTGGTACGGTAATCCTGTTCTGGAAGTCATGCTACTAGATCATGATGAACCTACGAACTATGAAGAAGCAATGGTGAGCCCAGATTCCGCAAAATGGCTTGAAGCCATGAAATCTGAGATGGGATCCATGTATGAGAATAAAGTATGGACTTTGGTTGACTTGCCCGATGATCGGCAAGCAATTGAGAATAAATGGATCTTCAAGAAGAAGACCGACGCTGATGGTAATGTTACTGTCTACAAAGCTCGACTTGTCGCAAAAAGGTTTTCGACAAGTTCAAGGGATTGACTACGATGAGACTTTCTCACCTGTATCGATGCTTAAGTCTGTCCGAGTCATGTTAGCAATTGCCGCATTTTATGATTATGAAATTTGGCAAATGAATGTCAAAACTGCATTCCTGAATGGATTTCTGGAAGAAGAGTTGTATATGATGCAACCAGAAGGTTTTGTCGATCCAAAGGGACCTAACAAAGTGTGCAAGCTCCAGCGATCCATTTATGGACTGGTGCAAGCCTCTCGGAGTTGGAATAAATGCTTTGATAGTGTGATCAAAGCATTTGGTTTTATACAGACTTTCGGTGAAGCCTGTATTTACAAGAAAGTGAGTGGGAGCTCTGTAGCATTTCTGATATTATATGTGGATGACATATTACTGATTGGAAATAATATAGAATTTCTGGATAGCATAAAGGGATACTTCAATAAGAGTTTTTCAATGAAAGACCTCGGTGAAGCTGCTTACATATTAGGCATAAAGATCTATAGAGATAGATCAAAACGCTTAATTGGACTTTCACAAAGCACATACCTTGACAAGATTTTGAAGAAGTTCAAAATGGATCAAGCAAAGAAAGGATTCTTGCCTGTGTTATAAGGTGTGAAATTGAGTAAGACTCAATGCCCGACCACTTCAGAAGATAGAGAGAATATGAAAGATGTTCCCTATGCATCAACGATAGGATCTATCATGTATGCAATGCTGTGTACCAGACCTGATGTGTGCCTTTCTATAAGTCTAGCAGGGAGGTACCAAAGTAATCCAGGAGTGGATCACTGGACAGCGGTCAAGAACATCCTAAAATACCTGAAAAGGACCAAGGATATGTTTCTCGTATATGGAGGTGACAAAGAGCTCGTCGTAAAAGGTTACGTTGATGCAAGCTTTGACACTGATCCGGACGATTCTAAATCGCAAACCGGATACGTGTTTACATTAAACGGTGGAGCTGTCAGTTGGTGCAGTTCCAAACAAAGCGTCGTAGCAGGATCTACATGTGAAGCGGAGTACATAGCTGCTTCGGAAGCAGCGAACGAAGGAGTCTGGATGAAGGAGTTCATATCCGATCTAGGTATCATACCTAGTGCATCGGGACCAATGAAAATCTTTTGTGACAATACTGGTGCAATTGCCTTGGCAAAGGAATCCAGATTTCACAAGAGAACCAAGCACATCAAGAGACGCTTCAATTCCATCCGGGATCTAGTCCAGGTGGGAGACATAGAGATTTGCAAGATACATACGGATCTGAATGTTGCAGACCCGTTGACTAAGCCTCTTCCACGAGCAAAACATGATCGGCACCAAGGCTCCATGGGTGTTAGAATCATTACGGTGTAATCTAGATTATTGACTCTAGTGCAAGTGGGAGACTGAAGGAAATATGCCCTAGAGGCAATAATAAAGTTATTATTTATTTCCTTATAACCATGATAAATGTTTATTATTCATGCTAGAATTGTATTAACCGGAAACATAATACATGTGTGAATACATAGACAAACAAAGTGTCACTAGTATGCCTCTACTTGACTAGCTCGTTAATCAAAGATGGTTATGTTTCCTAACCATGAACAATGAGTTGTTATTTGATTAATGAGGTCACATCATTAGTTGAAAGATCTGATTGACATGACCCATTCCATTATCTTAGCACCCGATCGTTTAGTATGTTGCTATTGCTTTCTTCATGACTTATACATGTTCCTATAACTATGAGATTATGCAACTCCCGTTTGCCGGAGGAACACTTTGGGTGCTACCAAACGTCACAACCTAACTGGGTGATTATAAAGGAGCATTACAGGTGTCTCCAAAGGTAGATGTTGGGTTGGCGTATTTCGAGATTAGGTTTTGTCACTCCGATTGTCGGAGAGGTATCTCTGGGCCCTCTCGGTAATGCACATCACTTAAGCCTTGCAAGCATTGCAACTAAATGAGTTAGTTGCCGGATGATGTATTATAGAACGAGTAAAGAGACTTGCCGGTAACGAGATTGAACTAGGTACTGGAATACCGACGATCGAATCTCGGGCAAGTAACATAGAGATGACAAAGGGAACAACGTATGTTGTTATGCGGTCTGACCGATAAAGATCTTCGTAGAATATGTAGGAGCCAATATGGGCATCCAGGTCCCGCTATTGGTTATTGACCGAAGATGTGTCTCGGTCATGTCTACATTGTTCTCGAACCCGTAGGGTCCGCACGCTTAAGGTTACGATGACAGTTATATTATGAGTTTATGCATTTTGATGTACTGAAAGTTGTTCAGAGTCCCGGATGTGATCACGGACATGACGAGTAGTCTCGAAATGGTCGACACGTAAAGATTGATATATTGGAAGCCTATGTTTGGATATCGGAAGTGTTCCGGGTGAAATCGGTATTTTACCGGAGTACCGGGAAGGTTACCGGAACCCCCCGGGAGCCATATGGGCCTTAATGGGCTTTAGTGGAAAGGAGAAAGGGGCAGCCCAAGGTGGCCGCGCGCCTACCGCCTTCCCCTAGTCCTATTAGGACTAGGAGAGGTGGCCGACCCCCTCTCCCTCTTTCCCCCTTGGGGAATCCTAGTCCAACTAGGATTGGGGGGGGAGTCCTACTCCCGGGAGGAGTAGGACTCCTCCTGCGCCCTCCTCCTGGCCGGCGGCCCCCCTCCCCCTTGGCTCCTTTATGTACTGAGGTAGAGGCACCCCAGAAACACACAAGTTGATCCACGTGATCTATTCCTTAGCCGTGTGCGGTTCCCCCAGCCACCCTAGTACTCGATAATACTGTAGCGAAGTTTAGGCGAAGCCCTGCTGCTGTAGTACATCAAGATCGTCACCACACCATCGTGCTGACGAAAGTCTTCCCCGACACTTTGCTGGATCGGAGTCCGGGGATCGTCATCGAGCTGAACGTGTGCTCGAACTCGGAGGTGCCGTAGTTTCGGTGCTTGATCGGTTGGATCGTGAAGACATACGACTACTTCCTCTACGTTGTGTCATCGCTTCCGCAGTCGGTCTGCGTGGGTACGTAGACAACACTCTCCCCCTCGTTGCTATGCATCATATGATCTTGCGTGTGCGTAGGAATTTTTTTGAAATTACTACGAAACCCAACACCTAACCCTTGGTTTGGTCAGTCAATGATAGAAATTAGGGTCAGGTCTGAGCAGTACAGCTGTTGTCAAGTTCAGCAAAGTGAGGGGAAGTGTTTTTTATAGGCAAAATACACCACAAATGATATTCTGTAAATTGGAGGAATAATTGTAAGGTTTAGAGGATAAGATAAAATGTTTTTGAATGAATAATAATACACATAATGTGTGAAAAATTTCAATGAAGTGTAATTTCCCAGGATTGTGTGGACGTAAGTGGTTAACTTACTGCTGTTGCTACATAGTTTTTGTTATATGGATTGTTTGAGCCTTTTATAGTACCTTGCTGCACGGCAGGCTCTTCCGCAGGTATCCTATTTTCCTTCTTACCAATCCTTGCTGCATAAAAATGCCTAGGTATTAGCAGCAGTAGAAGCAGAATTGAATTTCACAGCAAAAGAGGAGGTGCACCCCGTGGACAAAAAAAGGACATTGTCGGAGAGGCACATGTTGTTTCACGCTATAAGCACCTAGCTAGATCTATTCTTGGAGCACGGATTTTAATATGAGAGAGGCACATAATTTGAAATAGATACAATCAACAGATATATAGAATCTCGTGTAAGTACCAGGTCTGATGTGTAAGGATGCTCTCGTGGTTTGAATCTACAGCAGTGTCCTAGATAGTTCCGCCATGTACAGTATGTTTTAAGCAAATATCTTGCGAGCAAATTTCTGTGGCGGGTAGGGGTAGCATTAATTGCACACGTGTCTACCTTATTTCAATTTTGTTAGACAAGTCTAAATAGACTATACGAAACACAGTTTGTGTGGCGGTTAGGGTTCATGTCCATCAAAAAGGGAAAAAATCACTTTGATCGACCTGTGGTAATGGAATGTTATGGATTAATATTTTTTTACCTTCGATTTCTTGTGAGGGATTCATCGCATCCATCAGTTGGTTTTGGTCCTTGCCCTCTATTGGTATCTCCGCCACCGGTATTGAGAGCACATGTCCTCGCTGTCAGTCACCGCCGCCGTCAGGAGAGGTTTTTGGTGCTGTCACGGGCACCAACCAATTGTCTGTATCTTGAAGTGGATGGCGGCTGGTGGGTGAGGCGAACCTGATTTGGATTTTGGTTGGTCTGCTGGATTGGACAATGGGGGCAGAAGGAGAGAGGAGGTGTTCAAGAGAGGGTAACTGGCGAAGTGTTCAAGATTTTTGGTGCGAAAGGAAAAGCAAGAAGGTAGTGGAGCGAGAGAGGGAAATGGTTGAACCGTCTCGAATCTTCGACCGACCGTTTGGACATCAAGATTGGTGCAACTTTCTATGGGCTTCGATGGGCTTTTTTTTGCTTGCTTGCTCAACTGCCGGTCGGTGGAACGCTAGCATTTTTTTTATTTTAGTGTGGTGACACCCACGGGGGCATGGTTTGGCGTTACCTAGAGTCACGTTCTTGCTTCTTAGTGTTCCAACTGATTCCGCTCGCCAGTTCATTTTGAGGGGCATCGACATGAACTCATAGGGAGCATGTTTACCTATTAGACAAGATCACGTTCGTGCCTGCGCATGTTACAGACGTTTTCTTTGACGTTCCATGGTGAGGTGCATGGAAGTGAGGCCACCAGCGCTCACCCTCCCATGGAAATGGCGACCGTCTCGAATCTTTGATTGTCCGTTTGGACATCAAGATTGGTGCAACTTTCTGTGTGCTTCGATGAGCTTGTTTTTTGCTTTCCTTCTTAACTGTCAGTCGATGGGACACTAGCATTTTTTGATTTTAGTGTGGTTATGTCACCCACAGGGGCATGGTTTGGCATTACTCAGAGTCACGTTCATGGTTCTTTGTGTTCCAAATGATTCCGCTCGCCAGTTCATTTGGAGAGGCATGGACATGAACTCAAAGGAAGCATGTTTACCCATTACACAGAGTCACGTTACCACGGGGGTATGCTTTTGGTATTTCCAAATGATTCCGCTCACTCGTTCTCTTGGAGAGGCATGGATGTGAATCCGGCAGAGACAAGTCTTCTTATTATCCAGAGTCATGTTTGTGCACGCATGTGTTACATACATTTTCTCTGGCGAGTCACTGTGAGGTGCGTGGAAGTGAAGCCGAGTTGGCACTATGTTACTAATGCAACAGGCACACTCCTGACTCAGTGAATGGAAATGTTTTCCTTGTCAACTCGTTCATTTGTTGTGGAGAGTCGCGGTGGTGCGTTCCAGGGAGGCATTGTTTGTTATTAGAGAGAGTCACATTCGTGCCTGCGTGTGTTATGAACGTTTTCACTAAGGAGTCACCTTGAGACGCGTGCAAGTTAATTTGAAGATATAGTAAGATTTTGATATAAATATCATTTCAAAACAGAAAATGACAACGGATAATGGTATGAATTCGACAGTAACTTCTCTGGACTACAGACAGATGTACACAGTAAGTTAACTGTGTTTGAGATGTCTTCTGTGGAATATATACGGATCATTAGAAAGAAGTTGAGTTGTTGTAGTGTGGACAAACGCACTGGGAGACGAAACGAGAGTACTGGTGTTTCCTAGGCGTGCAGAGTTCGAGGTATTTAAGAGAGATCGTGAGAATTTGAGGCGTTGGTTACTCCGTTTGACCATCTGACTGGTGTGCATATGTTATAAAAAGGTACCTACTCAAGGAACACTCCACGTCCACAATTCTCCAGAGACAGGCACCTCTTTCTTGCTGGTAGCTCCTTGCTTGCGCCATGGCTGGTAAGAGGGGTTCTCGGTGTTCAAGTAACCAGGCAGCGAGGACCAAAGCCGCGGAAAGAAGAGAGAGGTGCCGCCGCTACGCTGTAGCGGCGGCAGGGATATCCTGCCCCGTTGCCCAGGTGTCGAAAGATCTCTCGTGTGGAGGAGATTCCTCTCACAAGCGCATTCACGATGGAGACGATCTTGGCAAGATGGCAGTACCGAATTCCTTAGCCAGCGATAACGTGCTCGATGAGCTAATTAAGCAGCAGGAGTTCATCGCTCACTTGGAGAAGTTGGTGCAATAGAGCAATGCCTTGGTGGAGAAGTCCACTGGTCTCATATTTCGGTCTGTGTGTGAGAATGAGAAGCTTGTCAACGAGCTCGACCAGAAGGATCAGGAGGCCGCCCGCTGGAAGAAACTGTATGAGCAGAGCCGTGCATTGGTGCAGAAGCTGTTGGGCGAAGCGGGGGAGCTTATGGATGAGAAGGCGGAGGTCCTCGTCAAGTACAAGAGCCTAGTGGAGAATTCCTTTGCTGCTGTCAAGGAAGGTCATGACGCGGCGATGAAGGAGATTGAGGATGTCCTTGCCCACCAACCAATCAAGAAGGTTGCTGGAGTGTAGGAAGAGAGCTTCGAGCATGTTTCTTCGTTGTGTTGGCGCATGCGGCCTTTTTGTACTGCCATGAATTTGTAAGCCATTTATGCGTTGCATTGTCGTGTTATTTCATTTGTTGGTACATGTAGATATGTAGGCTCGGGGCATGGATGTCGCATGTTAGCAGTAGGAGCACGGTTGTGCTTGCACCAGAAGCACTTCGTGGGGCCGCGGGGAGCACGTTTTTGCGACACGTGCGTAGTTGTGGTCCAAATGATTCCGCTTACTCGTTCACTTTGATAGGCACGGGTGTCAAACCTATTGAGGCACATTTTTCCATTATGCGGAGTCATGTTAGTGTGTGGGTGTGTTTACAGATGTTTTCTCTGAGAGAGGATCCACTGTAAGAGGCATGGAAGTGTAGTCATATGAGCCACAGTTTTAGTACGAGCTGGCGTTCCTCCCTTGTTAGGTGCACAGTCACGTGGATGTAGAAGGCATGTTTTTCAACTAAAGAACGCACGTCATGGTGCCCCGACATAATGGTGAAAGCATGGCCAATTCGAGAGACACAATTATGAAAAACACGGACGTGAAGTCTGTGTAGACATGGTTTTGTACTAAGTAGCATCATGACTTGTACTCATAAACGCGTGGACTCTCGTGGCTCTCTGTGTTGCAATATTTCGGGTCACAGGCACGGGCATGGAGCCCTCAAAGGCATGGTGTGGAATTACAAAGAGTCATGGTTCTGTGCTAAGTGGCGTCATGACTTGCGTACTCATGACAGTGTGTATGTTCGTGGCTTTCTGTGTTCCAGTGTTTCGGGCGACAGGCACGGCCGTGAAACTTACAAAGGCATGGTGCGGTTTTATATAGAGTCACACTCACCTGTGTTTCTGTTCCGAATGCTTCCGTTGACTCGATCATACAGAGAGGCACGGCCGGTCAGCCCACAGAGGCATAGCTTTGCCTTACGCACAGTCACGTTCGTTTCTTTAATTGGGTTAACCCAGTGGAATGGGTTCATATGCGACCCAAAATATTGAAGTGGATCCTCTACGAGGCACGGAATGGCCTATGTGAGGCACACTGTTTTAAAAAGCTTATTTCCTTGTTTTTAAAAGCACGGTCATGAACTCTCTACGGACACGGTTCCATGCCTCAGTGACAGTCACGCTTCTTTCGTGATGTTACATATATTACTCAATAAAGGTGTGGACTCGATCAGATGGAGAGGCACAGGCATGGTGTGGTATTATATAGAGTCACGCTCACCTGTGTTTGTCTTCCGAATGATTCCGTCGACTCGATCAGATGGAGAGGCATGGGCGTTAATCCCACAGAGGCACAGTTTGGTCTTACGCACAGTCACGTTCATTCTATGATTGCGGAAACCCAGCGGAATGGGTTCACATGTGAACACTCAGTGTTTAGTCTGTGAGGCACGGAATGGCCTGTTCGAGAGACGCTGCTATGGTATATTCTTCGCACGGTCGTGATTCCCAGGAAGTGACGGCGTGGTATTGTGTAGAGTCACGTTAGTTTGTCTTCGTGTTCCAAATGATTCCGTTGAACCGTTCCCAAGGACAGGCACAACTGTGAAGCCCGGAGAGGCATGGCTATGCCTTACACAGAGTCACATTCATGCATTTATTGAGGAAACCCAACGGTTCGACGGGCGTCTCCTCGTATTCGGGTGTGAACGCCACGTGGTGCCGCTCCAGAAACCCAATGGTCCGACGAGCGTCTCCTCCGGTGACGCCGCTCTAGCTCATCGCCTGAGGGGAAGCTCCAACTATTTAAGCCGAACGGACGGAGTCTCAAAACCCTAGCCACATCCTAATCCTCCCTTTGTCCGCCGACAGGCCTTCCATTCCTCTTGCTGCTATCTATCCTCTGACCCTCTCCGCCATGGCTGGGCAGAAGGAGACTACTCTGGAGCGCCGTGTCCTGTCACGGGTGGAGATCCCGGCTGGCGAGGGTTCCTCGGCTGTAAGTTCACCCTGTTTCTGCTTCATTCGTTTTTTGTTTCTTTCGGCTACTTGATTTAGTTTGTGAAACATGAATTATTGTGGTGAGCTGACTCCTAATTTGATGCGGGTGTGTCTTGCTAATACTGATTTACAGTCAATTGGAGCTAGGGTTAGGTTGCGTCATGGTCTTGAACAGAAGTCCCCCGCTGTAGAATTGGGGAGCAGTTGTGGCTCGAGAAAAAAGAACGGAATGGTGAGCGGGGCGGAGACGGCAAGTGCTAAGAGGTCCCATGGCGACGGGGAGGCCTTACGGGCTGGCTTCGGCTCAAGCCAGCTAACTCGTCTTGGAGGCGAACAAACTGTTAGATCCATGTTAATTACTCTCAATAACCTGCTCCATCAGATGAATGCCTTGGTTTCAAGGCCAAAGCTTTACAAAACGTCCGAGCAGCTGATGGAGATCATCTACGGGTGGCAGAAGCTCTTCGAGAAAACAAGTGAAGATTTGGAGAAGGCGAACACCAGGATCCTAGAAATTATGGGTGAGAAGAACAATCTCCTTGACGAGCACGTCCGGTTGTTGGAGGAATTGGTGGAAGCTGTGAAGCAATGTGACGAGTATATGAAGGTCGTTGAGGCGATGAAGAAGCAGATTGATGAACTGTGCGAGGAGCAAACCAGCAAGAAGGTCGGTGGGGACTAAGTATACAACTGCGTCCCTGGCTGTTCTGTGCATCTAGGGTTGTTAAGCAGTGGACTAGAGTTTCTTACCTTGTCTTGTGAAATTTCGTTGTCAGTTATTTTGTTAACAAAATGTATTTTGGTTTCCAGTATCATTGTAATTAGGCGTTGTTACTCATGAAGCACGGGACGTAAAGTCTCTGCAGCCACGGTTCCGAACCAAGTATTGCAATGACTTGTGTACTGATGAAGGCATTTACGTTCGTGGCTTTTCTGTGTTGCAGTGTTTCGGGTCACAGACACGGCTTGGATCCCACAAAGTCATGGTGCGGTTTTATATAGAGTCACATTCGCATGTATTTATGTTCGAAATGATTCCGTTGACTCATTTAGAAGTAGAGGCACGGACGTGAATTCCATGGGGGCATGGTTTGGTCTTTCGCAGAGTCACGTTCGTACGCTTATTATGGAAACAAAGCATGATGGGTTTAGATGTTAACACTAGCTGTTTACTTTAAGAGGCATGGGATGGCCGATTCGAGAGGCGCGGTGTTTAAAAGCGTAAGTTCCTTGTTTTTAAAAGCCATGGTTCTGTACTGAGTTGCGTCGCACTTCTTTTATTAGAAGCATGGGCGTGAAGTGTCTACAACCACGGTTCTGTACCAGGTAGCGACATGACTTGTGCACTCACGATGGCGTGGACGTTCGTGGCAGTGTTAAGGGTCACATGCACGGGCGTGAAGCGCTAAAAGGCATGGTGCCGTATAATATAGAGTTACGCTCCCCTGTGTTTGTGTTCTGAATGATTCCATCGACTCGATCATATGGAGAGGCACATGCGTTCAGCCCACAGAGGCACGATCACTGTCGATTTCGGGTTCCGGCAGACCCTTGAGGTTCAAACTCTGGGGTGCGCGCGGAGATTACGCCCTCTACCTCTCCGTCTTGCAAAGATCTAAACTACTGAAAGAACAGCACAAGAGACACAAGGTTTATACTAGTTTGGGCCACCATTGTGGTGTAATACCCTACTCTAGTTTGTGGTGTGGTGGATTGCCTCTTGGGCTGATGATGATGAACAACACAAGGAAGAACAGCCTCGCGAGGGTCTGTTCTTGGCTGGGGGGATGAACTACCAGGAGGAGTTCAGTCACCCTTCTCTCTCTTTCTCTCTCTCATTCTCGATGCCTCTACCCTGGGGGTGGCTAGTCCTATTTATAGGCAAAGGCCCTGGGCCTCTTCCCAAATATTGAGCGGGAAGGGCGCCAACAATTGGCCATTTTGAAGGGGAACATCTGGTATACTTATCCTGACTAAAGTTGGTCCTCGCCTGCCAAAGGCCCTGTGGTGACGCCGTCCTGGGCTCCACGATGACCTCCTTCCCATCGTTGGACTGGTCTTGGTCTTGTTGCACCGAAATGGATGACTTTGCTCGATCCTTTCGCCTGTGCTTGCCCCCTTTGCACCAAAGAGGAAAGGAGGACACTACGCGGGCTGGCGCCCGCCTGGCGCCCTTGGTCGTCCTGGCTTGCGTCATGGGCACCTCGTGAGGTACCCTGCCTTGACCTCTCCGCCTCCTCGTGAGTCAGCGTGATGAGGCCACGCCTGTGGAAGCTCCGTGTCGTCCCCCCGCGAGGCTTGGCCCCTCGCAAGGGTCTTGGGTCTCGTGTTGATGAAGATGGGCCGTGCTGGGCCCCCTTTAAGCCACGCCGCAGGCCGCAGGCAGGCAAGTCTGGGGACCCCCGTTCCCAGAATGCCGACAGTAGTCCCCGGGCCCAAGGCGCGCACGGACTTGGCCGTGCTGAGAGGCAAAAGGGCAAGGGCGAATCGCCGCGGGCCCTAATAGCCTGCGGCCTTGGGCGCCGCGTGGCGGTTGATTGGACGTGGGCGACACTGTTCCCCCACGCCCCCTTATTTTGCGCCCTGCTAGGCGGACTCGTAGTTGTACACAGCCGATCCCCTTCCTGCTGCCCGAGCATCCTTTGTTCTTCCCCCCCTCGAACGCCAGCTCCTGCCTCCAATCTAATATCGAATATTCCCTCTCTTCCCATCGCCATGGCTCCGACGAAGAAGGAGAGAGGGAAGAAACCCATGCCTCCGTCTTGCCCACCGCCATTGGTGGCCCCTGCCGTCGGCCGGTCGATCATACTCAATCGAGAGTGCCTGGGCAAGGTCAGCTTGGCTCTGGCTTCCATCTTCAACGAGTGCGGGAGGACGACGGCCGGGCCTACGTCTCACTTCCCCACTGACAGGATAATCACTGAGGTCCATTATTTTGCTGATGCCCTGTGGGCGGGTCTGGTTCCCCCCTTTTCCGACTTCTTCAAGGCTGTTCTCTCCCATTACCAGATCCATATGATGCATCTGGGTCCTGAATCCATCACCCTTCTTTCGGTCTTCGCTTTTGTTTGCGAGGCAATGATGGGCATCCCTCCTTCTGTTGCCTTGCTGCGCCACTTCTTCTCTCTGCGCCTTGACGACCCTACCCAATGCTCGGCGTGTGTGAGCTTCGTCGCCGCGCCTAAAACTGTGGCCTCAGGGATCGACTTCGGGCTTCCTTCGCCTTCGGCTGGGTTCCGCGAGCGGTGGTTGTATGTTGATGTCGGGGTGCCCAACCCCCTACTGTCGAAACCAACCTCACCTGCCGTCCCTAATTCGGGTTGGGGCCAGGAGACGCTCGAGAGCCCCCGGCCCGCCTTCGTCTGGCGCCGCTTTGCGTTCTTGAAATCGATCGGCATGATAGCGCCCAAGGTAGTGAAGGAGTTCCTGTTGCGTCGCATTGCCCCTCTCCAATGCCACTCCCGCCGGATGTGGGCCTTCAGTGGGTGTTGTGATCGCATGAGGCTCCAGGAAGAGGACTTGACACCTGTGGTGCTGAGGACAGTGCTCTTGATCCTGACTGGTGACCCCAACCCGGGTAACATCCAGCGGGGAGGGGCCCTGCTGTACCTCTGCTAGAACAGGGATGATTATGTGAAGCAGATGCCTATCTTTGATGAATGGGGGTTGCGCCCTGCTGGCCTCCAGGGGCCTCGCGAGAACCCTGTGGTGGTAACCGCCCTTCTGGTTGGCCAAGGCGACTCCTCCTCAAGTGGCGGAGCAGGGAGGCACGAGGCGCCGGAGGCCGAGGGGGCTCCCAATGAGGTGACAGCTATCGGATTTCAGGTTCCGGCAGACCCTTGAGGTTCAAACTCTGGGGTGCGCACGGAGATTATGCCCTCTACCTCTCCGTCTCACAAAGATCTAAACTACTGAAAGAACAGCACAAGGGACACAAGGTTTATACTAGTTCGGGCCACCATTGTGGTGTAATACCCTACTCTAGTTTGTGGTGTGGTGGATTGCCTCTTGGGCTGATGATGATGAATAATACAAGGAAGAACAGCCTCGCGAGGGTCTGCTCTTAGCTGGGGGGATGAACTGCTAGGAGGAGTTCAGCCACCCTTCTCTCTCTCTCTCTCTGTGCTTGCCCAGGTTCTGGACCTCTTCTTGATCTGGATCTTCCCAATCCGCCTCTACCCTGGGGGTGGCTAGTCCTATTTACAGGCAAAGGCCCTGGGCCTCTTCCCAAATATTGAGCGGGAAGGGCGCCAACAATTGGCCATTTTGAAGGGGAACATCTGGTACACTTATCCTGACTAAAGTTGGTCCTCGCCTGTCAAAGGCCCTGTGATGACACTGTCCTGGGCTCCACGATGACCTCCTTCCCACCGTTGGACTGATCTTGGTCTTGTTGCACCGAAATGCATGCCTTTGCTTGATCCTCTCGCTTGCGCTTGCCCCCTTTGCACCAAAGAGGAAAGGAGGACACTGCGCGGGCTGGCGCCCACCGGGCGCCCTTGGTCGTCATGGCTTGTGTCATGGGCACCTCGTGAGGTACCCCGCCTTGATCTCTCCGCCTCCTCGTGAGCCAGCCTGATGACGCCGCACCTGAGGAAGCTCCGCGTCGTCCGCCCCGCGAGGCTTGGCCCCTCGCGAGGGTCTTGGGTCTCGTGTTGATGAAAATGGGCCGTGTTGGGCCCCCTTTAAGCCACACCACAGGCCGCAGGCAGGCAAGTCTGGGGACCCCCGTTCCCAGAACGCCGACAGTAGCCCCCGGGCCCAAGGCGCGCGCGGACTTGGCCGTGCTGAGAGGCGAAAGGGCAAGGGCGAAGCGCCGCGGGCCCTAACAGCCTGCGGCCTTGGGCGCCGCGTGGCGGTTGATTGGACTGGAGCGCTTCAGCAACCGCGCAGTTTTATAAAGGGGCATCATCTGCCTAGGCTTTTCCTTTTGCTTTCTCCGGTTGCTGCTCAGATCCCCTTTCGTGCGTCTCCCCTTCCTCCAAATTTCCAGATCTACTCCGGCCGCGTGACCTAGGAAGCCATGGCGCCTCGTCAGTCCCCGGCTGAAGCTTGGTACTCGTCTGCTCTGGACCTGCCGAATGTTTCGGAGGCGGGCTTTGCCCGGCTGCGCCGGATGGTGGCGGCGCAGGGCATGGACGGGGCGCAGGTGTTCCAGGCCGGCTCCGCCACCCCTGAGGGCCAAGGGAGCACCTTTTATCCTCTCTTTGTAAGCTCCATTGCTGCTGGTCTGGTGCCTCCCTTCTCCGAGTTCTTCTTCTCTGTCCTTCGCCATTACAACTTGCAGGCTCTGCATCTCCACCCCAACTCCGTCCTTCTCCTGGCGATCTTTGCCTATTACTGCGAGGCTCACGTAGGGGTGCAGCCCTCAGTGGCCTTGCTGCGCCACTACTTCTCCCTCCGGGTCTCTCGCGGTTCTCCTTCCGCGTGCGCGAGCTTCATCGCGTATGGTGGCACCATTGCCATTTCGAAGCCCGGGAAGAGGATTGAGGGCTTCAGGAGCAAGTGGGTCTTGGTAGATGCCGGGAGCATCCACCCTCGGCTGATCTTGCCCGTGGAGCATCCCGCGAGCTCCAGCGACTGGTGCTGAGCGGAGCTCACGGACCCCCGCGCAAAAATGGTGTTGGAGAAGATGGACCCGGACCTGAGGCCGGTCAGCATGGCGGCGGCGAAGCTGACCAGCGCGTCGCTGCTGAGGGAGTTCCTGGAGCACCAACTGGCCCCACTTCGGCAGTACTCACCTCTGATGTGGAGGGCTCATCCGAGCCCCACGGCCTTGGGCGACGAAGACTTGGCCGCGGTCCTCCAATCTCTGATTGGGGGCAAGGTGGCAAGGTTGGAGGGCGCGCCTACGCCCTTGTTCCTCCGCGACGACTGGGAGCAGGTGGGGGAGTCCATGCCTGTCTTCAACGGGGACGGGCCCGTGCCCGTGGCGGCTCCCGAGGGACTGGTGGACGTGTCCTCCGGCGACTCCGGTAGAGAGGAGGGCGAAGAAGAGCGGGGAAGGGGCCTGACTCCGAGGCGACCGACGGAGAGTCGAGGGCTCCCCTCCCCCGGTGGAGGCCCCGCACTCTCCACCTTTCTTCAAGCGATGATGACGAAGATGGGGACGAGAAGGTCGGCGGGAGCTTGCCCCCGATCCCGAAGAAGGACAGGACCGGGCTGGTCTCCCATGGGTCTGCCCCCGCCCCGAGGCGGTCTCCAAACGCGCCTTCTGCTTCCGAGGTTGACCCTTCCAGCCGGCTGTCAGGCTTCAAATTTGGCCGGAGGCTGCCGGAGCTCACCGGCGATGACCCGTAAGCACTTGACCCTTGTCTTTATTTCTTGTTCCGCTGCTGAAGCTTGACGTTCGCATCTCTTGAATAGGCTGGCGCCCGCGGCGAAGAAGCTGAAGGGGGCTCCTGAGGCTTCATCCATGGCAACGCCTCCGCCTGTGGAAGGAGGTGACCGCGATGCATGGGCTTCTCCTGCCCGGTCGTCCTCGCGAGGTCTGGCTGAGCTGGCTGGGGCGAGCTCAGCCCCCATGGCCCAAGTGACCCCCGAGGTGCCTTTGCCTGCTGCCGCCGCCACAGTCGTTGGGGCGCAGCAGACTCCACCTCAGGATGCTGTGGTCTCGCCGCCGCTACCTTCTCCTCCCGTTCCACCAACTGCTGTCTCGCCGACTCCTCCTGCCGTCCTGGAGCGTGCTGCTGCTGGACTGGACCGGCTGCGATAGGATCTTCTTGGCGCCGACCCTCGCCTGGTGGCCGGGTGCTTGGAGCTGGCTTCAGGATGGATTCACTCCGACGCCTCGATGCGGGCGGCGCTGGTTCAGGCCTCGACGGCCCATGACGAGGAGAAGCAGACCGTCCTTGAGACGAAGGCTGCTCGTGACGCGGCTCTGGGGGAGGTGGTTGAAGTCCGAGATCGTTGCAAGGCGCTGGAGGACGAGCTGCAAGGCCTGCGGGACCAGCTCGCGAAAGAGGTTCGTCTTCGCCAGGAGCAAGAAGAAGGCATGAAGGCTTGCGAGGTGGCCATCGAGGGCCGGGAGGCCAAGCTCAAGAAACGCCACGACCGTCTAGGCGCGCTGGAGAAGGAGCTGGAGGCGACGAAGGTTGAGCTGGACGGCAAAGCCCGGGTTCTTGCCGAGGATCGCGTGGCCTTCGCGGACATGGAGAAGAAAGCTCGTTCCTCGCTGAAGACGCTTTACGAGAGCGGCCTGGAGAGCCCTTGAGGATGTCGCCCTTGGCCTTGGCCCCACGGCCGAGGCCAAGGCGTGTGTCCTGTCTTCTACTGCGCTGACGCGGGTCTTCACCCATATCTACCTCCGCGACCCCGGTGCCGACCTCGACAGCCTGTTGGAGCCAGTAAGTAGTGAGGGTGCTGCCGCCGCTGTCGAGGCCGTGAAGGGTCACGCGGAGGCTCTACTGGGGAAGTCCCGGGCCTTCAGCACCAAGTCGAAGCAAGGCGCTACCAGTCCTGCTGCTCCATGAGGCGAAGCCACTCCGCGCTGCTCCACCACCGACAAGCGACTCCGCTACTGCTCCTGTCCTGCTTTTAATTCCTGCACATGTATCATGCCTCGGGGAGGCGTTTAAACTTGCGTTTGGTATTGAGACGACAATATGGACTGTAATATTTGCCTTTTAAATTTCTTGAATTTTATGCTTTTCCTCCCTACTTGCTTGTGTTCTACGCTGGCAGAGCCCAGTCCCGCGCGTGCCTCACCCAGCATTAGCCCCGACCGGAAACCAGGATGGGACCAAAGGAGTGAGGGGCTACGTGACAAGTTAGGCTCCTGAGTCGCGATGCTCAGGAGTCCCCCTTGGCACATGAACAACAAGTAGGGAGGTGTGATGTAGGTGGATCTTCCGTTCTACGTCTACAGAGCCTGACTCCGCGCGTACCTCACCCAGCATTAGCCCCGACCGGAAACCAGGACGGGACCAAAGGAGTGAGGGGCTACGAAACCAGTTAGGCTCCTGAGTCGCGATGCTCAGGAGTCCCCCTTGACGCGCAAATAGCAAGTGATGGGGTGAGATGCAAGTGAGACTACCATTCTACGTCTGCAGAGCCCGGCCCCGCGCGTACCTCAACCAGCATTAGCCTTTCAGAACTAAGGAGTGAGGGGCTATGGGACCAGTTAGGCCCCTGAGTCGCGATGCTCAGGGGTCCCCCTTGACGCTCAAATGGCCTTCATACCTTGGCTCCGCTCGGGGAGAGACGCGCGATGAACCAGGCCCGAGGGGCCTGGCTGGGTGGCGTACGTCTGGGCGTGACCCAGGCGCAGCCCCCGTGCCTAGCCCCCTCGCGCGGCACTCCCGAGGGGAGGCATTGCGATGAGGCTAGACACTGAGCTCTGGGCTCCCTGAGGTTGATGCGGCCCGGGGGCCACCCTCAGTTGTTTAGCACCAGCGCGGAGCATAGCGCTTCCGCATGTGTACGGGCATAGCCGCTCCTCGGCAGTGTCGTCAGCCAGCGCGGAGCATGGTGCTTCCACTGGTACACAGGAGGGGTCTCCCCTCCGGGAGGAGCCCCCGGGGCGTGTACAGCCCCGCCCTGACACATGGCCGGCATGGTAGGGCTAGGTGAGGTGTATCTGGGCACCCGTGAGCCAGCGCGGGACTCACGGGGCCCTACCTCTAGGCGGGTTGCGCCTGGCACTGGGCCTTATCTTGTGATGTGTTCTGCAAATTTGGTTAGATGCCGGCACTCTACGTCCTCAGGTCCTGGCCCTCGAGCTGGTCTCAGCCGTCGCTGGTATGCCAGGTCGTGATGCCGTGGACAAGGCCAGAGGGTGAGGGCTGGAGCACCGGTAAGAGCCCTGAGTCGCGATGCTCAGGTACCCCCCCTTTAATGTGCAAGTGGTCGACATGGAGAAGAAGAGGTGCCGTGGACAGGCATCAAGTAATCAAGCATGATGGGCGAATGCATAGCCGGAAATAAACGCAAAGGAGATACATGCCGCTGGGCCTGGCCAGAGCGACTTGGGTATGATGCAGCCCGAGGGGCGCCCCCAACAAAGCAAGCTAACAACACGAAATAAAAGGGATACATGCCGCATGGACGGACCCACGCGGCCTGGGAATGATGCAGCCCTGGGAGGGGCGCTCCCAGCTGGAAATGAAACTTGAAAGATGTCACCTGAAGATGTCGAGGACGAAGGAGTGTTGGTGGAGCAGACTCGGTGGGCCGCGGAAGCCGATCCTCATGAGCCCCCAGGCCCAGGGGCCTCGGGAGGCTCCGGAGGCACTGGTGGCTCTTCGCGAATCATCTCCATCTCCGCCAGGGCTGCGGAACGCCTGTCTTCTTGAGCCTCCATGATGCCCCTCATGAGGCGCTCGTACGTAGCAGCCGCATTCGGCAAGCCGTAAGGCATGCGAGTGTAGCTGTGGGGCGGTCCTCCGCAGCGCCCCACCTGCGAGGGCTAGAGGCGCTCCAGCGAGGCGACTCGGTTGAGCCTTGGTACGTCGATGCAGACGCGTAGCCCACAATCCTCGCCTGGATGGGGAGCCACAGCCGGTAGACGGTGGCAGCCTCTCATGACTCTTGACTCCTATAGTTCTTGAACGGCCTTGTTGACGAACTCCTGCTGATCTGACCTTCCTTGCCTTGCTCCTTCGTGCTTCGAAACATGCCTCCACGTGGTGCCCAAGTGCCTCCCTCGTGACCCTGGCCAGGTCGGTGGCCCTCCAGGGGAGAGCCCCCGAGCCCTGCCTGAGGAGGGCGCCGGGCGCGCTTTCCTATGCGATGGAAGGAGGTTCCCCTTGGGCAGACGCGGGCCCTGAGGGGCTCGCCTCCTGAGGGGCCAGTCCAGACGATGTCTTCTTCTTCTTGGGGGTGGTCTCGGGAAGCCTCCTGCTTCCGTGATCTGGGTCTTCCAGTGACGCGGCCTGAAAGGCTCGCTCCAGGGAACACACCGCATCCTTCTCTTCACAGGGCACAGTGATGACTCCGCCACTTCCTGGCATCTTGAGGACGTTGTAGCCATGGTGAGTTACGGCCATGAACTTGGCCAGCGCTGGGTACCCGAGGATGGCGTTGTACGGCAGGCGGATGTGGGCGACGTCGAAGTCGATGAGCTCGGTGCGGTAGTTGTTGCGTGCCCCGAAGGTGACAGGGAGGCGGACCTGCCCAATCGGAACCGTGGAACCGTCGGTGACTCCGGAGAAAGGCTCGGTTGGCTGAAGCTGGTCATAGGGCACTTGGAGATTGTTGAACGTTTCTATGGACAGGACGTTGAGCCCTGCCCCACCATCGATGAGGGTCCTGGTGACCAGTTCGTTGCTGATGACTAGGGAGCAAAGCATCGGGAGGACTCCGGCTGTGGCCGCACACTTGAGCTGATCTGCTGAGCTGAACGTGATGGCGCACGCCGACCACCTAAGAGGGCGCGTTGCTTCGAGCTTGGGGATGACTGCATTCACTTTGCGGGCAAACTGCTTGAAGATGCGTTGGGAGGCAGGGGCTTGAGCTCCGCCTAGGATGCAGGCGATCGCGTGCGGCTCCTGGAAGCCCCCAGCCCCCTCGTCTTGATGGCGGTCCTCGTTCCTCCATGGCTGAGGCGGCAGTGGAGGGAGGCCTGCATTGCCTTGTGGGCGGTCCTCACAAGGCTAATCCCTCCAGTCCCGCTCACGAGGCAGGTCTCGCCAGCGATCCTCGCGAGGGTGATCGCGCCACCCTTGGTGCGGGCTGCGGTCTTCCCAGCGTCCCGCATTTCTTCCTCCTCCTTGGCCGTAGCCCCGGTCAGCACGGTCGGGACGACGGCTGATCCTTCCTTCTCGCACGGTGCGGAGTTCTTGGCATTCGTTGGTGTTGTGGGTGTGGAGGTCGTGGTACACACAGTACCGGCCGCCCCTGGAGGATTCGGGCAGATCTTTGCCCCGCTTGGTGTCGGGCTCTGCCGCGAGCACGGCAGCCCCCTTGCGCTTCACGTCCTTGGCCTTGGGCTTCTTCTCTTCTGGGTCTGCGGCTGGCAGCTCGAGGAGGGAAAGACGCCCTTCCTCAGCCCTGGCGCACTTGGTCGCCAAATTGAACAGCTCTAGGGAGGCGCACAGGTCTTCATGCATCGCCAGCTCCTCCTTCATCTTGACGTCGCGCACACCAAAGGAGAAGGCTGAGATGATGGCCTCCTCGGACACCTTGGGGATCTTGAGGTGCGCACTGTTGAAGCGCTGGATGTACTTTTGCGGGGTCTCTCCGGGTTGTTGCTTGATGCGGCGCATGTCGCTCACGGCGGGCGGTCGGTCGCGAGTACCTTGGAAGTTGGCGATGAAGCGGGTGCGCATCTGGTCCCAGGAAGAGATCGTGCCTGGAGCCAGATTCAGGAGCCAGGTGCGAGCTCCTTCCTTCAGCGCCATGGGGAACTAGTTCGTCATGACCTTCTCGTCCCCGCTGGCAGCTTCGATGCCCAGCTCATAGAGCTGGAGGAACTCTGCAGGGTCGATGGTGCCGTCGTAGCGGGGAGGCAGGTCTGGCTTGAACTTGCCGGGCCATGCGACGCTATGCAGCTCGGTGGTGTAGGCACGGCAGCTTGTGGTGGCCACGGGAGGCTTTGGGTGAGGGAGAGCTTGGTCTTGCGGGTCCTCATCCGCTGCTGCTGGGAGTAGCGCGGGGTCTTGGCGTGCCGGAGCTGGAGCAGGGTCGCGACGTGCCGGAGCGGGGAGCGCCCGGGCAGCTTCTTGCGGGCGAGGGACTTCTTGGCAGCTCTGCTCTTGTCGCGCCGGCGCCTGACAGAGCGGGTTCCGGCCAGGGGCCACGCGCCTTGGAGCCATGGCATCTTCTTGGAGAGGAGGCGGCTGGTACGCCCCCGGGGCTTCGTTGCCCGCGCGGGGCGGGGTGCGGCGCAGCGGAACGGACGGCGCGGACGAGCTCGTTTGCCGCGATGAGCGCAGCTCGAGCCTCCAAGGGTGCGCGGAGCGCGCGGGATGAAGAGCCAGCTGGTGTGAGCGATGGAGTAGCGGTGCGGCCGTCTTGCCGCACGGATGTATGCTGGGACGACGCTTGCTGCTCGTCCCCTGCCGGGCCGGTGGCGGCGTTGATGGCGGGCGACGGGGAACGACGAGGACGCCCCCGACGGGAGCCGTCTGGGCGATGCGAGAAGCGGTGGCGGCCCGGCGCTCGGCGCGGGCCCGACGAGCATCGGACATGGACGCGACGGTCGGAGGAGAGCGGAGCGGTGGAAGACAGATTCCGGCGCCCACCTACCTGGCGCGCCAAATGTCGGATTTCGGGTTCCGGCAGACCCTTGAGGTTCGAACTCTGGGGTGTGCGCGGAGATTATGCCCTCTACCTCTCCATCTCGCAAAGATCTAAACTACTGAAAGAACAGCACAAGGGACACAAGGTTTATACTAGTTCGGGCCACCATTATGGTGTAATACCCTACTCTAGTTTGTGGTGTGGTGGATTGCCTCTTGAGCTGATGATGATGAATAATACAAGGAAGAACAGCCTCGTGAGGGTCTGCTCTTAGCTGGGGGGATGAACTGCTAGGAGGAGTTCAGCCACCCCTCTCTCTCTCTCTCTCTCTCTCTCTCTCTCTCTCTCTCTGCTGGCCCAGGTTCTGGACCTCTTCTTGATCTGGATCTTCCCAATCCGCCTCTACCCTGGGGGTGGCTAATCCTATTTATAGGCAAAGGCCCTGGGCCTCTTCCCAAATATTGAGCGGGAAGGGCGCCAACAATTGGCCATTTTGAAGGGGAACATCTGGTACACTTATCCTGACTAAAGTTGGTCCTCGCCTATCAAAGGCCCTGTGGTGACGCTGTTCTGGGCTCCACGATGACCTCCTTCCCAACGTTCGACTGGTCTTTGTCTTGTTGCACCAAAATGGATGCCTTTGCTTGATCCTCTCGCCTGCGCTTGCCCCCTTTGCACCAAAGAGGAAAGGAGGACACTGCGCGGGCTGGCGCCCGCCGGGCGCCCTTGGTCGTCATGGCTTGCGTCATGGGCACCTCGTGAGGTACCCCGCCTTGATCTCTCCGCCTCCTCATGAGCCAACCTGATGAGGCGGTGCCTGAGGAAGCTCTGCGTCGTCCGCCCCACGAGGCTTGGCCCCTCGCGAGGGTCTTGGGTCTCGTGTTGATGAAGATGGGCCGTGCTGGGCCCCCTTTAAGCCACGCCGCAGGCCGCCGGCAGGCAAGTCTAGGGGCCCCCGTTCCCAGAACACCGACAACAGCGCCGGGTGATGCTCTCGAGGGGGCAGCTCGTGGGACCCGTGCCGCGGAGGCTGAGGGTGGCAAGCAGTCGCTCCCAGCGCCTGGGGCTGAGGCCCCTGAGGCCCCAGCCGCGTCTTCTGGCGAGGCGATTAGCAGCACGCGTCAGGCAGGCGCCCCTGACGCGGACTGCCTCGACGCTCCGTCTTCGTCGCAGGTTGATCCTTGCGCTCTTCTCTTGGGCCGCTTCCGCATGGACTTTGAGGCCCTCCGCAGAAAAAGGGAGGCCCTGGGTGATGACTTCCCTTGTCGCTTGCTGAAGCGCAGGAAGTACTTCGCCACTGATGAGTAAGTCTTCTCCTTTTCCAGCTTCTAACCTTCTTGTTGCTTTTACTGACCCTTGATCCGCAGGCCCCTTCCGGCCGAGCTTGCGGAGGTAGCTGAGGTGCCGCCTCCTTTGGCTTCGCCTCCTCCATCGTCCCCAAGTGCTCCGAGCAGCATTGCTCTGGTGGTGAGGGCGATTGAAGGGGCGAACCATCCCGAGGCGCACTTCGGCCCTTCACTCCCCGTGATCTTCCTTCGCGGGCCCTCTCGTGGCATAGCCAGCCTGCCGTGGACTTCTCGTCTGGTTGTGGACTGCGACTGGCTGAGGCGCCCCCTGCGCCCTTCATCTGGAGATGGCTTGGCTCCTGGCCGGGCTTCTAGCGCGACGCGCCCGGCCGTCGCGAGGGTGCCAGCCCCCAGCCCCCTGCCCGGAGGGGGAACGATGGTCCATGGCCCCCGGCGCTTGCTCGGGGCAGACGATGGTGTGGAAGACATGCTCGAGCACGCCCGGGAGCGCCGCACTCGCCGCCAAGGATTCCTTTGAAGGGCAACTGACACGGTGAACTTGCTTGGGGAGGAGCTTGCTGATGAAGACGCGCGCCTAGAGGCCGAGGGCCTGCGCCTGGCTGCAGGGAGGCGCGAGCTGGAGGCCGCCGTCGCCCTCGCGCGCCATCAGCGTGATCTTGATGATGAAGAGGCGAAGGCGTCGCTACAGGCCTCTCGGGTGGCCCGATCCTAGGCTGACGAGGAGGCCCAGGAAGCTGACCGACGGCGAGAGGCGGCGGAGGAGCGGGCTCGGGAGCTCCTAGCCTGGTGCCACTCACTGGAGGAGCAAGTGGAGCTGCGCGAGGCGGCCCTTGTGTCAATGAAGGTGGCCTTTGGCGACCCGGCTGAGCTCTAGAAGCGTGAGGAAGCGTTGACGCTGGAAGCCGCCGAACGCACCCGCGAGTACGAGCGGCTGGAGACGAGGGAGCGCTTGGTGACGCAGGCGGAGGACGATGTCGCTGCACGGGAAGCCCGTGTCCTGGAGGAGGTTGGACGTCGGGTGGCGATGGCGCGCCAAGACCTCCAGCGCGAGTTGGAGGGGAGGCTGGAGTTGATCCGGGTCGAAGCTGAAGGAAGGACCGCGGCCTTGAGGGCCAAGCGGGAGGAGGCGACGCGGCGGGCCGACGCTTCTCGAGCTGCCCTTGAGGTAGCGCAAGGGGAGTTGGCCGCCTCCCAGGCTGAGATGCTCCGTCTTCGCCAGCGGGTGGAGGAGGCTGAGGCCGTCGCGCGCCAGAACGCGGATGAGATACGTCAGCGGCAGGTCCTGGAGCACGTGCACGGCCCCATGCTTGCCACGCTCCGGGAGAGAGCTAACACAACCTTGGGCAACATCTGCCAGGCGGCTGGTTGCGAACCGCACACAATCAACTATGCCAGCAACCTTCAGTTCTTCACCGCCATGGTGACGCAGCTGGAGGCGCGGTCGGTCAGGGCCGACGGGTTGGTGGAGGAGAGGAGCCGCGCCCTGCTCGGGCACGCCTTTTCCTGTGTCTTCAGCCATCTCCGAAACATGGATCCCCACTTCGACTTTGACGCCGCTATCGCCCCAGTCCCCCAGGCTGTCCGAGATGACCTGGCGCATTGGGTGGAAGACAACGTGGACGCTCTTGTCAGGGCCTTTGCTTCGGACGACGACGACGTGATCGTGGCTGCTGACGAGGGCGGTGTGGTGAACGGTCCTGACGCCGCTGGTGGCGACGCAGACAGCGATGGCGAGTTCAGCGATGCCAGCGACGGCTCGGGAGGTGCTCCCGAGGACGCATTGGGGGATTTGTCCGACTGAGTATGTATAGCTCCTGTCTTTTTTACCCTTTGTTTCGCGCAGGCACCGAGGTATCCTGTGGGAGGACGTGATGTCTTGGGTGTTCTCTAGTTGAATCCGTAGGACGTGAGAGTGTCGCTGGTGGGGGGCTTCACAGGCGCTGGCCTTCTTCACAGGCTCCGGGCCTTTTCCCAAATTCGACGGCTTCACAGGCATTTGCCTTCTTCACAGGCTCTAGGCCTTTTCCCAAATGCGACGGCTTCACAGGCATTCGCCTTCTTCACAGGCTTTGGGTCTTTTCCCAAATGCGACGGCTTCACAGGCAGTCGCCTTCTTCACAGGCTCTGGGCCTTTTCTCAAGAGGACAACCTCCGTAGGCACCGGAAAATCCTCTCGAGAGGGAGCGACAGCGGCAGTTTGGGTTGCGCACGAGCTAGGCCTGACCCGACTCGCGAGGGGCTCGCGAGGGGAGGCAGCTGTGGTGAAGCGGTAACCAGAACGCGAGAAATGGCTCGAACGAGACTGTCACGGGGCGGCGAGCTTCACAGGCACTGGGCCTTCTTCACAGGTACCGGCCTTGCTTCATATCGCCAGACGTGGGCCCCGCCTTGCGCCACACTCTAGTGCCACCAACGACGACCGGAAACCAGGACGCCGCCGATGGGGTAGAGCGGTCGCCAGCGGTTCCCCTGACGACCATGGGTCCTCCGCCAGGGGCAGGCCCTCAGGCACCTCCCCAGCGGAGGGCCTACCTCCTGAGAACGCCTTGCTCCAAACGCCGCGGTGGTGATGCCAGATCCCTGCCCCTCTCCTGCAGCCCCCTGCGCCCTCCTCCCGAGGGATAGGAGACTGTGGGAGCGGGGCAGCTGCTCGCTGTGGCGACCTGCACCTCCTGCGATCCATGATTAGCGTACGACTGCTCCTGAAGAATTAGTGGTACCCGATAATCGTCGCCTCTAGTGTGGCCGGTGGAACCGTCCCGGGGCTCCTGGAAGAGCTCAACTTCTGGTGTCTCGTCTCCCCAGCTCGGGCTGAGGAGCGAGCCTTGTTCCCCCTCGTGAGCGTGCCCTTGGTCCATCATGTGGGGCACGTATTCTTCTGGCGCCGTTATCCCGAAGGCTACGCCATAGTGCTTCGTGCGCCATGCAGCTCTGCTTGACGTGCCCATCGCGGGGTGGTAGCGCGGCTGCCCGCTAGCGCCATGGGCCGCGTTGAGTCCCTCTCCTTCATGTGCCGGGGGCGGGTGTAGCGCCACCGCCGGTCCGGCACCGACAGCTTCACTGGCGTTGGAGTAGCCTAGGGGCCCACGGGCGCGTGCGGGGCACCCGCGCGGGCCGCCCTGGGCTTGAGACGGGAGCTGGACGCAGAAGGGGTGAGCCCCCGAAACGGCAAAGCCCAGGAGCTCGGCAACCCGCTCTAGCAGCACGTCGTGGCCGCCTTCCAGCAGCCTACACTGTAGCAGCTCTCGGGTCACCGTGAGCGCGGCCCTCGAGTTCGCCTGCTCCCGGCGGCTGTACGGTGTCGTGGTCGCGGCATGATTGGAGGCCCTTGCTTCCCATCGCACTTGCCGCGGTGTGAGGATTGTTGAAGCCTGTCCGCGCCGCCCGCGGCCCGCTGCGCCCTGCGGACCACGAGCTGCCTGGGGCGCGGGGTCGCCCGAGGCGAGCGGCTCCGCATGGGCGGGCCACGCCGCCCATGGATCTTAGTTGCCTGCCTGGTCGCCGGACATGGTGATGACGATGCGACGGGACGCGAAGTGGTAGAAGGGTGGATTCGGGCGCACCCCTACCTGGCGCGCCAAATGTCGGATTTCGGGTTTCGGCAGACCCTTGGGGTTCGAACTCTGGGGTGCGCGCGGAGATTACGCCCTCTACCTCCCCGTCTCGCAAAGATCTAAACTACTGAAAGAACAGCACAAGAGACACAAGGTTTATACTAGTTCGGGCCACCATTGTGGTGTAATACACTACTCTAGTTTGTGGTGTGGTGGATTGCCTCTTGGGCTGATGATGATGAAGAACACAAGGAAGAACAGCCTCGCGAGGGTCTGTTCTTGGCTGGGGGGATGAACTGCCAGGAGGAGTTCAGTCACCCTTCTCTCTCTTTCTCTCTCTCATTCTCGATGCCTATACCCTGGGGGTGGCTAGTCCTATTTATAGGCAAAGGCCCTGGGCCTCTTCCCAAATATTGAGCGGGAAGGGCGCCAACAATTGGCCATTTTAAAGGGGAACATCTGGTACACTTATCCTGACTAAAGTTGGTCCTCGCCTACCAAAGGCCCTGTGGTGACGCCGTCTTGGGCTCCACGATGACCTCCTTCCCACCGTTGGACTGGTCTTGGTCTTGTTGCACTGAAATGGATGCCTTTGCTCGATCCTCTCACCTATGCTTGCCCCCTTTGCATCAAAGAGGAAAGGAGGACACTGCACGGGCTGGCGCCCGCCTGGCGCCCTTGGTCATCATGGCTTGCGTCATGGGCACCTCGTGAGGTACCACTACAAGAAATATGTCAACTTGTGACCACCACTATTGGTCACTGAATGGTCACAAATTTCCATTTGTGACCTTTTTGTTACCAAAAACAGAAGGTCAAAAGCAGGCCGTCGTAAACTGACTATAGCGACCTTTCTTCTGGAATGGTCGCAAACGTTTATGACCAAAATAAGTCCACTGTGGCGTTTTGGTCACTAGTAACCTCCCCAGGCCACGTAGGCATCCAGCGTGGCAAGCTGATGTGGCACAAGATTCAGCCCGGTCCAATTCAGTTTTCTACATGGGCCTAGCCCATTAATTCAACCTTTCTATATTTTTTTCCTGTTAATTTTTCATTGACTTCATGGGCCAAGCCCAACATTGCATCCTTTTTATTTTTGGGCCATGGCCTTTTTGTCTTAGCAGTCCCATTTTTTGTTTTTTATAAAATGGGTCCCCGTTTTGAGGTTCTGGTAACTGGGTCCTAGCTGTCAGAGTCATATTCTTTATTTTTTTCAATTTAACATAAATAAATACCCAGTATGTCTGAGTCGCCGGACAAAACAATTCTACAAGTAACACTTCAAATATTATCAACCAGATTCAATACAAAGCTCCTGCTGTACAAAATAAGCTCTAACATACACTTTGCAAGCTCTGCAAGTGTAATAACAGTATGCGAGTCACAGCTACAAGCTCCACAAGTTCAATAATGAGATACAGTATTTTACAAGCTCTACAAGTGTTATGTTCTTCAGCATGGAGCTCCTTCGACAGCTTTACTGGACGACCTGTTACATGAATCAACAAAAAAGAATCAAAAAAATTGAAGCCAATATATTATGAGTAGACCTTTCAAAAAAGGGCAGTTATTAAGAATGCCAAGACAAATTCAGCTAGTACCATGCTTTTTATTCTCCAGCTAGTTAAAATGAGATACTCATTCATACAAGAAAACAGAGACACAATATGAAAATTCATTGCACAAGTGCAGGCCATGCAAAATACTTCACTGCCACACATTGCACCTAAACTTCACAGAAGATATAATTATAAAATTCAGCTTGCTGCTACTGACATTGGAAAACTGCTGCGGGTTTGTTTTGATCACAGAAGATAGAACTGATAACATTAGTTTGCTGCAACTCTGTCATAGATTTGTTTTAATCGCGGAAGATAGAATTGTTAAAATTCAATTTGCTCTACTGCCATTCAATAACTGCAACTGCAGCGAGACAAGTTCTCTTACCAGAGAGCCGACGTGCATGGACTTGCGCATCAGATGACAGAGTTGTCGTACTATCATCAATACCAAATTCCCAAACTCAATATAAAAGAAGAGAAGTAACAGCCAACGAAAAAAGTATATGAAGACAAGGAGCGAGCATAAACAACAATTTTATTTACTTTTACTTGTTAGTTGAGGGGTGATGCACAAGGATTCACAAGTATCTGAAAAACTGACACACGTGAGCTAGGAAGCAAGCATTGGATCAAAATTGGAAAGCGTACGTGACTACATACAACATCTGATTATATAAGCAACTGTACAACGCAGCTATGTGCTAATTGCAGGCCCCGTTTGGATGCAAAGTATTTTCAAAGCATTACTAGAATACCATACATTTTGAAAAACTATAGTTTTGAATACTTTGAGGCATTTGGCTATACCAAAAACTACGGTTTCATAAACAGTGGTATTGTTGTTACTGTGGTTCTCTTGGAGTATTAACAAAAGTGGTCTAGACCTCTTTTTCTCAAACTGAGGAAAAGTCGCTCGTGTCATTGCTGGTTGACTACCGTGCATCTTGGTTCACAAGCATAGCTAACCACATGTCAGTATGCTTTCAATGGCATGCACCACACTAATTAAAATAAGATATTGATTCCTATTCTTTGTAATTAGCTATTGCCGATCACGTCTGCAAATTCGTAGCTCAGCTGTCAGAAGACCATACAGCATTGCATGCAGCCGGCCGGCACACACTGATTTGTGTAGCTCCGTAGGTTTAGTATAAGTTAGATTAAGTTGTGTGACTATCGATCAAAACTACAGTAAAACAACATGTGCCAAACGCATCGGTAGTTTTTCTAAAACTGAGAAAAATGTATTTTCTTTAAAACCGTAGTATTCATTGCCCACGCATTGCAATACTGAAGCTTTGAGATACTATGGTATTTTAAATACAGCGCTGCCAAACTAGGTTCAGCCGATGACTACACAGCAGCAACTACTTCAGACATTGGCTGGAGAAATGCTTATCTTTTTTATTCTTCAACGACATAAAAAGAAATGACAACACAGCACCAACAACAGTAGACTCTCTCCCAACTAATATACTAGAACTAGATCAACCAAGCACCGGTTTTAAAAAGCTCGGTTTAAGATACTTCAACGGCGTAAAATCTCAGTAGCATCTCCTTGTAACATCATATGCTCAGCTGACAAATGAGTCACATGCAACTCCTCTACATTATATCACACCAACACACATAGCTGCATTCTAGATGAGGAACAAAAAGCGTTGATGGCATGCTAGGCATCAGTTTTAAAAAGGTCAGTTTTAGATCATCAAAGACCGGAAAGGCCTCAGCGGTCTAAATGTTTCACATCATCTGCCCAGCACAACATCATCATCGTCACGGAAATTCCCTAAACAGTTAGCTATCCACAAAAACATAGTGACCCACATCACCAACGAGCTACTGTGAGCATGCAAGGACCATATACTATGCAGAGCTACTAAGGAAATGGGATTGGTAAGGAAGGGCAAAGAGAGGGAGGTGGCTACCTACTCCACAGGGGAACTTCCTGGTGGTGATGTTGAGCAGCATCCTGACGGGGCCATTGACCTTGAGCTGCTTCTCCTTGGTGCCCTTCACCAGATCCGAGGTCACTGTTCAACATACGCGCGCACAAACGCATCAGAACGGAGACGCACAAGTCCAGCCAAATTACAAAAGAAAAAAGAACATCTATTGCGGTGGCGAGGCAGTAAATGAGGCAGGCAGAGTAGAGCACAGGACCTTCTGTGGCACGCCGTCATGGTCAGACTGGACGATGCCCTCCTCGTCGAGCTCGAGGTCGGACTCGACTATGTCCTCGTCGAGCTCGTTGGGCTCGGGGTGGGGTCGCGCATGTCCTGGTCGTCCTCCTTGTCCTCCTCTTCATCGTCGATGTCGTCCTCCTTGTCCTCCTCTTCATCGTCGATGTCGTCCATGGAGGTTGCCTGCGCTTCCAAATCCAACACAGTAAAATTAACCAAAAAACACATGGTCCTAGATAGTATAAAATTAACCTAAAACTAACTAATACACATAATTAGTTCAGGAAAATGGATACAAGCGGACGAATCATCCTAACTAACCAGAAACAAAACATTATTTAGTCGCTAGGCGCTAAAGCGATATATGTTAAACACTAACTGCCTTAATAAAAAAGAGCAATAGTAACAACCAGCAGGTACTAACGAACAGCTAGCACACCAACCATGCATCAACCGTAAACCAAATATGCATGCAATATGTATCATGATATGACGTACTTTGTAAGTTACTTGGACTTCCAGAACAGGAATCAAACATGAGAAATGTAACAACTGTTACAATAGAAATATTAGAACTAACTCCGTTGCTGGTGAATCCCTGATCTTCACTGTAGTGGCAAGATAAAACCACACAGAGTAATAAGCCTACACAGATTACATGATCTAGTGTACTAAGCTAAATCTACAAGGAGGGCATTTACAAGGACCAAATCATCACCGAAAACAGCACCAAACAGATCATGGTCCTTGATCTGTTTATAGAGGGGTCACCTTCTTGTCCTTGATGTCGCTGGACTGGATCCAGGTCTTGATCTGGTCCCAGTAGTGCTGCAACTTCTTGATCTCCTTCTTGAGGTCCGCCTCAAACTTCTCCTTCTGGTTCGCATTCTCGGTGTCGTAGACCTGCCCCAAAATCATGCAAAATCATGAGAATCTAGCGTGAGGGTTGGGGAGAGGAAAGAAGGAGGCGCGTGCGTGCGTGCCTTGTTCCAGATGTTGTCGAAGACGACGACGCACTCCTGGACCTTCTTGAGGACGCGGTCGATCTCGCCCTGCAGCTTCCAACTGGCGCCCATGGCACCTGGCAGTTGATCTCACGGCGTCAAACCTCCTCCTCCAGCTCGCTGCCAGCGCAGGCGAGCCTCACCCTCCAGCCCGTGTCGTCGGCCCTGCTACGGCGGATGCTCACTACCTCCATCCCGAATCAGACCTGCCCGAGGAGGTCGAACCGCCGCGCGAACTCCTCGAGGAACTTGGTGCGGGTCGGCGGAGGAGCCTAGCTGGGTCGCGATCTGCGGCTTCGAGGAGCCCAGCTGCACGCCGGCCGCGGCCTCCGCCGCTTCCATCTCTCACCTTCTTCTTTCTTCTTCGGTGAGGTCGCCGATGGGCTGTGCGGGTGCGGGATCGGTCCGGCGTGTGGTCCGGGCGAGAGAGTGGATGGGGCGACGCGGATCCAGGTAGCGGGGAACAGGAGCCACTTGAGAGCGGGGAGGCATGGGTACTCAGGCTCCTCATCGTCGATGCAGGGGTGGACGCCGGCCATGGTGCGGGGGCGGGGGCGGTGGTAGCGGCGTGGTGGGAGACAGAGGTGAGGCGGAGAGGGAAGGACGGTGGCGGCGAGAGTGTGCGTAGATCTGGGCAGCGCGAGGGGAAGGACGGTGGCGGCGGCGATGGGGATAAGGGAGCGGCAGCGGCGATTGGGAAAAGGGGGCCAGGGTTACGTGTGTGGACGAGGATGAGATGGATTCGGGAGGGGGTGACAGCGACGAGGGGGGTGTGGGCTGCCGTTGGATCCAGGCGCATAGGACGGTGCTTAATCCATGATCCGCGTGAGATGATTTTAGACCAATCAGAACGCAGTATCTCCTTTGATGATGTTAAGACCATTTAAATTGGTCATAATTGATTAAAAATAAGATTTTGAATCATCTCTGCTATTTGACAACCTAAGAAATTTGTAAAAATAAATAGAAATGAAAAACCTTCTCATTGTGTCACCAAGTGTAACCTACTTTTCAGCAAAAATAAAAAACTTTGAATAATGTAAATATCATTAAAAAAGTGTTCTAAGATATGGGTTTTTTGTAAGAGAATCATTTTTCGAGTGTCCAAAATGATATTTTTATAAAGAACCTAGCAAATATTTGTTGCAAATTTGGAGCACATCAATTTTATTACTCACAATCATAGCACATGTGGGCGGCGAGCGGCTTGAGTGTGCGTGGGCGGCAGAGGACGAGGGGGGAGAATGAGGCCGGTTTGAACCCAAATGATTAAACTTATCGCCAAGGAAGTTTTGAGTTTTTGTGAAGGACCTACCACATATTTGTTGAAAAATTGAACCAATTCAATTTTTCAAAATACTAGGCCATATTTAATGCATAATTGACCAAATGGTTGGGTGTCAAAAGTTTTGATCCACCGCTCGTGAAAAGACTAATTTCTGCCGATTCAGCTGGAAGCGGGTCAAATTTGAACCATGACTGCCTCATAGTTTGCTATTTATTTTTCCCAAAAATCATTTTTAGGTACAAAAGTATCTATTTAATCAGAGAAACAACAAAAGTTTTCAGGGATTCAACTAGGAACAACCATGCCCACCGTTTTGACCACGCTTTCAAATGGGCATAGAAAATTCAAAAAAATCAAATAATTGGAGAACCTTCGCGTTGTGTCATTATATGTGACCAAGTTAGCAGGAAAAATAATAAAATTGTAATACGGCAATTCTTTCAAAAAAAGTGTTCTCAGAAATGAGCTATCATCTCTGAAGATTCATGGCTTTCAAGCCAAATGATCAATCTTATGGCAACATTCATGGCATAGTTTGTTCAAATGATCTCATATTGTGCACAAGGGTGCATATTGGAATGGCAAACAATGTTTCCTAAGAAACTTTTCATTTTCTTTGGACGAAAAAACCATTTTCCATTTTTCGAGTGCCCAAAAGGAGGTTTTTTTGTGAAGGACCTCCCAAATAATTGTTGCAAAATTGGACCAAATCATTGTTATAAAATACTAGGCCATATTTAATGCACAATTCACCAAATGGTTGGGTGTAAAAAGTTTTGATCCACCTCTCGTGAAAAAGAAAAAAATTCGTCGATTCAGCTGGAAGCGGGTCAAATTTGAACTGTAGCTGCCTTGTAGTTTGCTCTTTATTTTTTCCAAAAATCATTTGTAGGTACATAAGTATCTATTTAATCAGAGAAACACCAAAAAAATTCCAAGATTCAACCAGTAGCTAGGAACGGTCATTCCCACCGTTTTGACCGCATTTTCAAACGGGCATAAAAATTTCAAAAAAAATCAAAAAATTGGGAAACCATCGCATTGTGTCATTATATGTGGCCAAGTTCCCAGGAAAAATAATAAACTTGTAATACGGCAATTATTTTTAAAACGTGTTCTCAGAAACGAGCTATCACGTGTGGAGATCAATGGCTTTCAAGCCAAATGATCAATCTTATGGCCACATTCATGGCATAGTTTGTTCAAATGATCTCATATTGTGCACAAGGGTGCATATTGGAATGGCAAACAATGTTGCCTAAGAAAGTTTTCATTTTCTTTGGACAAAAAAATCATTTTCCATTTTTCGACTGCCTGAAAGGAGGTTTTTTTGTGAAGGACCTCCCAAATAATTGCTGCAAAATTGGACCAACTCAATTTTATAAAATACTAGGACATATTTAATACACAATTGACAAAATGGTTGGTTGTAAAAATGTTTGTTCCACCTCTCGTGAAAAAGGCAAATTCCCGCCGATTCAGCTGGAAGCAGGTCAAATTTGAACTGTAGCTACCTTGTAGTTTGCTCTTTATTTTTTCCAAAAATCATTTCTAGGTACATAAGTACCTATTTAATCAGAGAAACACCAAAAAAATTCCAATATTCAACCACTAGCTAGGAACGGTCATTCCCACCGTTTTGACCGCATTTTCAAACGGGCATAAAAAATTCAAAAAAAAATCAAAAAATTCGGAAACCTTCACATTGTGTCATCATATGTGACCAAGTTTTCAGGAAAAATAACAAACTTGTAATATGGTAATTATTTAAAAAAAGTGTTCTCAGAAATGAGCTATCATCTCTGAAGATTCATGGATTTCAAGCCAAATGATCAATCTTATGGCCACATTCATGGCATAGTTTGTTCAAATGATCTCATATTGTGCACAAGAGTGCATATTGGAATGGCAAACAATGTTGCCTAAGAAAGTTTTCATTTTCTTTGGATGAAAAAACCATTTTCCATTTTTCGACTGCCTGAAAGGAGGTTTTTTTGTGAAGGACCTCCCAAATAATTGTTGCAAAATTGGACCAACTCAATTTTATAAAATACTAGGACATATTTAATACACAATTGACAAAATGGTTGGTTGTAAAAATGTTTGTTCCACCTCTCGTAAAAATGGCAAATTCCCGCCGATTTAGTTGGAAGCGGGTCAAATTTGAACTGCAGCTGCCTCATAGTTTGCTATTTATTTTTTTTGAAAAATAATTTCTAGGTACATAAGTATCTATTTAATCAGAGAAACACCAAAAAAATTCCAAGATTCAACCACTAGCTAGGAACGGTCATTCCCGTCGTTTTGACTGCATTTTGAAACGGCCATAAAAAATTCAAAAAAATCAAAAAATTGGGAAACCTTCGCATTGTGTCATCATATGTGGCCAAGTTCCTAGGAAAAATAACAAACTTGTAATACGGTAATTATTTAAAAGAAGTGTTCTCAGAAATGAGCTATCATCTCTGAAGATTCATGGATTTCAAGCCAAATGATCAATCTTATGGCCACATTCATGGCATAGTTTGTTCAAATGATCTCATATTGTGCACAAGGGTGCATATTGGAATGGCAAACAATGTTTCCTAAGGAAGTTTTCATTTTCGTTGGACGAAAAAACCATTTTCCATTTTTCGAGTGCCCGAAAGGAGGTTTTTTTGTGAAGGAAATACCAAATAATTGTTGCAAAATTGGACCAAATCATTTTTATAAAATACTAGGCCATATTTAATGCACAATTGACAAAATGGTTGGGTGTAAAAGTTTTTGATCCACCTCTCGTGAAAAAGACAAATTTCCGCCGATTCAGCTGGAAGTGGGTCAAATTTGAACTGCAGTTGCCTCATAGTTTGCTATTATTTTTTCAAAAAATCATTTCTAGGTACATAAGTATCTATTTAATCAGAGAAACACCAAAAAAATTCCAAGATCCAACGACTAGCTAGGAACGGTCATTCCCGTCGTTTTGACTGCATTTTGAAACGGGCATAAAAAATTCAAAAAAAAAACAAAAAATTGGGAAACCTTCGCATTGTGTCATCATATATGGCCAAGTTCCTAGGAAAAATAACAAACTTATAATACGGCAATTATTTTTAAAAAGTGTTCTCAGAAACGAGCTATCATGTGTGGAGATCAATGGCTTTCAAGCCAAATGATCAATCTTATGGCCACATTCATGGCATAGTTTGTTCAAATGATCTCATATTGTGCACAAGGGTGCATATTGGAATGGAAAACAATGTTTCCTAAGGAAGTTTTCATTTTCGTTGGACGAAAAAACCATTTTCCATTTTTTGAGTGCCCGAAAGGAGGTTTTTTTGTGAAGGAACTACCAAATAATTGTTGCAAAATTGGACAAAATCATTTTTATAAAATACTAGGCCATATTTAATGCACAATTGACAAAATGGTTGGGTGTAAAAGTTTTTGATCCACCTCTCGTGAAAAAGACAAATTTCCGCCGATTCAGTTGGAAGCGGGTCAAATTTGAACTGCAGCTGCCTCATAGTTTGCTATTTATTTTTTCCAAAAATCATTTCTAGTTACATAAGGACCTATTTAATCATAAATACATGGTTTGGTGGCGATACGTCGAGTTTTGGGCGGTGGCCGAGGGCCCCAACTCTAGAGCACGTAAACTCGCGTGCCCGTCGCGTGGTCACCGCGTGACCGTAATGTTGCCATGTGTTCTGGGCAGCCTAGGCATGTCTAGTGGGTTGGGCACTCCCCAGGTTGGCATTAGGAAGAAAATTACAACATAAGATTCTCACGAGGAGACCGATCGATGCTCAAACATGAATTAGCAGCCAAGTGTTTGATTAGTGGTACGGAAAATGCACATGGCCAATGGGCGTGAGTTTTGGCTGAGGATGATCATCTACTAAGGAGAATGTCTTCACAAATTTTGAGATCAAAAGGAGGATCCTAGGTGGTACTTGCTTTGCAAAGTACCACGCTGGACAAAAATATGAATGTTGAAGCTGGGCTCAAAATAATGAATGGAGTGAGCTGAAATTTTGTGGAGGATGGTTATTTGGGCATAGGAAAGCATTGTAGAAAATTGATACCATTTGGACATGCCAAAGTAGCACTTCCTTCACAATGCTCTTCTATGGACAGAAACTTGGGAAAACTAGTGAGAGAGATTTGATGAATGAAATGAGCTCAAAATTGGTGTAGGTAAGTTACTTAGGTATGGTCATGCGCTGGTAAATTTTCAGATCATTTGGGTTAGCCTAGCTAGTACTTACTTCACAAAGCTTCTCTCGAGGTAGAAACTGTGGAAATTTCCCGAGAAAGATTTACTAGGAAAATTGAGCTGAATATTATCATGTGGCAATGATTTGGGTATGGAAGAGTGCCCGAAAAGTTTGAGGATAATAGGAGGGGTCTATATAACACTTGCTTTGCAACGTGCCAATTTGGCCATAAAATATAAATTGAACCTGGGCTCACATAGATGATTTGACTGAGCTGCAATTTGGAAGAGGGTGATAATTTGGGCATATGAAGGAACTGTATAAATTTCATGTCATTTAGAGATATAAAAAAGGTACTTCCTTCACAATGCTTCTAGGTGGATAAAAACTTCGGAAATTTGCTGAAGAAGATTTGCTAGGCAAATGGAGCTAAATTTTGTCATGTGGTAATGATTTGGATAGGAAAGAGTGCCCAAAAATTCCGAGGGCAATCAAGAATATATAAATAGCACTTCCTTCATAAAGTGTTGTTGTGAACAGAATAGGAAAATGAATATTGTTGAATTAGTTTTGAACTAGGCAAGGAAGGATTTTTACATATTTGATGAAGATATGCCCCAAAGAATTTATGAGATTTTTTTGGGAATTTTGGGAATGATAGAAATATAGGTTGCTTCACAACCTAGGGCAAAAACTGCCACATGGACATGACACATAGGCAAAACTGACGAGATGGCACCTAGTCATCACAACCCACCACAATCTACAAGGCTATGACCATCTATATTGGTCATTAACAACTAGAAATAAGGCAGCGGACTAGCACTGTTTGCTTTGTGACCATTTCGTGTAAGGAAATTACGACCTTTCTGACCAAAATGGTCGCAATGGTTTAGGGTTTGGAGCCCCCTGAACAGCTTTTGACCAATTGGTCTAAAATGGTCATAAGTTTATGACCAATTCTTCGAGGGTCACTGACAGAAGGTCATAAGTTGACATATTTCTTGTAGTGTACCCCGCCTTGATCTCTCCGTGTCCTCGTGAGTCAGCCTGATGAGGCCGCACCTGTGGAAGCTCCGCGTCGTCCCCCCCGCGAGGCTTGGCCCACCGCGAGGGTCTTGGGTCTCGTGTTGATGAAGATGGGTCGTGCTGGGCTCCCTTTAAGCCACGCCACAGGCCGCAGGCAGGCAAGTCTGGGGACCCCCGTTCCCAGAACACCGACAATCACGTTCGTTCTTTAATTGGGGAAACCCAGCGGAATGGGTTCAGATGTGAACACCCATGGTTTACTCTGTGAGGCACGGAGTGGCCTGTTCGAGAGACGCTGGTGTGGTATATTCTTCGCACGGTGCCGGTGGAAAACAACACCTATGGATCACAAGAATCCCTACTGCGGTTGCGGGGCGCGGGGTTGAGAGAAGAGCGGATCTAACAGAGAGCACGTGGTTCGTTTACCCAGGTTCGGGCCACGAGGATGTGTAAAACCCTAGTCTTGCTTTGGTGGATGTATTCTGAGTTCTTGAGCTAGCTACGGAGTGTAACGAGCTCCAAAAAAGCCGAATCCTTCTCCCGTGTGCCATGGGCCTCCTTTTATAGGCGAAAGGGGCTGCCACAGTGACACACAGGAGGTGGAAAGTGCTACAACGTCACGAGCTTATCGCTGGTATTACAGGACAAAGCGTATTTAATGCGAGGCTTAGGTGTCCCTTCACTTTATCGGGGACGGGGGCGGGGCCCGTCCCATCTGTCGCCGCTCCTCCAAGCTTCGAGACGTGCCCTGGCCAGCGATGCATGCGGCGCAGTGTAGGCAGGCAGGCAGCTGAGGTGGCGCGGTGGTGGAGCCTCCACGAAGGGCTGTATGTTGCCACGCAGGTGCCTGCCCAGCTGTTTGGGTCGGCAGCTGCATGCGAATGGCGGCGGAGACTTGGCTGGTGCGGGCCTGACGGTGGCCCTGCTGGTGCACTTGGCGAGGGCCTTGCCGGGTGGCCCGGCAAGGGTCTTGCCGGGTGGCCCGGTAATGGTCTTGCCGTGGCGCGCAGGCGTCCCCGACAAGGATCTTGCCGGGGGTCTTGCGGGTTTCTTCGGTGAGGATGGCCGCCTTCCTATCCTCATTTGATTTTGACTATTCTTTGTCTTCACAAAGATCTGCATGCCACCATAGAGGTGCCTCTTGAGCCCTGTCCCAATGCCTTTGTCAAGTGTTGGTGGGCTCGAGGGTGGCTCGCTCAGCTGGCGTGGGCGAGCTGCCCCGGCAAGAGTCTTGCCGGGGCCGCTGGGGCTGCCCCGGCAAGGGTCCTTGCCAGGGAAACCTGCTTCGTCCATCTGGTCTTTGTGGCCTTGGTCCTTGTTGTTGCTCTGGCCATCTTGGGCTTCGATCTTACCTTGGTTCACCTCCCTTGCTCTGCTTGATGTGGTCGTGGGCGTGGCTCTGACTGCTCGTGCACAGGTAAAGGGGTGCAAAAATGTGCCCCTAGTTTTGTACACCAACAGGAGCCCCCGGGCCTAGGCTACACATAAGCGCGACACGTTGTTGGGTCAGGCCCAAAACGGTGCCCGGGCAGGCGGGGCGGTTTTTACCGTGGTAAGATTTTTCGCGCGCTGTGCTTCCCACGACCCGCACGCGCGGCGCGGCGTGGAGGGGCGTGCGTGACGTGGGCGGCATGCGTGGGGTGGTTTTCACACGCATGCGTCACATCACAGTAAAGAGGCGGCTCGCGCCTTCCTCGCAAAGGGAAGGAGGCATGGAGGCGCGGCTCATTTACTGAATGGGGCCGGGGCGCGGTCTTCAAGGCGGCCACTCCCCACGATCATGGGGCGGGGAGAGGTCGCCTCACCTGTCCCCTCAGTTCTGCATGTCTGCCACGCGTCTTTCATGTGCTCGGGGTGGCAAACGGTGGAGGCGGGAAACCGGGCCGTCGCTGGTTGGGGCAGCGGGTCGGTCCTGGTTCCCTACGCCTCCTGTGTCTTGATTGGCCGAGCGGGGCGGCCGAGCCCCAGCCCCATTCCTTTATAAAGAGCGGGAAGGGGAGATGGCATCCCGCATTCTTCCATCTTCTACCTCCCTTTGCTTCTGCTCCTCCCTTTCATTCGTCATGGAGAAAGGGAATCCCGGTCCTTCGACGGTGGCGGCGAGGGTCGCCGCTCGACAACGTGTCCCTCCTGCGCCCGTGGTGGCAGAGCCGGCCGCGAGGGGAATGGGGAGGGGGCGAGGCCGTGAGCGAGGCCGGGGCAGAGGTCGCAGTGCTCGGGGAAGAGGAGGGCGGGGCGGCGCGCCAGCTTCGCCCCCGCCCATGGTGCCTTTCCCGATGGAAGGCCATGTCGGAGACCAGCCCCGCAAGTTCTTCATTAGGCTACGCCGGCCTCTGCGTCACCGTCTTCGTCTTCCCACCCCATTTGCTCAGGAGATGGAGCGTGACCGGCCCCAATCCCGTAGATTGCACATGAGGGGTTGCGGGAACGGGGGCACGGGGGTCGACGTCGACTTCCCGGCTCCTCGAGTCATGTACCTCCATCGTGGGTGGAAGACGTTCGCTCGCATCCATAGCCTGACGGCGGGGCTCATCCTCTACTTCAAATTGATGGAGGACGGCCTACTCTCTGCCAAGGTCTTCGGGGAGTTCGGGACTCGCCTGAAGTGCTGCGTGGAGAGCTCCTCCGATGGATATTCTGACAATGGAAGCTCTTCCTCGAGCGAAAGTGACGAGGAGGACAGTGGGGCGGATAGCGGGGACGAGTCCGACTAGGCGTCGGACGCCCCGCGCCTGGGCGGGTGCGGTAGCAGCAGCATCTGCACCTCGCCTCTCCTTTGGCAGGGGTTTGCCAGGGGCGGGGCCAGCTCCTTGAACTTCTCGGGGCTGTCTCCTTGGGCGGCTGGCGTCGGGAGGCTGCGGAAGAGGAAGAGGGCGGGCGGCAAGGCCGTCAAATCGGAGTACGCGGGCGCCGACGCCTTCATCGTGTACCGCCGGTCCTGCCTCCTCGTCTTCCAGCTCTTTTCCCAGCACCGTCATCACCGGCCTGCCCATGGGCGGCCACCGAGGTGTTCTCTCGGTGTCTTCTGCTGCTCATAGCTCGCCTAGGCGCCCCTTTTGCCCTTTTCGCCTCCTTGACCTGCCTCCTGAGGAGAGGGACAAGAAAGGGATTACGGGCATATTATCTCTTTTTTTGCTTGTAAGCCTTCGGGCCTTTGTTAACTTTAGAACTTGTAATCCCCTTGTTCATGTTTTTCATTTCGTATGAACTGTACCTGTACGGGATGTTTTTTTACTGAAAAAGGGATGTTTGCCGGGTTTTTCGTTCGCAGGTAAAACCCACGACAAGGAGTAAATCCTTGTTGCCTTTAAGATAAACGTTTTCTTGCCCGGCAACAGGCCTTGCCGTCCCCCCACTTCGCTCGACCTTTCTCACGCCCTTGGCGGAGGCAGGGATGAGGTGGGCTTAGGCTCCTCGTTTCATTTCCTTGCTGCCGCGACTACGACCAAACTCGGTCCTAGGAAACGAGTCTTGGGGTCCGGAGTGAGGGGAGTGCGGTAGCCTAAGGATAAAACGAGGTTTCACATACCTCAGTCCATAACGAAACACATGATAAGGGATAGAGAACTTATCTGAATCTGCAGCCCCCGGCAACCTTGGCTTGCCGCGGGTGGATCTTTGCTCTTGTAGCCCCCGGCAATACTGGCTTGCCGGGGCCCGGACGCCGGTCCGTCCCCTTTCTTCCAAAGGAGCTCGGCAAGGATATTCATGTGTCCTGCGAACCAAAGAAGACAGAGAAGAACAGAGAGACGCGCACTCGACCTCTAAGCTAGGGTTTAGCCGCCGCTAAGCACTATCAACCCTAACCAAGGACGAGACTCGACCTAGCATGCATGATATAACTTAGGGCGCCAACGCTTCATTTATTTATGCTCAGGGTCTGCGCCTGGCTTTGTATAGAGGGTCACATGCCTTGTCGGCAAAGCTCATACAAAAGGTGGCTTGCCGGGAGGCCCGGCAAGCCGCGCCTTATGGGTAAAACTTGCAAAGATGCTCGATGTGCCAGGAGTTGCTCACTGGTATGGCATCCTCAGTCTCTAGGCGGACTACGCTAGGCCTGGTGACTCGTATTACCCGATAAGGGCTTTCCCACTTCGGCGTCAACTTGTTGGAATTCTTGGCCGACTGAACGCGCCGAAGAACAAGGTCGCCTTCCTCAAAGCTTCGGGCATGAACCTTGCGGCTATGGTACTGGCACAAGGCTTGCTAGTAGTGTGCCGCTCTCACAGCTGCCCGAAGACGATCTTCCTCAAGGAGCGTCGCATCATCTTGGCGCAACGGCTCTTGCTCAAGCTCGTCATAAGCGAGCACTCGAGGTGACCCGTGTATGAGTTCCGTGGGGAGAAATGATTCCGCCCCGTATACCAGGGCAAAAGGTGTCTGGCCGGTGGCTCGATTTGGCGTCGTCCTGATCGACCAAAGAACCGCCGGCAACTCATCAATCCAGCGCCTTCCACTCTTGTGCAGCTTGTCAAAGGTCTTCGTTCTCAAGCCTCGCAACACTTCAGCATTTGCCCTCTCTGCTTGGCCGTTGCTCCGTGGATGTGCCACGGAAGCAAAACATACCTTGCCGCCGAGGTCTCGGATGTACTGCATGAAGGTGTGGCTTGTGAACTGCGTGCCGTTGTCGGTGATGAATCTGTTTGGCACACCAAAACAGCAGACCAGTCCTTTGAAGAATTTGACGGCTGACTGAGCAGTCACCTTCCTCACTGCTTCCACCTCTGGCCACTTTGTGAACTTGTCAATTGCAACGTACAAGTACTCAAAGCCCCCGACAGCGCGGGGGAAAGGGCCCAGTATATCGAGCCCCCAGACCGAGAATGGCCAGGAGAGAGGGATTGTTTGAAGGGCTTGAGTTGGTTGATGAAGCTTCTTTGAATGGAACTGGCATGCTTTACACTTGGTGACTAGTGCCGTTGCATCCTGGAGGGCGGTGGGCCAGAAGAAACCTTGCCGGAACGCCTTCCTGGCAAGGGCCCTCGACCCTATGTGGGAGCCACATATGCCTCCATGTATCTCTGCCAACAGCTCTTGTCCTGCCTCCCGGGGGATGCACTTGAGTTTCACACCATTCGGCCTTCTCCGGTAGAGGACGTCATCGACGAACTGGTAGAGGGCAGACCGACGGGCTACTTTCTCCGCTCCTTCCTGCTTCTCAGGAAGCTCCCCTGTTTGGAGGAATTGCACGGTATGTTGCGCCCATGCCGGAGCCTGAGGCTCGACGGCAAGGACCAAAGGCATCTCTTCCGCCATGGGAGCGGCTGTCTCTACGGCCAGGGCCTGACGCCCCGCCGGAGCCAGTTGCTCTTGGGCAGGCTCAGCGTCCGGGGCAGCACCCTTGCAGGCAGCCCCGGGGGGCTCGGTAGGAAAGTACTTGCCGGGACCTGATTTTCTCCGCTTGCTCTGCCCTGCTGATGGATCGACGGATGGTTGAGTTAGCCGGAGCAAAAAGGTACCTGGTTCCACAGGTAGCTTGAATGCGGCACACTTTGACAGGTAATCGGCGATGTCGTTCTCCGCTCGGGGGACGTGCTCTGCCTGGATACTGTCAAAGCGTTCCTCCAGCTTCCTCACGTCATCTACGTATGCTTCCATCAGTGGGCTCTGATAATCTTTGTTGACCTGCCTGACAACGAGCTGCGAGTCACCCCTGACGATGAGCTTCTTAACCCCGAGGTCTGCCGTGATCCTGAGACCGGCAAGCAATCCCTCGTACTCGGCGGTGTTATTGGTGGAGATCTCCCTGGGGAAGTGCATCTGGATCACGTACTTGAGGTGCTCTCCGGTGGGTGCGACGAGCAGCACACCAGCACCGGCGCCTTGCAGCGAGAAGGCTCCATCAAAGTACATGATCCAGTTTGCGGTCTGCTTCCTTGCCGGGGAGAGTAGTCTCCTGGATTTCTTCGTCAGGCATCGAGGTCCATTCCGTGATGAACTCCACCAAGACTCTGCTCTGAATTGTCGACGTACTCTCAAACTTTAAGCCGAAGCTTGACAACTCCAAGGCCCATTCCACAATCCTTCTGGTTGCATCCGGGTTGTGCAGTATCCGTTGCAACGGGAGGCGGGTGATGACAGTGATCTCGTGGGCCTGGAAGTAGTGACGCAGTTTCCTCGAGGCCATAAGGAGGCCGAAGAACAATTTTTGCACACTAGAATACCTTGACCTAGCCCCCTGCAAGAGGGAGCTGACAAAGTAAACCGGGTGCTGCATCATCTTTTTCTTGGGCACCACTTCACTCGACCGCGCGGGCATCGCCTTGGTGGCACCAGACTCTGCCGGGGGCCACGCCTTGTCGGCACCAGTCCCTGCTGGGGGAATCTTCGGCTTGCCATCCGCTGGTTCTGCCACCATTGCTGCCTCCTCGTTGACCTCCCTCTGTGCCACCAGTGCGGCGCTGACCACTTGATTCGTCGCCGCCAGATACAGTAGTAACGGCTCTTGTGGTTTAGGCGCAACTAGTATTGGCGTGGAGGAAAGGTATTTCTTCAGGTCCTGCAGTGCGGCCTCGGCTTCTGGGGTCCACTCTATTGGGCCCGCCTTTTTCAAGATCTTGAAAAATGGGAGGGCGCGCTCGGCGGACTTGGAGATGAACCGGCTCATGGCGGTAACGCAACCGGTGAGCCGACGCACATCCTTGATCCGCTTGGGCACCTCGATCTGCTCAATAGCCTTGATCTTGTCTGGGTTTGCCTCGATCCCGTGCTGTGACACGAAGAACCCGAGAAGCTTGCCGGATGGGACGCCGAAGATGCACTTCTCAGGGTTCAACTTGATGTTGACTTGCGCAGGTTGGCAAATGTCTCTTCTAGATCTTGCACAAGAGTCGACCCGTCCTTGGTTTTGACCACTATGTCATCCATGTAGGCCTCCATATTTCTATGGAGCTGAGGTTCAAAACCAATTTGGACTGCTCTTGCAAACGTTGAGCCAGCACTCTTCAACCCGAAAGGCATCCGTAAAAAGCTATACGTACCACATGGGGTGATGAATGTTGTCTTCTCTTCATCCTCTCTTGTCATGAAGATTTGGTGGTAGCCTGAGTAGGCATCGAGGAATGATAACAGATCACACCCGACCGTGGAGTCAACAATCTGGTCGATGCGCGTCAATGGGAAGGGGTCCTTAGGACAAGCCTTATTGATAACTGTGTAATCAATACACAGCCTCCACTTCCCATTCGCCTTGCGCACCACTACCGGATTGGCCAACCACATCGGATGGAGCATCCCTCTCACCAAACATGCCGCTTCTAACTTCCTGATCTCCTATGTGATGAACTCCTACCTCTCCAGAGCCTGCTTTCTGACCTTCTGTTTGATGGGCCGCACATGGGGGCAGACAACTAGGTGGTGTTCAATCACCTCCCTGGGAACACTGGGGATGTCGGACGCTTGCCATGCAAACACGTCAACATTCGCCCGCAGGAAGGTGATGAGCTCACCTTCCTATTTGCTGTTGAGGGCGGAGCCTATGATGAAGGCCCCTCCCGTGCCGTCCTCCGCGATGGGCACCTTCTTGGTCTGTGGCGGCTCGGCTCTGGATCTCTTGCTCTTGTCGGCAGAGCTCTCTGGCACGTCCTCAGCGATAGCGCAACACTCCGAGGAGGTGCGCTTGCCAGAGTGGGTGCGAGAGGTCTTGCCGGGCTCCTTCTTTCCTCCCGGGCATTCGGCGGTAGGAGCAGGTGCCTTGACGGTAGCTGCTGCAACTGCTTCCCGGTAGAGTTGGTCGGCGCAGATCAGCGCGTCCTTCTTGTCGGAGGGGACGGAGATGATGGTCAATGGCCCGGGCATCTTTAGCATGTTGTAGGCGTAGTGTGATACCGCCATGAACTTGGCTAGTGCCGGGCGGCCGAGGATCCCGTTGTAGGGTAAGGGGATCTCGGCCACGTCGAAGACGATCCTCTCCGTCCGGTAGTTCAACTCTCCTCCAAATGTCATGGGCAGTGTGACCTTTCCCTTTGGCTGGCTTCTCCCCGGATTGAACCCCTGAAACGTGCCCATTTCCTCGAGGTCTCCGTCAGGGATTTGCAACCTTTTGATCACGACAGGCGAGATCAGGTTTAGGCTGGCCCCACCGTCAACCAACATCTTGTTCACCCTGAGGTTGCGTATTGTTGGCGAAACCAACAACGGCAAACACTCGACCGTGGTAGTGCGATCAGGGTGGTCCTTGGCGTCAAAGATGAGCGGCGTGCTGGACCACTTTAGTGGCTTCTGAGTGTCGAACGACGGCTTTGTTGCTGTAACCTCTCGCGCCCACTGCTTGAGCTGGCGGTGAGAGGTATGTAGCGAGGCGCCGCCATCGTCGCACATGGCCTCTGTAGCCTTCGGGAACCCTTGCTCACCAAACTCGTCGTCCTCGTCGTGATCATCCTCTTCTTGTTTCTTGTCGCGGCCCCGGGAGGGCCTCTCTTGCTGGTTGTCCTTGCCGGGGCGGCCTCCTTGGCCGCCACGCTTCTTGCCAGATCGCTCATCACCATCCTGGTCCTTCTCCTTCTCCCGCCTTTCGTACTCAGCCTTTTGCTTCTCAGCAAGCAGCTCGACTTGTCGGCAGTTCTGGAGATCGTGGCCCTTGGTGCGGTGGATCTTGCAGTATTGCTTGCCGGAGCTTCCTGGCTTGTCGGTAGCCACCAAGGCCCGGCAGGCGGCACACCCGGCAACCTCCTTGCCGAGGGTGTCTTCCTTGACCTTCTTGCCGGCACCGGTATCGTCAGATCCCTCAACGGCAAGCACGGCCTTGCCTTTGTGTTTCCTGTTGCGACGCCGGCCTTGTTCATCGGGGCGGCGACGTCCTCATCGGTAGAGTCGGTTTCCGCGCCGGCGTCTTCGCCGGGGTACTTCCTTCCCTCCTCAGCCCGGGCGCACTTGTCGGCCAGAACGTAGAGCTTGGCCACATCCTTAACCTTGGTCATCACCAGCTCCTCGCGCATCTTGCGATTGCGCACATTTTGATGGAACGCGCTAATCACAATGGCGGGATGAACGTCGGGGATGTTGTACTGCACCCGGCTGAATCTCTAGATGTACTTGCGCAGGGTCTCCCCTTCCTTCTGGGGGATGATATGCAGATCACTGGCCTGGCCATGAGCTTGGTGGCCTCCTGTGAAGGAGCCAACGAACTCATGTCACAGATCTGACCAGGAAGAGATGGAGTCCACCAGCAAGTGCATCAACCAAGACATTACATTGGGCTTGAGCACCAGCGGGAAGTAGTTGGCAAGCACCTTGTCATCGCGAGCCCCAGTGGCCTGCATCGCGATGGTGTAGATGCTGAGGAACTTGGACGGATGGGTCTTGCCGGTGTACTTCTCGCCGACGTCGGGCCTGAACGTGCGGTGGGACGGCCACTGGAACTGCCTCAGCTCATGGGTAAAAGCCAGGCAGCCCACCTCGTAAGGTAGGCCACTGCGGCCCCCCGGCGCTGGGTGGTCCGTAGTGGGTCCCGCCTGCTTGTCCGACTGGCGGCGCGTTTCGCGCCGGCGCTCAACGGTGGTTCGAGCGTCTTCGTGAGCTAGCTCCAGAAGGACCTGGCACTGGTCACGGAGGGTCCGTGGATCGGACGACGCTATGGAGATGTTATCACCAGCGTCGTCGCGACGGGCCGACATCCGCGGCGGCTGGCGAGGAGGAGGAGAGTGCACCGTGGCCGCAGCTCCTCTGGTCCTCCCAGCGCCAGCGTGCGGTGGCTCGGTGGAGTGCCGACCCGAGGGCCCCGCCGGTCGTGGATCATCTTTGTTCGCGACGGTGACGAGGCTCCAAATGGTGGCCCTCCACTCATCGAGCTTCTCCGCAGCAGGAGGGAAGTCGAGGAGTAGCTGTGCGCGCGCTAAGGCTTCCACTGGCGTGGTTGGCTGTGACAGCTGAGTGGATCGCAGCGCACTTCGACTTCTAACTATGTTAGAAGGAGCTCTGTCACGACCCAGCGGCTGCGTGCCATTTTCACCAGTGCTTCGGCGAGCGTGTTGAACTCCTTCGTCTTCCTGACGACGCACATGGCTCTTCCCACGGCGGTGCCCAGGGTCACAACCGTGGTGACGCTGTTCGGTGCGCACACCATGGGAAGAACGCGCGGTGGTCGCCGGTGTATGCGTCCTGGTGGTCACCGCGCCGCCCGGACCCGGCGCAACGACACCCTCGGAGGGCCCCGCGCCGCCGGCATGGGGCCCAGCTCCGTCTTTGGATCCGGCGGCGTGGGGCCGATCGTCTGGTGCATGAACGACGTTGCTCGCCGGGCTCCGACTGCCTGGGTGGTGTTGGTGTTCGCGGGCCGTGGCCCGAGTCCTATCCGCGACCGGTCCGCTGCTTGTCCGCACCGGCACGGGCCGTTCGACCCCCAACGAGCCGATCACCATGGCCGTCTTCTTCTTAGGGGCCATGGCGACGAAGAACCGCTAGGCTAACTACTAGACCAGATTCTCACAAACGCGCCCCCTACCTGGCGCGCCAAGGATGTCGGTGGAAAACGACACCTATGCGATCACAAGAATCCCTACTGTGGTTGCGGGGTGCGGGGTTGAGAGAAGAGCGGATCTAACAGAGAGCACGCGGTTCGTTTACCCAGGTTCGGGCTGCGAGGATGCGTAAAACCCTAGTCCTGCTTTGGTGGATGTATTCTGAGTTCTTGAGCTAGCTACAGAGTGTAACGAGCTCCAAAAAAGCTGAATCCTTTTCCCATGTGCCATGGGCCTCCTTTTATAGGCGAAAGGGGCTGCCACGATGGCACACAGGAGGTGGAAAGTGCTACAGCGTCATGAGCTTATCGCTGGTATTACACGACAAGGCACATTTAATGCAAGGCTTAGGTGTCCCTTCACTTTATCGGGGACGGGGGCGGGGCCCGTCCTGTCCATCGCCGCTCCTCCAAGCTTCGACACGCGCCCTGGCCAGCGATGCATGCAGCGCCATGTAGGCAGGCAGGCAGCTGAGGTGGCGCGGTGGTGGAGCCTCCACGAAGCCCGGAGAGGCACAGTTATGTGTTACTCAGTGTCACATTCGTGCGTTTATTGCGGAAACCCAATGGTTCGACGGGCGTCTCCTCGTATTCGGGTGTGAACGCCGCGTGGTGTCGCTCCGGAAACCCAGTGGTCCGATGGTCGTCTCCTCCGGTGATGCCGCTCTGGAGGAGGTCGAGGTATTGAATAGAGTGAACGCCACGTGCCAGCACCGCAGAAGCCAAAAGGACCGACGGGTGTCTCATTAGGTGGCGAAGTGAACGCCGCATGGCACCACTCTGGCTCCTCGCCCGAAGTCAAGGACTAGTTATTTAAGCCGAGCATCGTCCGACACCACTAGACATCATCCTGCTTCTCCCTCTTTTTGCCGGCAACCCTAGGAAATCATCCATCTTCCTCTTTTTTCTTGTGACCACCCCCGCCATGGCTCGACACAAGAAAACTACTTACGCCATGCTTACTCCCTAGCGCCGCTTCCAGTAGCAGGAGGACATTCGTTCGAGGCGCGCTGCTCGGGTCGCAGCAGGCATGTCTCTGGACTCACCCGAGCCGAAGGAGATTGGGGAGGTGGAGGAAGGGGAGGGGGACGCGTCGGATCTCATGTAGGGAGTTGATCCAGTGGGGGGAGGCGTGATGGAGGAAGAGGTGGAGGAATAGGAGGGGGTGATGAGGATGACAAGAATGATGAGGATGATGAGGACGAGGAGGAGGGGGATGATGAAGATGACGAGGACGACGAGGAGGGGGGTGATGAGGATGACAAGGACGATGAGGAGGGGGATGACGAGGACGACGAGGAGGGGGATGACGAGGAAGACGAGGCGGAGTTCTATCTCGGTGAGGCGGCCTTGATGGCAGAGTAGACCGCTATCCTGGAGTCCATCCAAGACGAGGTGTACGTGGAGTCCAACCGGCGCTTCCTCTAGGAAGAGCATGCAAAGACCGATGCGCTCTTCGACGAGCTGGATACGGAGCAGGAGGTGGAGGCCGACGACGTCGATGTCAGAATGGAGATAGTGGACATCTCCGACGACGGGGAGTAGTGTAGTTTTGTTCGTAGATGTTTGCTTTGCATGGTTTTTGTGCTTTCCATGTTTTGTATGCCTCTAACGGTTGAACTATGAAGTGTTTGAATGCAGACAGTTACGTATACATGTCAAGCAATTGTGTTTTGTTCTTAAGTAGTAGTACTACCCCATCCCAAAATAAATGTCTCAACTTTGTACTAACTTTGTACCAGACAGTACAATTCACATTGTACTGGTTAGTACAAAGTTGAGCCATTTAATTTGCGATGGAAGGCGTATGTTTTATTACAAATTGCAGTTTCAAGTACCGTATTTGGGACGGAAGGCGTATGTTTTATTACATTGTATTGTTTTATTATAAATTATAGTTTCAAGTACAAAATGAATGTCTCAACTGGGGCACATATTTGATTCTAGAGATTTCAATATGGTTAGATTTCAATATGGTTTCGAATTCTTTTAACGATAATTTGACAAGACAAGAGACGTAATGCTAAGAGAGGCACTCAACAAGAATAACGACCGTGCCTTACAACCAGGTTCTGACCTAATGCTCTGCGTTTTCGCTGACGTCACATTTAGTGTTAGCGGGGTGGACGTAAGGCTCGGTTTTCTGATGTTTTTGTTGTCAGCAACTTTCTTAACATGTTACACATGAGAGAGGTACGACTTTACCTGAGGTAGAGACACGCAGGTGACAGACTAGAGGAACGGACATGATTCGAAGGGACGTACGGATGTGAAGGCTCGTGATGCATGCACGTGAAGTTGTTCCTTTGTTTTCAAGAAGCTTTCATTAACATGTTTCCATTGTGGGGGGTCATGGCCTATGAGCTCCATGTGTTTTAGAAGGCATTCGGCCTCATTAATGAACTTATCAGCGACAAGGTGAAGCTTCGGGTTGACGTCGAGAATGTTGCGTAAACAGACGTGAAGCCAAGTTACGCACAGTCCCCTTAGGAGTGGAGGCACAGAAGTGCCTCTGTGGTGTTTTAAGCAGTTGGGGCATGGTTGTACGTGTCATTGACGGACAACCGTGCCTCTGTTTTTCGTAGTGTTTTTGCCTAAGGGACACAGACGTAGAGCACGGTTCTCCAAGGAGAAGAAGCACGTAAGTCCCTATGTATTCAAAATGTTTACCAAAGTGATCCATACGAATGTTTTTCATACCGTGTGTGCAATGCTTTGTTAGAACATTGTGCACTGCATTTAAGAACATTCTGTAATTGTTGTCCCTACAATTCCATGGTGCATGCACAAAGATACTAGTGCACTGCATGCTCGTCCTTTTTGTGCACTGCTATGTGTACCTGCTCTGTGCGTTACGCTAATCGTATACTATATGTACTGTGTTTATATTTTTCAGTGCACTGCAATATATGCTACTAATAGATAACTCCAACATTGCACTAGAAATAAACTTGTTCAAAAGATGTGTAAATTGCAAGCAAACTACAAGGTTAACTGCGACACAAGCAAACCTAAATTTATAACAAGCAAATGACAATCTTGAGAGAAAGCAAATCTAATGAGAAATCTAGAATGGCATGAGCAATCTTCTAGATACTTTTGTAGGCCGGGACCACCTTCTTCAGTAGTCATAGTCACCCCAGGACCTACTGTGCTTCCTGGACTTCTCCTTATTGAGTTTTGCCCGGCGGAGCCCTTCCTAGGTGATGGTGAGGCGGCTCCATATCTCGTACGCAGCGTAAGCGTCCTTTGCCGCATAGTCAATGTGCCTCATGGACAGGGGATGCACGCCCAGCGCCCGTGTTCTGCGTTGGTCAGCTTCTTCTTCATGTCGTTGTAGTAGTCATGGACGAGGATGCCTGAGGCGTCCCCAAGGGAGTCTAGAGGCTTGGTATCTGTAGGAACCCTCCATTCCTTCTGGATGTCAACGAAGTTGGCGATCTCCAGTCCGATGCAGCCGAGCATGTCTATGTCGCCGTCGATGGAGAAGCCAACAAACGTGAACCTGGGGTTGGCGAGGAAGTTGTCGAACTTGGTGCAGTTCTTGTCGACGGCGCTCAGTTGGAAGAGCAGCACCAGATGATTCTTGCCGACGGAGAGCTGGACGAGGGCGGGTTTCTGATCATTGCCATCGTCGTTGGTGTACTCCACATGAAATCCGGCGATCTTGTGGCACTCGAACTGGAGGTGTCGCTCGTACTGCTCGATGGTGGTCGCCGCCTTGTGCAAGTCGTTGGTGTGGATCACGCGCAACCTGGTGTTGCCATGGGGTTGCACCTCCATGAATTCCTTGATGAATCCCATGGCCTGGAGCAGTTTTTCCTCCTCCAACCTAGTATTTTGTGGGGAACAATGAGTGGGAGCGCAATGGCGATTTCGGTTGTTTGTGGGTGAGAAGGCCGTGGTGGAAGTCTAAATTTAAGGGCAAGGTAGCGGCAAAGGAGTGCACGATCTCACTGTCGATGCGGTTATGCACATCGTGGGTTTTGGATCATGGTTTCATCTCCATGTCGATGCGGTTGTGCACATCCTGGGTTTTTTTATCGTGGTTTTTCGTTAAAAAAATAAAAAAAATCAGCAGTGATGTTTTTAACAACCGTTGTATCTCCAAATTAGCATTGTTTTGGTATGTGGCAGGCGGTTGAAAGAACCGGATTCAGTTGCCGAAATGCGTTATAGATGTAACCGCACTTCTTTGTAGAACATGTCACACTTCTTTGCTACTCCAGAATGAGGATCCCCGGCGCCCAGCAACTCGGGGAGAAGATCGTTGTCTTTCGTAGTTTGGTTGGAATAGTATCAAATGTCAATTTTTACAATTTATCTCGTGAGGCATGCAGGGGCAACATGTAGAGGCACATGTCTCTGACCAAGAGAAGCATGCTTGAAGTGCATGGTTTAACTCTCATACACACGGGCGTGAAGTATCCATGTGGCAATTGTTTTCAGTGATACATTCACTCGGAGGAGCACTGCTGTGTTTTTTTTAGAGGCACTGTTGTGCGTCCATTTCGCAACTGACGCTATGAGATGGACAGAAACAAGGAGAAGCAACGAGAGGCATGTACATGAAGCTGCGAGACACACTTATACAATGAGAGGCACAACTAGAGGCACAGGTACGACGCTACGTGAGGCACGAACATGGAGCTATGTGATGGCATGGACGTCAATCCGTGCCCCTGTTCTGTCAAATGTTTTAAGTGACGCGTTTCACTTTGAAAAGGTGCCATTTTAGCAGCATAAGAAGCCACGTCCGTGCATCAGTGATCCAAATATTTTCACTAAGATGAGTCTTGGGCGTGTCTCCCCATGTTTGAAATATTTTCTCCGACTTGTTCACTCGTAGATGCATGGACGTCTGTTTTAAGATTCACTTTGTAAATGCATGGATGTTTAAGGTAACAGAGCCATAGGGGAAGGCACTGGTTTTTTAGGAGAACTGCTGTGCGGTAGACAGAGGTGTATTTTGAGCTCATCGCAACAAACTACTTGGCACCCCGCTATTCTGCGGAGCACCATAGTGAACATATGTATACTACTGAAGTGGGGAGCTAGGAACGTCACTAAACTATGCATAAATATACTTCATGACAGCCATTCATTCTCCATTATTAGTCAACAAATCCTTTTATTATTATCACAGATAAATGAAGTAACCCACGTAAGTGTTTCACCTTATTTGACCGAGAATTTTCACCACCGTCCTCTTGGACATAATTATATGCTCAGTTATATACCATGACATAACTAGATAACAAAACTGGGATTTACAGCCTGTTCAAAAACCAGATATACATTACTGAACTGTGATATAGGAACTATAGCCACCAACAACGCTCTATCAGGAAAGGTCGTTGATTATCAGCCGCAACAGCTTCATGTTTCCCAAAGTTGGCCATCACTTTTCAATGGTGATGAGGACAATTGAACCAACCCTTGGCTGAGCTTCCCGGGCAAAATCTGAAAAACCAATCACCTCCATTCTGCCTTCAGTTTGTATGGAGTACATCTTGCTCATGTCTATTGCATCATACACCTCTGTTAGGCTGATTCCACCATTTTGAGGTAGATATCCTAGGTTCATCTTTAGAAGCCTCACAACAGCAGAAGGGATTCTCTACAGATTGTATCGATATTACTAGATAAAATCAATGTACAAGGACATAAAACGTTGAAAATAGCAAACAAAACCATGGCAGTGGATCAAAACAAATATTGAATGACTAACCAGACGACCATTTTTGACATTGGTGACATTTAGACGCTGCACAAAGGGTATGGTGGGGAACTCGTGTCGGGGGTTGGATGCGACATATGCCAAAGGATGGCTTATCATGGTGGGGGCGAGTAGAACATCGCCGGTGCCTGGAAGCGAGATGAGGCGTAGACATGCACGCCGGCGAATCTTACCCAGCTTCAGGGCTCTCCGAGGAGATAACACCCCTATGCTGCTCTGCGGGGTCTCCACATGATCACTATAGCGATGTGTATACAAGGTTGCTCCTTGAGCTGTTTCCTGGAGGTAGGAGAGGGCAAGGCTAGCTCTCTCCCTCTTGTGTCTCTGGTCTAGTGCTAAAAGGATCGAACCCTTTGCATGGGTGCTCCGGGGGGTTTATATAGGCCTACCCCCAGGGGTACAATGGTAATCCGGCTGGGCACGGGTCCCAGCCGTCTGTCTCTTAGGCCGCCGTCTTCTCCACCGACTGCTGGGGCCCGCCGCCTGGTGGGCCCCGCCGACTGACCCGACCACCGTAGCCGTGCTTCTGGTGATGTTGGCTTGGTCGTGGGGTCATGGCAACAGTGCTGCCGCCTGACGGGCGATCACTATCGCCACTCCCCGTCTTGTCTGGTTAATGGCGTGCGGGGCCCGTGGGAGGAGCTGGCCGACTCTCGGAGGCCGACTCCCATGGGATCCGTCTTATGGTGCTCTCGCCGTCTTCTGTCCCTCCGCTGACTAGTGGGACCCGCCGTCTCTAGGCCGTATAGGCGGGCCAACGTAGGAACAGGGTTCCGCCACTGGGACGGATGTCAGGGCTGGTATGGCAACAGTGCCGCGCCGGACGGAGATCTCCTTCGGTACGGCGCACTGTAGCCATACCCGCCCTTGGTAATCGGGGTGAGGGAGGGCCGTACTGCGGCCATCCCCCGTCCTGTCCTACTCCTTGAAGGCAGAGGGTGGTGAAGACACGGGCCGACTCCCCATAGTCGGCTTCTCTGGAAGCCGCCAGCTGGGAGTCGGCTCATTTCGTTGTCGACTCTGGGATTCGGCCGTGAGCGGGTAGTCGACCTTGCTGCAGCCGACTCCCAAAGGCGGCCCTCCATATTGGGATTCGTGAGGGGCGAAGCCCGCCCCGATGTCCTGAAAGGTTCTGGGTCTTGGGTTAGCCTACCCGTGGCCCATGACTCCGACAGTAGTCCCCAGCTGGTGAGGCACCGAGGGAGATACGTCGAGGAGTCTCAACAGTTTCTTCCTTCCAGTGGTTGGATCCGGGACTCGCCCGCCGCCTTCCTTCGAGCCGACTATTGCGAGGCGAACTCGCTCGGGCCGGTTCCGCCAAGCCGTCTACAGAGAGCCGGACTCGTCGAAGGTCATCTTGCTCCTTAAAGAGTTTGAAAGTCGTGGTGGGATTCAGACGGCATGCTTGATAAGATACACGGTCGCTGCCCGCTGTGGACCCGCCGGGTGGCGCCACGTGGCCAGGCCAGTCTGCCAGCCCACGCGCGCGACGGGACAGGACCGCAGGTGGGACCCGCTATTACCGCGCCTCGGCCTTTGAACGGATCTGCTGCGGCCGTGCAGGCGGTTGGGATTCCAGCGCAGTAACTGCGTGCAGTAACTCGTGTGGTAAATCATGGGGGTCATGGAGGCATGGGCGCAGTTAATCTCACGATGCCCCCTCGGCTTCTCAGCCCGCAGGCCTATAAGTAGGCGGAGGGAGCGGGGCGGCGAAGCACGCGCGCCCGCTCTCCCTCGTTTCCCTTTGCTTCTTCCTCTTTCTTCTTCCTCCCGCCGCCGCCGCGCCGAACCGCGTCCCGCTTGCAGCGATGAGCTCATCCTCTGCCGCTGCGCCCGCCACCGTGCGCGCCGGCGTGTGGGACGGCTCTGAGATCAACGACGACATCATTGATTTCCTCCGAAAGACGCGTTGCCTCCCTGGCACGAACCTCGTGCGGGCCCGTGCCCCGCCGGCGAAGGAGGTGACACCGGCGCCGGAGGAGGGCGAGCAGCTCGTATTCCGCTCGCACCTCATGCGCAGCCTGGGGCTACCGGCGAGCGGGTTCTTTCCCTCGTTTTTGGAGTTCCACGGCCTCCAGCCGCACCACCTTACCCTAAACATGGTGGTGCTGCTGGCAGCCTTCACCACTTTGTGCGAGGGTTTCCTCGGCGTTCTCCCCACCATCGAACTGTGGGGGGAATTCTTTCAGTCCAAGCTCGGCACGCATGTCGCCGGCGTGCCAGCCCAGTGCGGCGCCTTCATCGCGATGCGGAGAACGGTGGCCGACAATCCATTCCCCGCCATCCAGCTAATCAAGTCGGTGAAGATGTGGCAGCGCTCTTACTTCTACGTGAAGAACGTCGCCCCAGAAGACGACTGGGTCAATCTGCCGGCTTACGAAGCCGGCGCACCGGCTGGGAGGCTCCCCAGCTGGTCCTACCGCGCCAAGACGCTGACTCTGGCTGGTGCCGCCACCGTTGCGCGGCTCCGAGTGCTGACACAGTCGGAGGGTCTGACTGGGGCCGACTTGCTGGCCGCCTTCGTGGCGCGCCGAGTCCTCCCACTCCAAGGCCGGCCTCATCTGATCTGTCAGATGAGCGGCCACCGGGACCCCAGTCGGATGTGCACCAAGGACATGCCCCACGTGGAGGTGGCGAACACGGTGAATTTCATCGCGAACTACGGCCTCTCGGAGGATTGGCAGTTCGGCATGGAGCCGTACTCACGCACTAACCCCCCGCCGGTTGCAAATTGTCTTTCTTCTTTTGTTTCCTTTTGCGGCCGAATCTGACTCCTGATCTTATTTTTCGAATCAGAATCCTCTCGTCGAGCCCTCGGCCGGCACCGCGGGGCCAGCCCGCCAGTTTGTCCCTGATCGGGCGGAGAGCGACATCGACGACCCCGACATGGGGGCGGTGGCGATGGAGCACGACGCCGACGGAGGCGGCGGAGGAGAGGAAGGCGGCCTCAGGCCCTCGGCCACCTTCGCCGACTGGCCCGTCGATGATGACGAGGAAGTCGCCCCGCGCCACCAATCAAGAGCCGGCCATCACGGCGCGAGCTCGTCCGCCGCCTTGGGCGGGCTAGGCGGTGCGAGGAAGTGCCGGGCCGGGCCGAGTTCTCTTGGTGGTCGAGAGAAGAAGTTCAAGGGGGTGGCCGCGGCGACCAAGCGGGAAGAGGCGGTCGCGAAGGCCAACCGCTATCGCAAGGAAGTGAAGAAGCCGCCACTATCCTCTGGGTAAGTGCTTCTGTCTTTTGTCTTGTTTTATCTTCTGGTGGATTTTGTCCAGATCCTTTACACACTTTCCCTGTTCCAGAGCCCCTCTCACTCTTGGGAGGGTCACCGCCGCCTCCATCAAGGGGTCGGCAGAGTCGTCCGCCACCACTCGGTGCATTGACCCCACCGCCGACCTCCGGGAGGCGACGAAGCGGAATGCGCAGGAGAAGCACGATGAGGACGCAGATGCCCGCCGAGAGAAGGCGGAGGCCGAGAAGGCGGCCGCGTCTTCCCAGAAGAAACTGGACGATGCCGAAGCCGCTATTGCAGCAAGGCGGCAAGCAGAGGAAGCCGCGCACCGCCAGTCGGCTCTGCTTGTCTTCCCGCTGAACTCGGCGCGGCCGCCTCCAAATTTCTCGGAGCAGACTGGGGAAGTCGGCGGCGAGCATCCCATCATGGAGAGGGAAGGCGGCGAGGCCCCTGTGCCGGACACGGCCGTGCCGCCACCACCGCCTCTGCCGCCGTCTGGGAGCGCGCGAGGCGAACAGCCGACGGACCCGCCGGTGCCGCCGACTGCAGACGAAGCCATGGCGAATCTGCTCCTCCAAGTCGCCTCGCCAACGCGCCGCCGTCTGGAGAAGGCGATCTCAGTGCCACGCCCTCTGGAGACCGGCGCAGCCAGCTCGGCCATCCCAAACGTCGAGGCGACGAGCGCTGCGCCCGTCGGGTGGGTGCGAGGAGGCGGCACAGGCCCACTGAACCAGGCGCTCCTAGATGTCCAGGCGAAGTTGTGGGCCGAAGGCGACGCCATCCAGAACTGCACCAAGGCGCATCTGGCGTCGCGGGTGGCCATCGGGTATGTCTTCCTCTGACTTTGTTTTTTCTTGTTCTTCTCCGTGGGGGCGCGCCAGCGCACCCACTGGGTGTAGTCCCCGAGTTCCGGGCTGACTGCTGAGCAGGCAGGTCGGAACTCTATTGGCGAGTTCCAAATGCTTATTCTTGTTTTGAAATGCTTATCACAGGATTACCACAACCTCCGGGTCACCGTCTTCAACCGCAACGTTGAGGAGCTGGGCAAGCGGACCGCCGATTTGTCGGAGAGCCGGAGTGAGTTTCCTTCTTCGCGGAGGCGCGCTGGCGCACCCGCGGGCTGTAGTCCCCGAGATTCGGGCCGACTGCTGCGCAGTCAGGCCGGATCTTCCTGGCGACCTTATTGTTTGACGACTTACGTCATTTTTATTTTTCTTCAGAGTCCAACGCCGTTCTTCAAGAGCAGCTGGGTGCAGCCAACACCGCCTTGCACGCCAAGGAGGTGGAATGCAACAAGCTCGTCACAGAGCGCGACCTGCTGGCTGCGCAGCTGGCGGAGCAGAAGGAGCTGCTCAAGAAGGCGCAGGAGGAGGCGAAGGAGAAAGAGACTGAACTCCTGGCCGAGTTCGAGACCGAGCGCTCCTCCTGGACCGACAAGGAGGCAATGCTGACCTCCGACTTCCACGAGATTGAGGATATCGTCGATGGTGAGTTTTCTTTACTCTCTTTCTTTGAGCTGCCGACTGCAGGTCGGGCCGACTCTTGCTTTTTCTAACTTGCTTCTTTTTCGTCTCGGCAGACTTCTTCCCGGGCCACACACAAGCTGCCACTCAAGCCATCGAGGCCGATCGCGAGGCGCAGAGGGCAGCTGGCGAGGAGGTTGCCGCCAATGCCCCCGGACCCTTGATGAGCAGCTTCTGAGCATCGAGGCTCGCTTGCGGCCGGCTCATCGGATGCTGCGCCAGCTTCAACGTGTCGGCGCCCAGGCGATTGCTACCTTGTGGCCAGACATGCCGATTTTGCGCACTCCCAGCCGAACTGCCGACTGGCTGGAAGTCGCAGCAGGTCGTCTGGAGGCTTGGAAAGGCTCCTCGGCATGGGCTGGAGCGCGTCAGGCCTTGGAGTTTGTCAAGGCGTGGTATCCAGACCTGGACCTGGACCAGCTGGCCACGCTGCGGGCCGAGGCCCAGCCGGAGCTGGCAGCCGTGGAGGACGCCCTTGTCAAGCGCGCCGCGGCGATCGCCGAGTACGCCGATACCAACGTCTTCGTTCCTGAGCGAGCTGACAACGGTGAGGAGGCACCGCCGGAGTGGTTTGGGATGAACCCGGACGACGACGAAGACTCGGCGGAGGTGATCGGCTCCAGTGCCGAGGAGGGAGACGAGGCGGAGGTCAGAGGCGAGATGGAGGCGCCAAAAGACGGAGCGGGCGATCAGCCTCAGCTCAACCGCGCCTCCAGCAACGAGCCGCGCCCAACCGAGCCGAGTGCCAGTAGAGGCGGTCAAGCCGAGACTGCTCAGCCGGCCGCCCCAATGTCCGACACCGCCATCTCCTCCGAGCCTCAAAACCCGTCTGCTGCTTCGTAGGCCGCCGCCTTGTCTTTATTTATCTGCTTTGGTAGTTTCTCGAAGAAGTTTGTTAATTCGCACAATTCCACCCGCGGGGTGTATTTTGAACTTCCGTTCGAGGATTCGGCCAAGGGCCTATGTTATGTAAATATTTATCTAGGTTCTATCATTTCTTGCTTATTGCTCTTTTGGCTTTTCCTTTGCCGCCTTCCCTTAGATGCCGTCTTTGCCAGTCGGACAGCCGCTCTGCGGACTGCCGCTGGATCGAATACTTGGCTACTTTGGTGAGGCAAGTACTTAGCCATTCTAGAGTTTCTTAGCAAGTTGGATAGAAAGCGGCAAGCCGACTACTCCGGAGTCGGATTTGCGAGGAGCGGCTGGAAAGCCGGCTTAAGCTATGTTTACGCTTTGAGTCCTTAGACATTTTTCATGTGGGCGCCCATTCTTCCTTACTCCTGCCCACCGGACAGTCGCTCTGCGAGCTGCGGCTTCTGACAGGAGACGGCTTAGGCGCCACACACTACTTGTCCGACTGCAGGAAGCGTTTTCATAGCGCAAGATGGCGAGTCCCCGGGCCGACTAGTCGAGCCCGGTGCCAAGCGGCATAGCAAAGAGTAGCATACTCGGAGGCATAATCCTTATCATACGGATAACAAAAAGGGCAGTCCCCGAGTTCGTCTCGGGGGGCCCGGAGTCTTGGTACTTCAATACAAAAGGGTAGCATGGTACATACTGCTTCAACTGTAAAATCTTCGGAGAAGATTTTCGTTCCATGGTCGTTCCGTCTCCTTGCCAGAGTCGTCCCTCTTGCGTGCTCGGGGCTTCTGAGCATCGATTAGGTACTAGGAGTCGTTGCCCAGCACTTTGCTGATGATGAAAGGGCCTTCCCAAGGCGCCGACAACTTGTGCTGGACGGCTGTTCGCTGGATCAGTCTGAGCACAAGGTCGCCCTCTTGGAAAGATCTCGGCCTGACCTTCCTGTTGTAGTATCGGCGCAGGTTCTGCTGGTAGATGCTGGACCGGCTGAGTGCAAACAGCCGGCCCTCTTCCAGCAGATCGACGCCATTTTGTCGTGCTTCTTCTGCTTCCTCCTCGGTGTACATCGTGACTCGCGGGGAGTCGAACTCTATATCCGTTGGGATGACGGCTTCAGCACCGTAGACGAGGAAGAAGGGCGTGAAGCCGGTCAACTTGTTTGGAGTCGTGCGCAGACTCCAGAGGACGGCTGGCAACTCGTCAAGCCAACAACCGGCCGAACGCTCCAATGGTTCGACCAGCCGAGGCTTGATGCCAGACAGGATGAGGCCATTCGCCCGCTCCACCTGGCCGTTTGACTGCGGATGGGCAACGGATGCTAAGTCCAGTCGGATGCCCTGTGTCGTGCAGAGACGGGCCAAGGCGCCTTTGGCAAAGTTGGTGCTGTTGTCGGTGATGATGATGTGCGGTATGCCATACCGAATCATGATATCTGAGATGAAAGTCACGACAGTCGGACCATTCAACTTCTTGATTGGCTTTACTTCTATCCACTTGGTGAACTTGTCCACCGCGACAAGTAGATGAGTTAGGCCACCTCGCGCCATCTTAAATGGTCCCACCATATCCAGGCCCCAAACTGCAAAGGGCCAGGCAATTGGGATAGTCTTGAGCGCAGAAGCTGGCTGATGCGGCTTGGAACGAAACTTCTGGCACCCCTTGCATTTCTGGACCAATTCCTTAGCCTCTTCTAGGGCAGTCGGACAGAAGAAACCGTGCTGGAAAGCTTTTGTGACGAGTGCTCTTGAAGCCGCATGGTGGCCGCACTCGCCTTGATGGATGTCTCTGAGTATTGCTTGGCCTTGGTCCGGCTCAACGCAGCGCTGGTAGACACCAGTGACGCTGCGCCTGATCAGCTCTCTGTTGACTATGGTGTATGCTGCCGCCCGGCATTGTACTTGCCGAGCCAAGGTTTCGTTAGTCGGCAGCTCCTTGTTTACCAGGAATTTGAGGATAGGTTGTGCCCATGAAGGTGCTGCTATTTCTTCGACTGCCAGAACTGCAACTTGGACGAGGGCGGCTGGGCTGGAAGGCGGCGGGCTGGAGTCCGCGGCCGCTTGCTGGATCAACGAAGTCCCCGGGCCGACTGGTGCAGTCCCCGGGCCGAGCTCTGGAGTCTTTGGTCTGGTCGCCGCAGTCCCCGGGCCGGGCTTTGGAGTCCTCGGGCCAGCTTTTGACTGCGGTGTTCTTGGAGTCATTTGCAGGGGTTTTTGTGCTGTCTGCTGAGGCTCTCGAGTCGGATCCGTCTTCTTCAGGAGGAGCCGGAACAAAAATGGAATCTGACTCTGGTGAAGGCTTGATGGACGGCTTGAGGAGGCGCTGAAGAGCGATGCCAGATGGTATTGCTTGGCGGGTGGAGCCGATTCGTGCCAAATTATCTGCTTGGTCGTTGTCGTTTCTTGGCACGTGGAGGAACTCGCAGCCCTCGAAATATCTACTGAGTTGCTGCACGAGGAAGCGGTAGCTTGCCATGTTTGCGTCCTTGGCATCCCAGTCGCCAGATGACTTTTGGACCACCAAGTCGGAGTCGCCATAACACAGGATCCGGCGAATGCCAAGCTCTTTGGCAAGCCGGAGCCCGTGAATGAGCGCCTCATATTCAGCGACGTTGTTGGAGGCGGCGAAATGGATCTGCAGCGTATACTTGAGCTTGTCGCCTTTAGGAGAAGTGAGAACAACGCTGGCTCCCAAGCCAGTGCGCATCTTGGAGCCATCGAAAGCATCCGCCAATGGGTGGAGTCGGGCGCTGGCGGCAGGTACCGGGTCTCGGCCTAGTCGACGAGGAAGTCGGCCAGCGCTTGCGACTTGATGGCGGTGCAGGGTTGATAGTAGATTGTGTAGGGCGCCAAATCTATGGCCCATTTGGCCACTCAGCCAGACGCATCTCGGCTTCCGATGATCTCGGCTAGCGGGGTTGTGCAGACCATAGTGATTGGATGCTCTTGGAAGTAAGGCTTCAGCTTCTTGGAGGCAAAGTGCATGCCGTAGCACATCTTCTGGTAGTGGGGGCAGTTCTGCTTGGAGGTTGACAGCACTTCGCTCAGGTAATATACCAGTCTTTGGACGGGTAGTGCCTTGCCTTCCTCCTTGCGCTCAACTACAATGACTATGCAGACTACCCGGCTGGTGGCGGCGATGTACAGGAGCATGGGCTCTTTGGGAATCGGAGCCGCCAGCATAGGGGGAGTAACCAACATCTTCTTCAGCTGGAGAAAAGCCAAGTCCGCCTTATGGTTCCACTCGAAAAAATTGGTCTTCTTCATGAGCTGGTACAAGGGGAGAGCTTTCTCGCCCAGCCGACTGATGAAACGGCTGATGGATGCCAGGTAGCCGGTGAACTTCTGCACATCCAATAGTCGGCTGGGTACCTCCATCCTCTTGATGGCCTTGATCTTCACAGGGTTGCACTCTATGCCGCGTTCAGAGACCAGGAAGACGAGAAGCTGGCCGGCTGGTACTCCGAAAACGCACTTCTCAGGGTTGAGCTTGATCTAGAATCGGCGCAGGTTCTCAAAGGTCTCCTTGAGGTCTTCCAGCAGAGTTTCGCGCTTTTCCGTCTTTACTACCACATCATCTACGTAGACGTGGGCATTTCTGCCGAGTTGCTTGAGGAGGCACTTCTGCATGCAACACTAAAAGGTGGCGCCGGCATTCCTCAAGCCGAACGTCATGGTCAGGTAGCAGAAGGCTCCAAACGGCGTGATGAATGCGGTTTTCAGTCTGTCTACCGGGTTCAGCTTGATCTGGTGATATCCTGAATAGGTATCTAAGAAGCTCAACAGCTCGCATCCGGCTATGGAGTCTATCACCTAGTCGATTCTTGGCAAAGCAAACGGGTCCTTGGGGCAAGCTTTGTTGAGGCTTGTGTAGTCAATACACATCCTCCACTGCTTGTTCTTCTTCAGCACTAAGACCGGGTTTGCTAGCCACTCTGGAAAAAACACTTCCATGATAAAGCCGGCTGCAAGGAGCCTGGCTATCTCCTCTCCAACAACTCTTCTTTTCTCTTTTGACAGGCGGTGCAAGGGCTGCCTGACGGGCTTCACATCAGACCGAACATGTAACTTGTTCTTGGCGAATTCCGTCGGTACACCTGGCATGTCTTTGGGGGACCATGCGAAGATGTCCCGATTCTCACAGAGGAAATCGACGAGCTCGCCTTCCTATTTGCTGTCAAGGTTTGCACCTACGACAGCGTACCTCTCCGGATGCTCTGGGTCCAAAGGTATCTTCTTCGTCTCTTTAGCCGGCTTGAATGAGCCCTCAGCTTCCGACTCCTTGGGGTTGGGTGACATCTCTGGCTGCTTGCCGGCCATCGCCACAACCCGATCAAGAAGCCGCTTCTCTGCTGCAACAACCAGGGACTCGGCCAGCCGTCTGCTCTCGGCCGCGCAAGCGGACGACTTTCTGTAGTCGCCGGCTATAGTCAGAATCCCCTTGGAACTCGGCATCTTCATCTTGAGGTAGGCGTAGTGGGGGACCGCCATGAACTTGGCCAAAGAAGGTCGGCCAAGCAGTGCATGGTACGGGCTCTCAAGGTCCACCACTTCAAACCAGACTGGCTCTCGGCGGAAATGATCCTTGTCTCCAAAGAGGACATCTATCAAAATCTTGCCGATTGGGGAGCAGGAAAGGCCTGGGACAATGCCATGGAATACAGTCCGGCTGCTCTAAAGCTGTCTTTGCTTGATTCCTAATTTCTCCATGGTATCGTTGTATAGGATGTTGATGCTGCTGCCTCCGTCTATCAGAACTCGCAAGAAGCGAGCAGCCCGCTTATCCGTGGCAAAGGTAGCATCCAGGACCAGGGCGTAGGAACCCGGATTCGGCATCACCTCGGGGTGATCAGCTCTGCTCCAACTGATAGGCTTCTCGGACCAGTGCATGAACTCTGGGGTGTCCGACGCCACTGCGTTCACCTCTTGCCGCTGATAGGCTTGCTGCGTTTGTCGTCTGCCACACTGGTGAACACCACATAGGCCCCATGCTCTTTTGGGTACTCGTCTTGTACTGCGCCGATCGGCCTGACAGCCGGCTGCTGGGGTGGAGGCGGAGGCGGCTGCCCAGCAGGCGGAGGGGGCAGGAGGCCGTCTCCCTTGGCGATCCTGGTGAGCCAGTGAAACTTTCGGGTGGTGTGATTTGACGGCTTTGCGCCGCTGTGAAACTTGCATGGGCCATCTAGAGTCTTCTCATAGGAGAAAGCCGGCAACCAGTTGGACTGCCGCCCTTCTGCCGCTTGGGCGGAGGCTGCCCCTCCGGCTGCTGGTCTTCAACTGTCGCCACCATCCGGCTACTGGAAGCCAGCTGCGGGGCCTTGCGCTTGAGGTCGCTCTGCTGCTGCCGCCGATTGGCGTCTCCAGCCGGAGTTCTGGGAGCCTGAGGGGCCACTTTGCCGGTTGTACTAACTTGGATCTCCGTCTTCATGGAGGAGTCGGCTGTGGCGTACTTGTCTGCTATAATCAGCTGCTCGTCCAGGGTCTCTGGCTCGTCGCAGAGGAGTTTGTGCTTGAGGAGGGTGCCTTCTTTGCACCCGGCGGTGAAGTACTCGATGGCCTGCACCTCGTGCATGCCCTCACAGGAGTTTCGGAGCTCGGCCCAACGCGTGAGGTAGTCGCGAGTCGACTCGTTGGGGCCCTGCACGCACAAGGAGAGCTGGCGAGGCTTGGGAAGTCGCTTGTACATGCTCGTGAAGTTGCGGACGAAAGCTTCGGTGAAGTCGACCCAGTTGTTGATGTTGCGGGGTTTCAGGCTGTTCAACCATGTCCGGGCCGTGCCCTGGAGCATGAGTGGAACGTACTTCACGGCAACGCACTTGTTGCCGCTTGCTATGTCGACGGCCGTGGCGTAGTCAACCAGCCAATCTTCTGGCTTCACGGAGCCGGTGTACTTGGGAGTATCTCTGGGGAGAGTGAACCCTTTGGGAAAGGGCTCATCTTGGATGCGGGGGCCGAAACACGGCGGACCCAACTTGTCCTCTTCTTCCAGCGCCAGGGATCAGTGGAGTCGGTCGATCCAGTGGCGGGCATCATTCTCTCCGACTCCTTCTCGGCGGCCGAGGCGACCGCCGAGAGTCGGATGCTCAACGGGCGGCGGGGAGACTCGCCTTTCTCTGCGAGGCGGAGGAGGCAGATAGTCGTCCCGCCGCTCCACTGCTCGCGGGCGGCCGTCTTGGTCACGCTCGATGGTGATGTGGGTCCGACTATGGCTAGCAGCCGGATCCTTGTCTTTCCTTCCGCGGACGACGCCAGTCGCCATCTGAGACGTCGCGCCTTGGTCTCGGCGGGTTGGTAGGTCGTCGTTCTGTCATTGCGGCGCCTCTATGTGGCAGCCGGCCGCGTTCTGCGCGGTAGCCGCGTCGAGGAGTCGCTGGACTCACTCCGTCATTAAGCGGCGCTCTTCGCCTTCGAGGTTGTCCAACTCGTCTGCTGTCGCCTGGGCGGCTCGGATGTTCTCTGTGGGCGTGGCGTATATGGGGCGATTGGCCCCGAACATGCTAGCGATGTCCGCGCCGCGTTGCCGGACCGCGCCTAGGCGGCTAGGCCCCGTTGGGGCGGCGAGCCGCCCACAGCACGATCCATCTCACGCTGGTAGGCCTCTGACAAGCGTCTCATGCTTGCCAGCTTCTTTGCGCCTTCGACGAGCTGGAGGCGGCGTGCCTCCAGCGTCTCGGTGTCAGCGTCCTCTGGAATGGGCGCATCCAGGTCTTGCAGTGCTGCATCGAGCGGGTCGTGAGCTCTACCGTTGGAGTGCTCGCCATGCCCGATGACGAGCACTTCTGTGATGGTGCTTCCGCCGCTCTCCGCGCGAGGGAGCGGCTCGTCGTAGATTACAACGTTGGTGGGGAACGCGTCGAGCGACGCGGTGTCGGAATCGACCAGCATCGGGTTGGTGGAGCCTACGGACTCCAGGTCAGCGCAGGCTCGCCGGCAACATGGAGTTTGTCGAGGAGGCCCGCGAGAAGGCTCTCGGGGCCGCCGATGCCTGCGTCGGATGCAGGCTTGTCGGAGAGGCGAACCTCGCCGATAAGTTCGGTGAGGCAGCTGGCCGCGCAAGCGGTCTCAGCGCCGTGCAGCGCATCGGTGCAGACTCCCTCTGGCGTGCCGGGCTGGCTGCGCTCGCCAGGAAGGAAAAGGGTTCCTGTCCAGAATAGGTCTCCGGACGACGGTGCACCTCACCGCACGGTCGGCGCCAAATGTCGGGGGTTGGATGCGACATATGCCAAAGGATGGCTTATCATGGTGGGGGCGATTAGAACATCGCCGGTGCCTGGAAGCGGGATGAGGCGTAGACATGCACGCCGGCGAATCATACCCAACTTCAGGGCTCTCCGAGGAGATAACACCCCTACTGCTGCTCTGCGGGGTCTCCGCATGATCACTATAGCGATGTGTATACAAGGTTGCTCCTTGAGCTGTTTCCTGGAGGTAGGAGAGGGCAAGGCTAGCTCTCTCCCTCTTGTGTCTCTAGTCTAGTGCTAAAAGGATCGAAACCTTTGCATGGGTACTCCAGGGGGTTTATATAGGCCTACCCCCCGGGGGTACAATGGTAATCCGGCTGGGCGCGGGTCCCAGCCGTCTGTCTCTTAGGCCGCCGTCTTCTCCGCCGACTGCTAGGGCCCGCCGCCTGGTGGGCCCCGCCCAATGACCCGACCACTATAGCCGTTCTTCTGGTGACGTTGGCTTGGTCGTGGGGTCGTGGCAACAGTGCCGCCGCCTGACGGGTGATCACTGTCGCCACTCCCCGTCTTGTCTGGTTAATGGCATGCGGGGCCCGTGGGAGGAGCTGGCCGACTCTCGGAGGCCGACTCCCACGGGATCCGTCTTATGGTGCTCTCGCCGTCTTCTGTCCCCCTGCTGACTAGCGGGACCCGCTGTCTCTAGGCCGTACAGGCAGGCCAACGTGGGAACAGGGTTCCGCTACTAGGGCGGATGTCGGGGCTGGTATGGCAACAGTGCCGCGCCGGACGGATATCTCCTTCGGTACGGCGCACTGTAGCCATACCCGCCCTTGGTAATCGGGGTGAGGGAGGGCCGTACTGCGGCCATCCCCCGTCCCGTCCTTCTCCTTGAAGGCAGAGGGTGGTGAAGTCGCGGGCCGACTCCCCATAGTCGGCTTCTCTGGAAGCCGCCAGCTGGGAGTCGGCTCATTTCGTTGTCGACTCTGGGATTCGGCCGTGAGCGGGTAGTCGGCCTTGCTGTAGCCGACTCCCAGAGGCGGCCCTCCGTCTTGGGATTCGTGAGGGGCGAAGCCCACCCTGATGTCCTGAAAGGTTCTGGGTCTCGGGTTAGCCTACCCGTGGCCCATTACACCGACAACTCGTCAGCTTCAAACACAAAGTATATCATCTGTCCAAATTGTTTTTATGGGAGGTTTATGCCTCGACCAAACACTGTTTTCCCAATATACTCCCTCCCCGAATCATTTATATAATCAAAAGCTACAGGGAAAAAATAACTCATTTTCAAACGAGTTTGTTTAAAGAAATGAACTCTCTATTAAAGTTGAAAAGGAATGGTTAAATTCAATCCACATCATCAAGTTGGGATGATAATCAACAGAAGTGCAAAAAATGTTTTGAAAATAACTACGACTATAAATATGACATACATTTCATGGACAGAGGTAGGAGCACCAAAGTATGCTGATAAACATAGTTGATAAAGCACGATGGAAGTTGATGCACTTACCTAGTGATGGTTTCGGAAGGGGCCTGTGACCTCCTCGAGAATCACTGAGTCTCAGATCTATCTCAATGGCCAGACTCCCAGTATCCAGGTTTATGATGATTAGATTTTGATAAAGAAGATCGTAGTCGCTAATTAACTTTTCCCAGCCAGGTACATGAATTTTAGACCGGTTAGGTTCATCGGTGACGCAGATCTCATACGACAGATCCACATTGGTGATTAGTACTAGATTCCTTTGTTTTCCTTCTTCTTGAAATGCTTCCACTTTCCACTTAAAGATTGAAGAAGTGACTTGCTGACTGCAATAGCATGACACATACTGCACAAAAAAATAAAAAAAAATCTTCAAACCGGCAAGAAGGAATCCTTGAATACCGACATGTATAATCAAGACAGATAGCGATTTTCATATTTCTACCAATTGTTTTCAATAGGTAGCCATTGGATAAAACAAGATACATCAAAAATTGAAAACATCTCGTTAAATGTAGGCATTCCATTCCAACAATATGGGAGAAACTTTTATTTCCCGCCATTACAAAGATAGAGTAGTTGGTAGTAACTGATGGGCATGGCGTGCCAAACATTTCTCCTTACTAGGCATGTCTTGTAGCATCGAGGAAGAGGCACTGTTATCATGTTGTGAAGAACGCGTGACTCCAATCCAGGGCAACCGAAGTTGGTACATATATCACAACACATGGTTTCCCCTGGAATACATTGCAAAACAACGTTTATATGAAATTCTCAACAAAAGGAAAATCAAATTATCTTGAAAAACTATTCAGCTAAAGGGGCACTTTTCATAAATAGTCATTCACATACAAATTCCTAAAAAGACATGTGCATAGCTTGACAGTTCTACAACGGTAGTAATAACAGAGGAAATATGAAATTAATTAAATCATTATTTATTTTCCAAAAATGGTTGCTTAATTCATCCAAATTCAGTATTGACTATTTTTAGAGCAGTTCACAATCTTTGTTTTCAATGTTACTCATTGAAAGGATCTCTGCTGCTTGGTTATAAAAGCAGCTTTAGCAACCGTATATTTCAAGACAAGACAAGCAAAAAGCAGAAACCATAGTCTATCATGAGGCGGCTCAAAAAAGTGTTTGTAACATTAAAATTATATGTAAATCTGTCAGAGTTGCACCCAGCAACGTCATCCGCAACCCTATGCTACCGTCACCGACGCCAACCACCCGAGCATGTGTAGCTAGGTGGTATTTGAAATGGGTGATCCAGCAACGTTAACCTTGCCCCCAGCCTACAGGACCCCAAACGCCGTCCTCAAGCACAAACGCCGTCTCCCAGTCAACACCACCCCAAACGCCAACCTCCAGCACCCTGTGGCCGGTTAGCAATAGAGAGCAACGTCTGGCCACTCCCTTGGACTTTCGGCCACCGCCGTTGTTTGCAAGACCTAATGGGCTTCAGTTTAAACTACCAACCTCCCTCGGCGAAGTTCATCGCTCACCTGGGACTTGGACGCCGTAGGTCGCTGCAGCTCGTAGCATTCTCAATCACAAACGCCGACTCCCAGTCAACCCCACCCCTAATAGGCACGGGTCGTGTATAGGTTCGGCCTCGTACTGTGCGGATTTGGTTTAGATAACAACAAATTTCAAGGCAATTCTTAGCATAAGAGCGTAGATGCATCGCTTTCAAACACGAAGAGGCGAAACCAACAAAGAGGGAAACGGATCATAGCAAAAAATTCACATAGAAATGAAGAGAAAATGGACTAACCCTAGATCGAGAGGGAGAATCGAGAGACAAGAGAAGATGAAATCAACAACGGGTGAGTGGCAGGGGGGATCTGGGTTGGCACAAAACAGAACAAATAGTTATAATACGCGCCTGCTCACTGACATGGGGCTACTGTATAGCGGCAAAGATAAGACTAGTAGCTTATTAGGAGAATAGAGGCACTGACTGATGGCCCAACACGCACGAATTTACATGCACATAAGGCACAGCTTTGCCTCTGTATTCCAAATTTTCTCGGTGATGCGTTCACTGAGACAGGCGCGGTCTTTAAGCAGTCGCGGGACGGTTTTGCATGTCCATGACGCACGACCATGCTTTTGTTTTCTGAAGTATTTTCCCTAACACGGTCTCTTGGAGGGACAGGGACGTGAAGCCACAGTGCGCATTGTCCTGTAAGGATAAGAATAAGACGCACAGAAGTGCCTCCATATTTGAAATGTTCTCAGTGACGTGTTCTTGACAGAGGTGCGGTCTTTGAGCAGTTGGCGCACGGTTGTACATGTGCACGATGCACGAATGTCTTTGTGTTCTCCTAATTGTTTTCGCATGACACGACCACTCTGAGGGACAGGGAATTAAAGCCACGGTGCGCACGGTTCTCCAAGGAGAAAATGCACTGAAGTGCCTCTGTTTTCGTAAAATTTTCAGTTGCTTGTTCACTGAGAGAGGCACGAGTGTACGTTTAAATGATGCAAGACCATGCTAATGTTTTCCAAATTGTTCCTTTCTGACACGGTCTCTCGGAGGGACACGGTGTCTGCAATTAAAAGGGGCACAGAAGTGCCTGTGTATTCCAAATGTTTTCAGTGACGCGTTCACATGGATGTACGATTTCACAACCTCTTGATGCACGTTTCCTGTGGGATGCACGGACGTCCTTCGGAGAGGTGTGGTTGCAGCAGATGCAGGTTTGCAATAGACGCATGTTGCTTTTAAAAGACATAATTTCATGCCAAGCTACTGAGATAAACAAGAGGAAACTAGTTTGATTTTTTAGCATGTGTGAGCTGATTTCTTTTAGCTTTGGGTCTACAAACATATGATCAATATTGTAAACATAAAGCACGTAATTGATATCATAAACATTCATATTCCTATTTTTAAAAATATGATCTTACAGCCTGAAAAAAAGAAGCTTACAGACGATACGGTGCAAAACGAGTGAGAATCTTTTGACCATGTTTACGCAATGCACTCATTCAATATCGCAAGTACATCTCTCCAGACCTATTTTCAGCATTCGCAGTTGAATGGATCTGGCAAATCCAGATATTCAACACCTGTTTTTTTAATCCATGTGCATATGCTTGCAAGTTGTTGTTAATTTAAGCTGAGCACAATTAGAAGCCCTTTTGTCCATCTACAGTATCTGTACTTGCCGTTTGTAAAATTCACAAGTGAAAGCTGTGCGTAGGCCAAACTTAAGCCTGATGGTCAGTAGCATCCTAGCATTAAGAATAAAGAATATCACAAATTCAGTGTTAGCATCTGTGACTTCATAGTCTTCCAGCGTTAATGTCCTCAAACAAGTGTCGTGATTATTGAGAAACACCCGCTGCTTTTGGCGCCATTCATTTGTTATCTTTGATCCCATCCTCCCTCCTAAACATACATTGTGCGTGGGATTTCAACGTTTGTGAAATCATCACCTCGATAAACAAGTTCTGCAAGCATTGAAAGCATCGCACCAAGTCAACAACCTCATCCAGATTAAAGCATGTCTCTGAGATAAACGAGGTATTGACATAATCCAGTACCATAGGTAGGCTACTTATGGAGAGACCCTTCATTGAGCAGAGAACATGATATTATTAGCTTGTGGATGTGAATCTTATGTGCTTTTGAATAACACGGGTCAAAGTAACGTGGAGAGGTAGTACCTGAATAACTGTAGACCCAATGACGATATTTGTTTCATTGGATAATTCAGAAAATTTTCCCAAGGTGTCCAATATAGGCGCAGACACAACTGTTATTTGTAGTTATGCGTCTACAGAATCATGTAGTAGTCTTCAGAGGGAAGGGGCATCCTCAATGATTAGTTTTCTCCATCAGAACAAATGCTAATGCTTACAAGCCTAGCTGAGTTTATTCGTAGACAGCAGAATTTCTTGTTGCAAACAAGCAGCAGGCATTGCAGGGCAGGGCAAACTTAGTGGATGAACTTATGCAAGGAGACATCTGATATATAGACCTCCACCAGCGAAAGTCTTCTGAGCAGTGGGAGGCGAAGCATTTCTACTAGATTGTCTTCTAGTTTGCACGTGGTGAAGGTGACGGTGTGGAGAGACGCATGAAATCTCGTGATGGATGTCGATGGCGACATCATAGATGAAGGGATTCTGCATTGCCTAGGCCCTGGGTAGAAGAAATTTTGGGAATATGTGATAGAACTCTAAAACCCGGAGTTTGTCCAGATTCTGAGACAGGAACGACTCATCGATGCCACAAGGTTGGCACTGGAGGTAGCTTGTCGGGATGCCGAGGCGGCGAATTGGGCACTCGTTATAGGAGAGGATAAATACAGGAAGATTGAAGTCATCAGCCACAGATTCTCCATGGCAGTTGCAACTAAGATGTTGGCATTGAGTTCCGACGTATGTTTTCTGGACGATTTGCTTGCCAGGGAGAGCGCGGATGATTTGGCAACAGATTTTTTCCAGAGATCTGGTAGAACGAGTATCAGGGATCGCACGAAAGTCGAGATCGAGAGGTGCAGTGCGCCATATGCGGCGCCACCGAGATGCGAGCACTTGTGTGCGGATGCCCTCCTTTATGGGCAGATGAGAGATGATCTCTCCGAGGATGGCGTCCGAGAGATCGCAGATGCGGTCCGGACCAGACTCAACATGGTTCTCGGATCCAGTGGGCAGGCCATAGCCGCTCCTCTTAACGAGCTTAGAGGGCACGGGTATAGCTGTGAACCTCGTCTTCTTGTTGCTAGAGGCACGCTTCTTCATCTCCATTGAGGATCTTGTGCCGCCTCCGTTGCAGGTCTCTATGCGGTGGATCTGGAAAGAGGGTTAGGGTTTCACAATTCACAATGACGACAATATATATGTACCTAAACTAGAAGATTTCGAAAGACGTGGTGGAATAGTCATGTCCTCGACAGACGTGCGTCTTCTCGAGGCACGGGTATCAACCGTCCGGATACACAAAAGTTTCATGGCAGAGGTATGGGTCTGAATACTCAGTTAGGGATGTACGGTTGTGCAGCCTCTAGAGACACGGGGGTGTGGTGCCACGACACGGGGGCAAGTGTCATGTGAGGCACGTGCATGTAGGCACAGAAGGCACCTAATTGAAGTCTATACAGGCACAAACCTCATTGAAGCCTCTACAGACACATGTATCAACTCTCTGGATGCACAAAAGTGTGCTAGCAGAGGCATGGCTGCGAACACTCAGGTGAAAAATACACAGTTGTGAAGTCTCTGGATCCATGGGCGTGTGTGTCCAGGGGAACGTAAAATCCATGGCTCGTGTCACGTGAGGCACAAGGGTACAGGCTCCGGAGGCACCAAAGTTTAGCCTCTACAGGCACGTACGATTGTCAACCCTCTGGTTGCACAAAATTATGGTGGCACAGGCATGGATCCGAATACTCAGTTAGGGAGGCACAGTTGTGTATTCTCTAGAACCACAAGAGTGTGGCACCATGTGCACGTAAGAGTCACAACAAGTGTCATGTGAGGCACGTGGATTGAGACACCGGAGGAACGGAAATGAAGCCTCTTAGGCACGAGTGTCAACCCTCTGGATGCACAAAAGTGTGGTGGCAGAGGCATGGGTGAGAATACTCTGTTGGAGAGGCACCGTTGTGAAGTCTCTGGACCCACGGGCATCTTGCTCCACGGGCACGTAAGAGTCATGGCTTGTGTCAGGTGAGGCACATAGATGCAAGCACCGGAGGCATTGTTGTGGAGCCACTACACTCACGGGCTTGGCGTTTCTCCAGGCTTGGCTCGGTATAAACCCTCTCTGGGTGCACAAAAGTATGCACAGAAGGCACCGAAGTGAGGCCTCTACAGGCACATGTACCAACCCTCTGGATACTCAGTTAGAAAACCACGATTGTGAAGTTTCTAGACAAAGTCTGACCTTAAGACGAAGATAAGCCAAGCTTCAGCCTGGGGTCATCGGTAACAACATACCTCATGTCACGAGAGGCACGATTCAATGGGCGTACGAATCACGGACGTGCTTCGGTATTGGAAAGGTTCCCACTGACAAGTTCATTATTAGGAGCATGGTCCTATACTAACAAGAGTCAGGGTTGTGACTATAAATACTCGGAATCTTTCCGCTGAAACATTCCATGTGGAAGGCACGGACGTCCCGTAGCATGGAGCACGAGTTTACAACTAGTAGATCCACCGGCTTACAGGTCATGTACATACACTATGATCATCTTGTTCATTCTAACAACAATTATGTTTACTAGCAAAAGAGCCCGTGCGTTGCAACGAGAGAGAAAACATAACACATGCTCTTAACCCAACAACCACCACTCAAGACCACAATAGGTCCATCTCCTTTATTTTTGCGAGGAATCATATGTTTTGCCGCTTATCCTCCTTCTCACCCTCGCCGGCGATGGCCTCGGTGTTCACACAAAACAAAAAAACATGTTTAAATATGGTTAATCCTAAGGCGTCTCTCTCTCCCTCTCTCCTCCCTCTCCTCTCTCTCTCTCTCTCTCTCTCTCTCTTTCTCTCACTCTCGCGATGAGAAATCTGTTGTTTTGCCCTGCAACATTTTTCAGAGGTATGCATGTGTAGTTATCGATGTTTTCTTTTCCCTATATGGTTATAGTCGGGTGTTTATTTGCAATCCGGATCGCCGCCGGTACGAAAGAAAAACGAATCTTGCGCTATAAATTATAAGTTTGCTTCCAAAACAATATTTTAAAAATATCTAACAGGTAAACTTAACATCATATTTGTATTCCACACATTTTTCTAATAAAATTTCATATGTAATATGTTAAAATCGAAGTTACGGTTTAAAAGATATAGATAATTTAGAAAATCATTTGTTTGACTTAAATATATTCCAAAATAATATTTAAAAATACTTAACACATAAATATAATCTCATATTCATATTCTACATATTTTTCTAATCAAATTTCATATATAACATGTTTAAATTGGAGTTACGGTCTAAAAGGTATGGATGATTTAAAAAAGCATTTGTTTGACTTAAATATGATCTGCGGATGAATTACCTAAAACATCAGGGGGGTTTTCGAAAAATGTAAAATAACGGTTCGGGTGTGACTTAAATCTAGACTACGGGTTGATTTCAAGAAAACACAGGGGCTTTTGTGTAAAGTATGAAAAAACGATTCATTTTAACTTAAAACAGGACTGCGGGTTGAATTCTCTAAAATAGAGGGACTTTTCCGAAAATGCCATGACGGACGACCAGAAACCCAATTTGCTTTCTTATTAGGTAAAGATTGTAGCTTCAATGTTTTTTTCCTTCCAACTGCATACTGCTCTACATCACAGAACCAATCCAGTAACATAATATAAAGCCATGTCAAATGGCACCATATTAAAATTGCTTACAGCTGGTGTCGTCTGTTAGAAGACAAGCATAGTTACAAGACTTTCTAACCAAGGATTGTTATGGCAAGCTTACAGACGGTGCAGAAAAGTACAAGGGTTTGTTTGTTCATGTTCAGACAAAACCCACATTCAAAAGGGCGCAACAACATGTAACCCTGCAAGCATGAACAACTTACTCCAGCTCTGTGTTCAGCAGTCACAGCTGAATGGGTCCGTCAAATCCAGGTATTCAACATGCGTGATTTTTAAATAGAAGAACCGATGCTTGCACGCTGCTGATAATATAAGGACACATCCGTGACATTTGGAGCCGAACGATTTTTTTTCTGTCATACATATGACACTTCTATGACGATAATTGTGACAAAACCCGGTATCCCCATGAACACGACGCATTCCGTTGCCACCCCATGAACACGACGACGATGCTGTTTCTCCGTTCTGACCCAGCCATGTACACGAGCCCTGGCCGTACGTATGCGCGAGTAGGCGTTCGAGACCCTGCCTGTATGTACGTACGTGGCCGTATTTTCTTTCTTGCACCCTGGCCGCTGTACGTACGTGTACATGCTACGTGCGCGCCTCTACTATGACACGTACGCGCCTCTACTACGACACGTGCACGCCTCTACATCGATCGGTATATATGTACATACATGTTCGCGACCAGAATGACAATGCTACGTACGCTTCGACCAGGTGGGTCCCGACTGTTAGTCACTTCCTTGCATGCGAAGATGTAGCTGGTGGGTCCCAGCAGTCAGGGGAAAACGTTTTTTCGCAAAATACGGTGGCCCGTCCGGTGGGTCCCCGCTGTTAGGTGGAGGAATAAATATTTTGCACGTAATAAGGAGGCACTTCCTTGCTGTGGCCGTGGACCCAGCTCTCAGCCTCTCCACATACAGTCCACGTCCGATGGAAGCCGTTCCTTGAACATGTTGACCACGCCGCGCCGAGAGCACCAGGGCGGTGGACGACCGCGAGGCGTAGGAAGGGGACAACACGGAGCCGGGGAAGACGCGGCAGTGGATGCCCACGCGTAGAGGAGTACGAGGGTTCACTGGTTCGTTGCGGTGTGAGGCTGCCGTCGCCGCAGAATAACAGGGGGTGTGGTTGAGTAGAGGGATGGCCTGGCCAGCGGTGGGAGTAGTAGTGGGCGATGAGGCCTCCGCCGCATCGCAGCCGGCCACGGGAGGCAGGAGCACGAGGCACGACCGGTGCTGGTTTGGGCGGCTGGAGCAAGAAGACCAGAGGTTGAAGAAGCACTACGGCCGTTGGATGGACATCATACGGTCACTGGAGCTAGAATCATGCATATTGACTAAGTTGACAAAGCCCTCCGTCCCTGTCAACTTAGTAGGCCCACAAGTCAGCCTGCCACTATACTGGGTCCCAGCTAACAGGGGGAGTATTCATTTTTTTGTGCGTAATAAGGAGGCACTTCCTTGCGTGCGAAGATATAGATGGTGGGTCCGAGCTGTCAGCGGCGGTAACGTTTTTTTTCACGAAATACAGAGGCCCTTTTGATGTGTCCCTGATGTCAGGTGGAGGAATCATTATTTTGCGCGTAATAAGGAGGCATTTCTGTGCAGCCGTGGACCTAGTTGTCGGCCTCTCCACGTAAAGTCCACTTCAGATGCATGTCGGTCGTTGACCACGTTGACCAGGCCGCGCCGAGAGCACCAGGGCGGTGGACGACAGCGAGGCCTAGGAAGGGAATGAGACGGAGGCAGGGGAGACTCGGCAGTTGTTTCCCATGCGGAGGGGAGTATGACTGTACGAGGGTTTACTGGTTCGTCTGCCATCGCCGGAGAATAACAGCAAGTGTGGGTGAGTAGAGGGATGGCTAGGCCAGCGATGGGAGTACGGTGGGACGGTGAGGCCTGCGCGGCAGCAGAGCCGGCGACGGGGAGGAGGGAGCAGACAGTCCCGCCGGCGCCTATTTGAGCGGCTGGAGCCGGAAGAGCAGAGATTGAAGAAGCACGACGGCCGTTGGATGGCCATCCAATAGTCACTGCTTGTGCATCAACCTTTTTTTTAGGAAAGCCTCAAATCTGTGGAAAACAGCATACATCCCATCTGCCATTATTTCTAATAATTTACATCCCATTTGCTAATTATTAAGGTTTTTCTTTGGAGCCCATATTCTTTTTGTTAGCATTACAGCCCATATTATGGCCACGGTTAAAAAACTATATGAAATTTTGCATATTTCGGTGCAGTCCGAACTGTTTTTAATCCCGAAATTTCGACTCACATTCAAACTGATTTTAAAAATAAATGTATATCAATATAAAATCCAACAAATCCTCCATGCATAAAAATTAATGTAATTTCAAATCTCGAAATGAAAAAAAATGATATTTGAAACTAATTGCCGGTTTGATGTGTTTTAAAAATGTACAACCCATTTCTCATTACTGATGCGCCATTTTCTCGGCCAGCCGAATGAAAGCTCTCCTCGTCTTGAAAGATTTGCAGCCCAATAGGCCTGACAAACCGACTTACTTGGCAAATCACAAAAAAACTGGGCTGTGGCCGTGGACCCTGCTGTCAGCCTCTCCACGTACAGTACTCTTCCGATGGAATGTCATTGACCACGTTGACCACGCCGCGCCGAGAGCACCAAGGCGGTGGACGACGACGAGGCCTAGGAAGGGGACGACGCAGAGCCGGGCAAGACGCGGCAGTGGATGCCCACGCGGAGAGGAGTACGAGGGTTCACTGGTTCGGCTGCGGTGTGAGGCTGTCGTCGCCGCAGGGCCTGGCTTGCGGTGGGAGTAGTAGGGGGCGATGAGGCCTCATCGGTAGCACAGCCGACCACTGGAGGCAGGAGCAGGCGGTCTCCCCGGCGCTGGTTTGGGTGGCTGGTGCAAGAAGAGCAGCGATTGAAGAAGCAGCAGGACCATTCGATTCAAATCCAACGGTTACTGCTACTAGAATCGTTTGTTGACTAAGTTGACAAGCCCTGTGTACGCGTCAACTTAGTAGGCCCACAAGTCAGCCTCCCAACCGGTGCGACCCAGATGTCAGTGGGAGGAATCATTTTTTTCGCGTAATAAGGAGGTAGTTGATTGCGTGCGGCCAGGCCAGCGGAGGGAGTAGGATGGGCCGGGGAAGCCTGCACGGCATCACAGCGGGCCACAAGAGGAGGGAGCAGGCAGTCCCGCCGGCACTAGTTTAGGCGGCTGGAGCAGGAAGATTAGAGATTGAAGAAGCACGTCGGCTGTTGGATGGACATCCAGCACTAACTGCTGCTAGAATCGTGTGTTCACTGACAAAGCCTTGCGTAAACACGTCATCCTCGAAATCTGTGGCGTGTACAGCCCATTTGCTATTATTTTTATAATTTTTACTCATTTTCTAATTCATATGGAATTTATTGCAGCCCGTTTTCTATTTTTAAAATTGTTGGCCATTTTCTGGTCAGTACTAGGGTCAAAAAATTAACTAAATATGTGGGAAATTTTGAAAATTCACAAATTCTTGCAGGGGAACAAAATATTCTTAATCCAAAAATTAATAGCCATACTAAAAAAAATTTAAAAATAAATTAGTACTATGTCATGTTAAATCCAATGAAATACGTATAAGATATCAGTGAAGAACAGAAACAAAAAAAGAAATTTATATCCCATTTGCTATAATTTTTTTGGAATTTTCAACCTCTTTTGATATTACTTTTAACAGACATTGACCATACTCTTAAGCCAGGCCGGAATGCATCCCTCCTCGTCTTGGAAGATTTGCAGCCCAGTAATTCGGAGAAAACAAATAGGCCTAACTTGGGTATTCTTCAAAAAGAAATACTGGGCTACCTATTTTCCCAAAGAACTGGTGCATGAGCATTTAGCTTTATTTATTTATTTACTTATTTATGTTTAGGGGACCATGAGCATGTACCTGGGCCGGATTCATGTGAGAGCCTCCCTTATAGTTAATTATGGGCTTCTCTATTGGGCATTCATCAGAGGGCTGTATGTTATCAACAAGTGGAAAATGTGTTCCGAATTTCAAAAAAAAATGTGTTCCGTACGATAAATAGTATGCACTACGTACGGTACGGGGCACTAAAGGATCGAACCGTGCAACGACTTCCAAAACATTGTGTTTGTCATTCTAACAACACATTTATTCAACCAACATACGCAATATACTACTGATTGTACATTGAAAACAGCAGCAGCAGCAATCAGGGCTGGGGGTGCAACAGAAGCAGTAAGCAGGCTAGAAGAGTGAAGACGCAGCTCTCTCTTCCAAACCAAACATCAACCATCATTACAAAAGGCTACCAAAAAAGAACAAGTGTATGCATCAAACTAAATAAAGATCCTACTACACCAAGTGTACGCATCTAAAAAACTGGCTTAGTTAGACGTTACTATTTATTAAGCTATGGAGATTGGCTGACGGCTTGAACCAGATGGGTGCGTGACGGGGAAACTCCAGCCAGCAGGTCAAAGTCTGATACTTGCGACCCTCTTTCCTACTTTGGGCTGCAGAGCATGGCGGCACATATCAGGGTATGGTGCATGCAGAGACGCATGGTACGCTGTGTACACACAGTTTTGCCTGATGAACGAAACCGCGCTGCCATCATGATCCTTGCCGTCGGTAATCTCCTAGTTAATCGGATAATTCAGTCCGACAAACAGAGAGCGTGTACCAAGGCTACTTACCAGCCTCCAATCAAAAATTCCTGAAGGCCCAAAGAAGGTGGGATCCTGCTCAAAGACCTTGCAGTGACTGTGGTGTCGCTCAGACGCCCGACTGAGGCATGCTTTATATTATTTTCCTTTCGAGGCGTCGCTTCACACACCCGATCGGTGCATCCTATTTCTACTCTCTGATTGCATAGTCATATTTGACATGATTAACCTGCTTGCATGCATCATGATTTTCATGTATGACTGACATAGCAATCATGGCATATTTCAGAGCATGATTATCTTTTGTCATATTATACCAGTGTACATGATGTTTGCGAGTACATTCAAAGTACTCACTAGCTTGTCCCTGGCTATTGTCTTGGCCAGATTTCTTGCGTGGAGAGGAGCGTGGCGATGACAACCCCAGAACCTACGCAATGGAGATAGCAGCCTCGCGAAGATAGGAGTTACCCTGGTCAGCTGTTTCTGCGGGAAATGGAGTCCCATAGACGCTGATGATCCACAAACCGCTTCCGCCATCAACCACTAGAAACCATTTGTTGTACTCATAGGCCAGAATGGTGTTGTACTACATTTCTTAATTTTGCTTGGAGTTTCTGTATCAGGTTGGTGCCTCATCAGCTAATAGTAATCCTGGGGCTGGTGAGCACAAGGGCCGCTTTTGGGAAATTAATACCCCGAAAATTCGGTCCTGACAAACTTGGTATCAGAGCCAGGCTGACCATTGGCTAATCCTATCTTAGCCAGGTCGAAAAACCTAGGTAAACCAACCCATCAGACCTTAACCAAACACCGGCCAAGCTTCTCGTGTAAGATAGCCACACAGTGACCCGACACCTTTTGGCAGTCGGTGCCCAACCTATTAACCTAGCCGGTCGATCACGCGCCAGTGACCGACACCTAAATTGTCGCATTCGCAAGCGTGCGAAGGAAGACTCCGTCTCTTTTTTCTATAAAAAGGGCACGCTAGCCTCAACCCAACACAACACAACCTCTACCACCAAACCGAGCTAGAATGTCTGGACCCATTGTTCACAATGAGACCACGGCAACCAACCTTGGAGGTTTTGCTACCGTGCTAGCAAACCCCGCCGTGCCTTCGCGTTAGAAGAACCCCCAGAATATGTTGTGTACCAAGGGTCCATGAGCGGTGAGAGCCGTCAATTTTGGGCCACTATGCATGTCTATGGTAGGGGTCTCTCTCCAGAACGCCCCTACAGGTTCACCGGAAGAACAACTTCCTTTGAACCACAAGCCATCCAACTAGCTGGTCGAGAGGCTATAGTTCAACTCCGGCACTTGTCGCCCAGAGTTAACTGTCACTCGTTCTACTACTACCCCAGCCATAACGGGTATGGTAGACCACCCCAAGTTGCCAACGGAGATCACGAGACAGATCCTGCATTATTGCATCTGGTGCGCTATGTAAGTGCACTAGAGGGACTGTTCGATCAAATCACCCTTGATCTGATCGCAGCTCGTGGAGAACTGGTTCGCCGAGCCCCGGCAAGAGGAGAAGAGGAGCCCGGCACCGACAACCCAGTCATGCTATTCGGACAACCGATCGAGTCCTTGAGATCTGCCCCAGCCATCGACCATAATGCGTTGATGTCCCCAGAAGTGCTTCGTCACCTTTTGAGAACACACTCCAGCGGGATTGTGGCCAACAATCCCCGCGATGGTCATCATCGCTACCCCGACCCTGCAGCACCTCAACCCCTCCAGCTAACCCCGACGGTGAGACCCGTGACAAGGCCACGACATCCACAAGGCACGCCCGCTTAGATATAAACGAGGTAGACTAAGTCACTCGAGTAGTACCGAGCCTTAGTATGTCCACGCCCGTTAATTTTGTGACCATGTATCACCGTAAATAAATGCAGCCTGCTTGTGTGCCTATATTTTAAATAAATAGCCATGCATAAGTATGTTGGCATACAGTTGCATTTTTAATTCCGAGCGTAGCTACCAAAAACCACCCCGATGACGCCCACAGTGATACGTCACTTTTCTGAGATGTGTGTATCTGTGGCTTGGACCCCGACCCCCATGAGAGCAGAACCGACAAACTAGTGCCACTCACCACGGTAGATAACCCAGCCTGGATGCTATATAAAAGGCCACCTCGTGACCTTGCCAAGTACCCCTCACCTTGTGCACAACTCTCACAGCTATTCCTTCGACGTGCCGAGCCCTAGTATTTATTTGAGAACCCCAGACGCAACCCCAGGCAGTTTTGTTAAAATATTGTGGGACTTTACCTGCAGTACCATGAGTGCTACCCGTCCACCCCAGTACGAGTTGCTCAAATCGAGGATCACCCCTTCCACCTCGAAATATTGGGCAGTAGTACATATCCCTCCCGCAAACCCAAACCAAGACCCAACGGAAGTCTCATTCGTGGGGAAATCAATGCCAACTCTGCAGATGGCCATAGAAGCTGCTGCATGCGAAGCACTTGCTCGCCTTCGATTCGCGGTACCCTATGCCAGCGATCAAGGGTATTACTACTTCCCGAGTCGCGTAGCACTCGGAGAAGTAACAGCTTTTCCCCAGGGGACGAATCGAGAGAGACCCAGTACTGGCCAACCTTGCCCAATATGTCATCGCTCAAGAGCGTCTGACCCAGCGGGTAATGGGTTATCTCCAGAGCCTCGCTTATTTAAATCCCCAGATCGCCATCGACAAACCAGTGAGACCCGACCAGGAGAGATGCGTTCATCGACTAGTCAACCCACTTTCCCCAATAGAAGAAGAGTGTACCCTAGTACCAGAGACGTTTTCTCGGGACCCTGTCCATTTACCATTTTCATTGTAAACGGCATGGTATGTTTATTTATGTGTTGCAGCTTATGCGTTATACTCAAGTTTGTGCTATAAGTAATTGTTTGGTTTCTGCTAATAGGAGCAATATTTTCAAAACAACCCTTAGCAAATCTTGAGGACGAGATTTTTCTTAAGGGGGGTAGTGTTGTGACACCCCAAAAATTTTACCTTGTTTTATTAACTAAAATTTTGCCAGGAAATTTAAACTTTTATTTTTTTTGATTTTCTTTTGATTTTAGAGCCATTCTTTTCTTTGTTATTATGGAGTTTTTATCCCAAGTGAAAACCTTTCAAAATATTGCTGGACTTGTTTACCCTCTCAAGAAAAACATTTCTATTATCAGTGGATTTATTTGCATAATTATTTCTCTCTGATCTTTATTCCTTAAAATGATATTTCATAAGCCTTAGAGCCTCTTTTGCACTACAACCCTTTGATAAATTTATTTAAAAATCCCACCAAAATTTGAGGATGTCATGTGATGTTTTTAAACCACCTTGATGCAAAAATATCTTTTTTTTCATTGGATATTTTGAGCTCTACACCAAATTTTCAAATATGGTCCAGTTGGCAATTTTGCACTACAACCTATTTAAATATTTATTTAAAACTTCCACCAAAATTAGGGGATGTTATTAGTAGCATATAACTCCACTTTATACAATAACCCACTGGTGTTCTTTGTAAAATTTGAGTAAATCAACCTCACCTTCATTCTGGTCCAGCTTGATGATTTGTACTGCAACCATATTTTAACTTGCTCCTTTACCCATGATTCTTTTTCCTGCTTATAGACCACCCTGCAAAACCCTTAAGTCCAGGAGAATGGACCCATTGGGAGATTTTTGGTCCATGAAATGGTGCCCTTAACTTTCTGTCCAGAATTGGTTTTCTTAAAATCTTGCACTAACAAGTTTCTAGTTTTGCCAAACTAACTTTACCACCCTCTTATTCATCCAAAGAGACTATGATCTGGAGATTTTGGCCACCCCAAGAGTTGCATAGATGCCATTGGCATTCTGTCAAACACCCTGGGTGCATGGTCAATTTTGACATGAATTTTTAGTTTGCACTGTGAACTTGTTCCACTGACCCAACAACCTTGTCCACTAAGCTCCCTAATGCCTCTAGCCTAGACCTGCTAATCCCCAGCTCCAACCAGGCCTCCTAGCATGCCCTGGCATTTTGCCGAACAGTTGACGTGCACGCTCTGGGCGCGGCCAGAGCACACGTTTTACACGTGCGTGCGCGCGAGTTGCCGCATCCCACTGCCGCCTACCCGCACCCGTCCTGGCCTCTCCCCTCTCCCAGCCGTCGCGCCTGACCCCTCCCTCACCGCAGGGCCACCCTGGCCCCCTCCTGGCGCCCCACAGCATTGCCACCACTAGCCGCCGACGGCCGCAGCAGGCCACTGCCATGGACGGCGCCGCTCGAGCCACCCCCGCCCGCCAGCTGCCCCTGGAACAGGCTGAGCTCATCCTTTCAACCTGCCAAACCCCGCCAGCCATCGCCACGCGGCCCTAGCTACAGAACGGAGGTCGCTGAAGATCCTATCCACGACCGCCGCGAACCGACCTAGCCGCGTTATCAGTAGGGGCCCCGAGCTCGTCCAGCCACTAAGGCAGCCTCAGGCCATCCCCTCGAAGCCCCACGGCCAATAATCGTCGGGGGGAAGCCTTCTCCCCCGTCTCCGGCCAGCTCGGCCGCCGCCACATCCCAGTCCCGTTCGTCGCAACCAGGGCCTCCCCTGCCCATACAACGCCACCACCCGACTCCCCTGGATCGTGCGGAGCCGCCCAAACCCTCAGCCACGATCGGAAGCCACCATAGCCCAAATCCCCAATCGTGCCCGAAGCCATCTCCGCCGCGAAGCTCGCCGCCGGCGACCCCCTCCACCCCCACCAACCTAGCAACTACCGGGAGGACCGCCCTGGACTGGCGGATCCATCCCTGCCCTCGGATGCCCTCGAGGAGCCATCGTTCGCCGGCAAAGATCGCCGGAGCTCCGCCTACGTTCGGCCAAAGGAGATGGAAGGCGTGAGACGACTGGTCAAACCTGACTTGTGGGCCCGTTGGACCCACTGTCAGTGACCCGCCCCGCCGACGCGTGTTTCAAGTGGAAGCGTATTCCGCCGAATACGCTTTCGCCAAGCAGAAAGCGTAAGCCCCTCCGAAACGTTTTCTTTTCTGTTTTATTTTGAAAACAGATTTTAACTAAAACTTTGACTAGCTATATCTTTTTAAATAAAACTCCAAATGAATTGATTCTTTTTCCCACCTCTCTCAAATTCCACCTAGTTTATTTTAATATTTATTTGAAAAATAATTAGGACAACTTTTTGTACTATTTTTAAAGTATGTGTTATTTGTATATTTCTTTTAAATAGGAATTTGGAGGGGAGATTATAACTTGCAAAAGTTTTGGAGAGGACCTCACCTCTCCACACCTCGAAGGCAAGCATTCTGAACCCTGGCATAATATTTTTGTGGGTTGCTTGATACAATTACAATGCCACTTTGACATGGAACATTCGTTATTTTATGAGACGATATGATTATACGCATGAGTGTATAATGAAAGATCTTGTTGTTGGAAATGGATATGCTAACCCCCCTCGTATACCTTTCTTGCCTACCGGGCGAAAGCCGGGAAAGTATCTGTCTTGGGTAGACACGAGCTTGTCTTCGGTCTTCGTCGAGACGGTTGTTTCTGGTAGGGCATGGTGACGTATGAGGAGTGGTGATACTACATGTTGGTTGAAATATGTTTGTTATGCTAATAATGCAGGGAATACCTAAACCTCCCGAGTCGACCGTAGATCGAGTCTTGTTCCAGTAACCCCCATACTTGTTTCGTACTACCACTTGTCCCTGCCACAGGTAGGGTACGGTTCAGTAAGTTGTCAACCCCTTCCAAGAACACACCGTACAGAGAGGCCATGGTGGAAGATACTGGAAGGCCTCCGGTAGGCATGCCACCTGGTCTGGGGGCATGGGTGTTCTCGGTTGTAGCCGAAGGGGTAGCTCCCCTAGTTTGCGCGCAGTATAAATTTTGTGATCCCATGTTAGTCGAGGTTGTAGCCTCCCCACTTAGAGTTTTGCTTAACGGGTGTCGTGGGTGATTCCAGGCACCAATAAGTTAGGCTGGTGTGTGCGGTCAGGTGTGTTTTCAATCAAAAGACCGTAGACGGAATTAGTCCCGATGGACTAAAGAAATCCGTTACTCGTGGGTAAAGAGTACACCCTCTGCAGAGATTATACCTATTCGAATAGCCGTGTCCATGGTTAAGGACTACAGTCTAGGATGGGTCAAGTGTCGGTCTTAGTGTTGGTCTTCGGACGAGAAACTACTAAACCAGAACATTGATTATGATTATGATTATTATTATTATGGACTAACCATTTGTATTATTTGAATTATTGATTATCCCTGGGACGGTTCTACCTCCTGGATATTCAATGTGATTATTCTTATACAAGCCCTTTATGTGGTGTCGCTCAGACGCCCGACTGTGGCATGCTTGTTACTTAAATTACTTATAAGCCCTTTATGTGGTGTCGCTCAGACGCCTGACTGTGGCATGTTTGTTACTTAAATTACTTATAAGCCCTTTATGTGGTGTTGCTCAGACGTCCGACTGTGGCATGCTTGTTATTTCCAATCACTTATAACCCTTTATGTGGTGTCGCACAGACGCACGACTGTGGCATGCTTGTTATTCCTTTTATATATAAGCCCTTTATGTGGTGTCGCTCAGACGCCCGACTGAGGCATGCTTTATATTATTTTCCTTTCAAGGCGTCGCTTCAGACACCCGATCGGTGCATCCTATTTCTACTCTCTAATTGCATAGTCATATTTGACATGATTAACCTGCTTGCATGCATCATGATTTTCATGTATGACTGACGTAGTGATCATGGCATATTTTAGAGCATGATTATCTTTTGTCATATTATACCAGTGTCCATGATGTTTGCGAGTACATTCAAAGTACTCACTAGCTTGTCCCTGGCTATTGTCTTGGCTAGATTTCTTGCGTGGAGAGGAGCGTTGCGATGACAGCCCCGGAACCTACGCAATGGAGATAGCAGCCTCGCGAAGATAGGAGTTACCCTGGTCAGCTGTTCTTGTGGGAAATGGAGTCCCATAGACTCTGATGATCCACAAACCGCTTCTGCCATCAACCACTAGAAACCATTTGTTGTACTCATAGGCCAGAATGGTCTTGTACTACATATCTTGTATTTTGCTTTGAGTTTCTGTATCAAGTTGGTGCCTCATCAACTAACAGTAATCCTGGGGCTGGTGAGCACAAGGGCCGCTTTTGGGAAATAAAGACCCCGAAAATCCGGTCCTGACATTTTGCCGTTGTCTGATCGTGCCAGGAACCACCTGCAACTGCCATGCCGCTTTTCTTTGAAAGGTTCTGGGATTAGGAAGGGTAGGGACACCAGGCGGCCTACAACATCATATCAAGTTGAAGTCAAATAAAAAAGGGCTCTTAGTTTAGTCAATCTTAAGAACAGCATGATATGAGCACGAATATTTTTTCAGCAAATGTTGACAGTAATATAAGCAAGCCATCATGATATCATAGGAAAGTAACATACTACTGTAATAGCCGTTTGTAGCGATGACTGGAGTAGGCCAGCAATACGTCTAGTCATAGAAGGAGTCGACAGCGTAAATGAAGCCCTGATGTTCAATGGCATCAGAGAACCATGGAGGATGTATGATCCTGCGATGGACGTGCAAATTTATCCACCTACCGCAGTGACCTATTAGATAGGTGAGACCGCGGTTGAAGAACGCAATTAGCCTGAAGTTTTATAATTCACAGATCTTGTGGGCACTTGGCAGATTACAACCTTGAGCAAATCAGACTTGGTATCATGTTGGCTACTGTAAGATTTCGAGTATTCTAGGCCACGGTGCCAAAGTAGTGCAGTGTTAATCGAAGGAAGGGGGATCAATCGCCGGGTGTAGACCTCCACGAGCATCCAGCTGCCGTGACAGTCGACGAGCACCATCCAAGACATGTTCATGCTGACCCAATACATACCGTTAATGTAGTTGAGGCTGACGGGGATCGGATCACAGTCAAGGGGGTTGATGCTCGCCACCCTACGATCGTTATGCTGCGTGACATGCCGTTTTTGAAGATCGGGCGGCATCAGCAAGCAAGGAGCTGGCTTAAAAAGCTCCGGCCTGAGGGCTTTGAGTACACGGTATAGCACCGACGAGCATGCGGCGTGCGGCATGGTACTGAGATTGTCCACACGTGAAACAATGAGCTTGATTACCTCTGTGGGGAGCGAGTTCCAGCCACTCTTTCGGCAGACGCTGCTCGGTTCTGCCATTGTTAGTGCTTGGGTTTCAGATGATGGGGGGGAGGCGCCTTAGCAGGGATGGAAGAGTGGACGAGATTATGTGCGGACAAAGATGGAGAAGCGAATATGTGCTGCGGGAAGTGGACAGGTGATGATGACTACAGCATGCCGCTTGACTTACGAGACACATACCAGCAGCGTAGGGTCATGTCGATGCCAGAAAACTTGCTTGAGTGATCACAATACTGGTACTCCCTACAATGCTATGCCCTAACTTGCTTGAGTAGAGTAGTAGAGTAGGACTCTGCTCTACTACTAGCACCAGAGGAGTAGTATATTCTAATCTAAAATAGTTACAAACTTCAATGCCCGAGCATGGAACGACTACGAACCGTGCTCAAAGACCATGTCTACACGGTGTTTGGACATGGGCGACAACCTCAATGCGAACGGTGCTGCTCTCGTTGCACCGTATGTGTTTCTGTCCTTCCTATTCGAAATCGTGGTAGAATTCATGTTTCTACTCTGTATCCTACTACTATGCTAGTCCACATGATTAGTTTCATCTCTGTTATAGCCGTCATGATTTATTTTGTGCTTATTCGGATTAAATCTCGTAGTAACTTGCTCATATATTCAACTGGCACAACGTCCCCTACAGCCACTCCCGTTTCATGGACGGCCTGGTCGATGTTGGAATTTTGCTAGTAGGCCTTTATAAGGTGAGCCCTTCTACCACTTGTATGAGCATGAGAAGAGGAGACCTACACGCGCGCTCCTCCTCCTCGCTCGCCTTGCCACACCACGCCTCGTCATGATGCGCCGCGGGTTGCGGGATTAAGCCGAGCCGAGGACAGAGCTATACTCCCACGACCTACCCGGCCCGCACAATATAGTTTCTCACCACCGTTCCAGATAATTGCGCCGCCAATCAGGTCTTCTCCATCCCTCCTTTAGGTGTGCACCGGGAGAAGGGACAGCAAGCCTCCGGAACCCCTCCTCTCGTGATCCTGTACGAGAGAGGGGCGATCAGGTTTTTGGGGAGCGCACTCGCACGACTGCTGGCAGCGATGACTTCGCGAACGACGACTTCTTCCCCGACCTCGGCAACTTCATCCTCGATGACATGTGTGACAACGTCAACGCAGGCAACCAGTGAGATACAGGGTGTAGGAAGAGGTTTGGGAATTTGCATGCCTTTCCAACCAGTGAGATACTCCGTACAAAGTACGACAGAGAAATAACCACAGAGAAGGAAGCTAAATGTAAACAATCAAACGAGCATTTTTGCATTTGTTTTGCATTGAATCGTTTCACAAGCTTGACTAGTGTTGTTTTTCTACTTTTACAAAAACCGCATCGTAATGTTAAAACGTGCATTTGCACGTACATAAGTAATAGTAGTACTCCCTCCGACTAGGTGTATAAGTCTTCCCTCCTTCTTGGTCACGGTGCACAACCGAAGATGACTTATTGACCTGGACGGAGGGAGTAGCACAGTCTGCAAGCATATATTGAGAGAGACGTGTAGTGCGATAGTATATAGTAAAGTTTGTGCTATATGCACGTAGATGCAAAATGCGTACGAATACACAAGGTTTCCAAACTTTCCCTTTTACATACTTAATTAAGGACGCTAGAAATTCCTCAACATTCGGGATTTATCATTTGCGTCCCAAAACTAATGAGATCGCCTTACGAAACAAAAATTATACTCCTCCTAAAAGCCACGGCACTCGCAAGAGCGCTTGTGGCGTGCCAGGAGTGCCCTGGTGCGCCGCCGTTTCCCAGCGCGCCGACACAACGCCTCTTCGTCAGCCTCGCAACTCGCGAGGTGCTGATTGGTGGCTTGCCGGCGGGCATGCGCTATCTCACCGGTGTGGTGATCCGGCGCCAACAGGTACTCCTCCTCACTGGAAGCGTGCACCCGGTCCACGTACCGCCAAGCGTAGATGAGGCGCTTGGGCCCGACTGCACTCAGGGTGTTGGCACAGGCGTCCTCCACCACCCTCACGGCCCTCGCACGAGCTTTCTGCCAAAGAGACAATTGCCTGACTCTCTCGGACGCGACATAGGCCTCCCAGGCAGCTTGTTCCGCGGTGCGCTTCTCTTCCTCCGCCTTCTTCTCCGCCTTTATTTTGGCGCGCTCTGCTGGAAGCAAAGCCTCCCACAAGGCAACATCCATTTCTTTCCAAAGCTCCTCAAGGCTGGGGGGCTCGGCGGGCGGTGCGGTGTTCTCCTCGTAGCGGGGAGCCGAAGCATCCTCCGGCGCGCGTGCTGGTGAGATTGGGAACGCCGACGCGTCCACCTCGACGCGTCGCAACGAGGAGAAGAATGCCGACGCGTCCTCCTCGACTAGTGGCGGCGAGGAACGGAACGGCGACGCATGACCGTCCGCACGATGCAGCGAGGGGCTCCTAGGGCTTGGGAGGGGCGATGCCATGGTGGTCGACGTGAGAGGGAGGGGGAGGAGATAGCGATGAACGTGAACGTGAGGGGGAGGAGATAGCGATGTCGTGGGAGGCGCAGTATTTATAGCAAGCAATGGCACACCTACGTAAGATATGGACTGAGCTGCACTGACTTAACTGCAGGTCCAATTGCGTCACTGACATGTGGGCCAGACCCCTGTTGGGCCCATATGTCAGTGACCGAATGCACCTGCAGTTAAGTAACAGCTACATGGGCATATTTGTTGGAGTAAATTATGGGGGAGCGAAGGGGTGGAAATATTGCTGGTCACAACAGATTGGACGAGCGTGGGGGGAGGAGAGTCATGCATGCAGATTTTTTCACACGGGTGGAGTGGTTGGACCGCCGGAGGGAGAAGGAGAGTTTGGCAGGCATATTGTTTCCACGCATGGAGAGGAAAAGATTTGGAGACGAACGGGCTTCCTGCAGGTATGGGGAACGGTGCATAATAAGTCATCTTGCATGCCGGGCTAGGTATAGTCTCAAGTCATTAAAAACAAACATGCCCCACACATGTTCATATTTCAAGGTGCACTAAATTATTGCATGTGATGATTAAGGTTGGCCATAATGGTGGTATCTTAGCTGGTATCATGCACACGGGAACAGCAAACATGCTGACGTGGCAAAGAATTAAAGAAGAGAGGGGGGGTTAGAGTAACTAGTGTTCATGCACGCATCGGTAAACACATTTTTTGTGGAGAACGACAGCACAAGTTTAGTACTTTTGCAGACTTCAAAAACTATTCCACAATGTGTCAACATTCACAATGTCAAATCAATATTTTTACACTCATTATAAAACGTAGTTCTTATACTCATTATAATCAGTACTCCCTCCGTCTAGGTGAGCAAGTCATCTTAGATTGTGCATTGTGACCAAGGAGGAGGGGAAAACGAGAGATCTTAATGTTTATTTGCTAATTAATAGCATTGCATGCAATGAACTAACCACTGCATGTCGTGTTTGGTAGTCTCAAGTCATTAAAAGCATGCACACCCACATCTCCTATTGGTTGATATGTCAAGAAACAAGAAACGGGGTAGAAGTTAATGCACCGCGCCTAAGTGTTTTGGGAGTATTGTAGATATTGATATTTTTAGTATAAATTTGGCCATGGGATTTCATTGATGCCTGTCAAAGCGTTGACAGGTCTGCTATGTGTGACCTGAAGATGAAAGCGTTGAGCATCTCGAAGTTGATCAACAATCTTCAATTGTCAAAGATTAGCCGTTCGGCCAATAAGGTGGCACACTTAATCGCTAAGTATAGCTTTGACAATATATTAGATGGTATTCTTGTAAATAACGTACCGCCCTATCTGGTGAATATTGTATCGAATGAGTGTACTGGTGTGGCTGGTTAATTAATATAAGGTGGTGTTAAAAAGGTATAAATTTGGTCAAGCACTTTGCAAACGGTTGACGGGAGTAAAAAGGACCAGAGGGAGTATCATGCATGCGGAGTAGGCAAAAAAATTGCTTGTTTAAAAAAAGGCAAAAAAATTTGCTCATTTATAGCCGGTCGAAGTCTCAAAGGGCGTGACCACACGAGGGAGGCGAAGGTCATGGGAGGCGTGACGTTTGATGGAATTAAGTGAAGTTACATCCACGCGCCGGCATGGCGTGCGAATAGGCAGAAGCTATACCGTCAGGCCTACAATATGGGTCTAGTAGACATGACATCTAGTGGGTCCCGCATAGTTCTCGAGAACCCTTTGGGGGCTTGCAGCCGTTTATCCACCGGGCAAGCCAGCAACCCCACGCCGTTCACACGCCCTACTTGTCCCCGTCTTCTACCTTACAACAGTTCGCTCCCAGTCATCCCGTCCTTTCACATTAGTTCGCTCCCAGTTTTTTTGCGGGGTACAACAGTTCAACTTCTCTTAACCCTCCTCCAAAATCCATGTCCTCCCAAATCTCCATGGTCGCCATTGAGTACCAGGTTAGAGCCATCACCGGCGATCAGTTCATCATCATCTACACACGTGGATCTGAGACGGTGAAAGCATGGCTTGCTCGCTTCCTACGCATGTTTAACAGTTCAATAGATGAGTGGGTCGCTGGGCTAGATGTTGAGTACACCACAGTCCTGGGACAAGAGAATGATCTAAAGGACGAAGAGAGGAAGAAGCCCGCCGTGATCCAGGTTTGCGTACATAATGTTTTCTTGGTCTACCACATATGCCATGCCGACGTTGAGTGCCAGGATTTTAAGAACTTCCTCAAGGACAAAAGAGTGAAATTCGTTACTGTAGGCTTTAAGAATGACAGTGACGTCCTGCGTCGTATAGGTCTCGTTGTAGGCCAGCCCTTCGATCTCCAGAAGGCAAGCCTAGTGTCCTCCTCTCAATCTTCAATGCTGACCCTGGCAGTAGCCATGATTGATCCTTCGTATGCTGAACTGAAGAGACCTCATCACGAGTTTTGTCATGCATGGGAGTCGAAGACATTAGATGAAGATCACATCCTGTACGCAGCAATGGATGCCTACCTTTGTTTAAATATCTACAAGGGCAGGATGAAGAAGTAGAGCCCAGTGTCCAGTTCAAGCAAAGAAGCGTCGGCGAAGAGGAAGAGGAAGAGGGAGGAGGACGAAGTCAAGGACGTGGACTCGGACTCCAAGTTGGTGGCAGTGCCGTCGCTCATGCTGGTTCTACTGTAGTGTCAAGTGGACTAGTTGCTTATTAGTTTATTTTCAAGGGTGTGTTGTGCTGAGGCCCCAGCAGAACTATGTTTATGTTCTTTCTCGTTATTTGAACTCTTTAGTATGTACAGTAGTACTAGTACTATGTCTTACTACTATTCTTGTTGCAGTTGGTACTACTGCTCGTATCTTCGTGTTCCTACTATACTTAATACGTTCGTACTAGTAGTATAATTTGGGTTAGTCGATTTGTGAAAGAAGTTCGACGGAGCGAAGGAAGAAGACGGCAGAAGAGGTGGAATAAGCCCTTCTAGCCATCCATGTTGCATCAAACGGCTCACATGAGTCGACTGACTCAAATTTCTCCTTCAGATTGCAGGATCCATGTGGCATTCAAGGTCTCGAAGGTAGATTTCGCGTCTGCACCCGGTTTGCGGGCTCGATGCGCGCGTGACCGGCTTCCGCCGTGACAGCCACCATGCGCGCCTCCTCCGCGCGGGAGGAGACGACAATGACACGCTAGTTCCTCCTCGCTGGCGTGCTGGAGCACGAGCTCGTCCTCCTCTTCGTACGCTGCGTGCATAGACGCAGCTCCACCAGCTGCTCGCGTGCTTGGCAGCGCGGCGGCATCGTGAGGAGGAACTGCAGACGACGTGACCAGGCGAGCCTTCGGCTTCATGGCACAGGGATGGCGGTGACACGGCGGTGATGGGCGAGAAATTGTTGGCCGGAGCAGGCGGGCGCCGGCATGCGCAACGGCGGCGGCGGCATATTCATGAGTGCGCGTGTGGGAGCTTACTTTAGTTTTATATATAAGGTTGGTCAAACTTAAAAGAAAACCGTACTAGTACACGTAAACATTAGACTTAGGCAGCGCTTTTATTAGTTAGGCTGGTCACAATGGGGACGAACTTAGGAGTAACATCACACACTCCAATACAACTTTGCTTACGTGGCACATATTTAATGAAGAGAGATGTGCTTGTGGTAACTAGCTAAGTTACTGGAACATCACACACTTCAAGAAACAATGAGTCTATAACCTAATAAATACATCGTTGCATGACACTACATAGATGTTCCTACCCACTATGGAGGTAGTAACATAGTCTAGGAAAGTGTGTAAGTTACTAGCTTATGTTCTTGCCCATTGTGACCAGCCTTAGTACCACAGCCACGATACGGAATCCTGTGCAAGCGCGTGAACCGCGGCCGCGCGGTCGATCGAATGGCGCGTCAGTGTGTCACGCTCGAAGGACATCCACCGAACCTTTTTGTGTGTGTGAAGACAATCCTCGAATATTACCCAACTTTTTTCCTATGAAAGTTCTTGACGCTGCAATATTTCCATATATTTGAATTTAGCTCCAGTTCGTGTTTATTTGGATTTGGACGTTTTAGGTGCGCCCTAGTTTTTTTAATACTAATTTTGTGTGTGTGACTGAGAGAGAACGTGTGTATGTGTCCATATGTGTGTTGTGGCGGAAGGGCAATGTGGAGATGGTGTGCGTGTGATACAGACATAGAGAAGTGTGAATGTGCAAATGATCGTGCATGAGTGAGACATAGACAGATGCCGATACATTGTGTATTCATGAGAGAACGGTCTTCTAGTTTACTTGTGTGTGTGTGTGAGAGAGAGAGAGAGAGGGAGAGAGAGAGATAGAGAGAGGAGCATCCGTAACACAACAACCACCTCTCTCAATTCGTCTGTCCCTCGCACGGTCGCATGCAACACATGCATCAACGCGCACATTTTGACACCCTCACCCGGCCCCTGCCCACATCAAGGCCCGCACAATCTCTTCGTGAATACCCATTTCTCTCCTTAGGTTTGTTTTCTCTAGATATCTAACACACACACAGACACACGCAACACAACACACACACACACTCCCCCGAGCACACAATTCATCCCCATCCAAGGTTATACGGCGACCACTCTCGCTTGTGCTTCTTTGCACCCCAACATTGTGGGTGTTCTAGGAAAGCGAGTCCCCAGACTTGCCTGCCTGTGGCCCGCGGCGTGGCTCAAAGGGGGCCCAGCATGGCCCATCTTCATCAACACAGACCCAAGACCCTCGCGAGGGGCCAAGCCTCGCGGGGTGGACGACACGGAGCTTCCTCAGGCACGGCCTCATCAGGCTGGCTCACGAGGAGGTGGAGAGATCAAGGCGGGGTACCTCATGAGGTGCCCATGACGCAAGCCATGATGACTAAGGGCGCCAGGTGGGCGCCAACCCGCGCAGTGTCCTCCTTTCCTCTTTGGTGCAAAGGGAGCAAGCGCAGGCGAGAGCATCAAGCAAAGGCACCCGTTTCAGTGCAACGAGACCAAGACCAGTCCAACGGCAGGGAAGAAGTCATTGTGGAGCCCAAGCTAGCGTCACCACCAGAGCCTTTGGCAGGCGAGGACCAACTTTAGTCAGGATAAGTGTACCAGATGTTCCCCTTCAAAATGGCCAATTGTTGGCGCCCTTCCCGCTCAATATTTGGGAAGAGGCCCAGAGCCTTTGCCTATAAATAGGACTAGCCACCCCCAGGGTAGAGGGACGGAGAAATCGGAGAGAGACAATTGGGATTAGATCGAGTAGCATCGATCAGAGGGAGAGAGAGAAGAAGGGTGACTGAACTCCTCCTAGCAGTTCATCCCCCCAGCCAAGAACCGGCCCTCACGAGGCTGTTCTCCCTTGTATGGCTCATCATCATCGGCCCAAGAGGCAATCCACCACACCAAACTAGAGTAGGGTATTACACCACAACGGTGGCCCGAACTAGTATAAACCCTGTGTCTCTTGTGCTAATTCTTTCGATAGCTTAGATCCGAGCGAGGCAGCGGGGTGCAGGTAGGTAGAAGGCGAGATCTCCGCGCGCACCCCAGAGTTCGAACCTCAAGGGTCTGCCGGAACCCGAAATCCGACATTTGGCGCGCCAGGTAGGGGTGCGCCGGAATCCACCTTCTACCACTTCGTGCCCCGTCGCGTCGTCATCACCATGTCCGGCGACCAGGCGGGCAACCCAGATCCATGGGCGGCGTGGCCCACCCGCGTAGAGCCGCTCGCCTTGGGCGCCCCATGCCCCAGGCAGCTCGCGGTCCGCAGGGCGCTGCGGGCCGCGGGCGACACGGACAGGCTTTGACAGCTCTCACACCGAGGCAAGCGCGGTCGGCAGCAAGGGCCTTCAACCACACCGCGACCACGACACCGTACACCCGCCGGGAGCAGGCGAAGTCGAGGGCCGCGCTCATGGTGGCCCGAGAGCTGCTGCAGTGCAGGCTGCTGGAAGGCTGCCGCGACGTGCTGCTGGAGCAGGTCGCTGAGCTCCTGGGCTTTGCTGCCTCGAGGGCTCACCCCTTCTGCACCCAGCTCCCGCCTCAAGCCCTGGGCAGCCCACGCGGGGGCTCCGCGCACGCCCGCGGGCTCCAAGGCTACTCCAACGCCAGCGAGGCTGTCGGCACCGGACCGGCGGCGGCGCTGCCCCCGCCCCCGGTCCGCGAAGAAGGACTCGTCGTGACCCACGGCCCTAGTGGACATCCGCGCTACCACCCCACGGTGGGCGCGTCAAGCAGAGCTGCATGGCATGCGGAGCACTATGGCGTGGCCTTTGGGATGACGGTGCCAGAAGAATACGTGCCCCACATGATGGACCAAGGGCACCCTCACGAGGGCGAACAAGGATCGCTCCTCAGCCCAATCTGGGGGGACGAGGCGCCAGAAGCTGAGCTCTTCCAGGAGCCCCGGGACGGCCCCACTGGCCACGCTGGAGGCAACGATTATCGGGTACCACTAATTTCTCAGGAGCAGGCATACGCTAATCATGGATTGCAGGAGGTGCAGCTCGCCACAGCAAGCACCTGCCCCGCTCCCACAGTCTCCTACCCCTCGGGAGGAGGGCGTAGGGGGCTGCAGGAGAGGGGCAGAGATACGACGTCACCACGCGGCGTTCGGAGCAAGGCGTTCTCAGGAGGTAGGCCCTCTACTGGGGAGGTGCCTCAGGGCCTGCCCCTGGCGGAGGACCCGTGGTCGTCGGGGGAACCGCTAGCAACCGCTCTACCCCATCGACGGCGTCCTGGTTTCCGATCGTCGTTGATGGCACTAGGGTGTGGCACAAGGCGGGGCCCTCGTCTGGCGATATGAAGCAAGGCCGGGTACCTGTGAAGAAGGCCCAGTGCCTGTGAAGCTCGCCGCCCCGTGACACTCTCACGTAATAATGAGTGGGGATGTACACGCCCTGGACTCTCAGGGGTGCCGGCCTCAGGCCCTGGGGCTCCCTCCCACGCCCAGTGGACAGCACTTAGCTCCGTGCTGGTGAGAAGACGTCCAAGACTAGATTAGGTGCCGGACGCGGCCTTTTATCTGCTTCCATTGCTTCTCCCTTTGGTTGTCACTTTCCCCCGCTGGATTTAAGTTGGATTCGAATTTGAGATTTGCGTGTGTTCAGGGAGGGGTGCTTAGTCTCGTTCGAGCAATTTCTCGCGTTTTGGTTACCACTTCCCCTCAGCTGCCTCCCCTCGTGAGCCCCTCGCGAGCCGGGTCAGGCCTAGCTTGCGCGCAGCCCAGACTGCCGCCGCCGCGTCCTCTCAGGAGGGTTTTTCACTGCAGATCCTACGGATTCGATCAGGGAACACTTGGGACACCACAGCCTCCCACGGGCTACCTCAGGGCCCCCACGGGACGAAGGTAAACTAGCCAACCAGCGAGTCTCTTAGCCAGCCACTTGGCGCGAGCGCATGTGCAATGTAACATCTACTAATACGATGAACACAAGTCTTACATGAGGGGCTCCCCCTCCCAAAATGCTCTCACAACCATCAGGCCAAAACCTGAGTTCTATCCATGCAGGGTAAGGAAACATGAACGATGCGGAATCAGTCAGATAAATCCCCCAATGCATCCTCAGGAGCACCTCCTGAACTGTCGCTGGCGTCGCTGGGCTCGTCATCGCTGTCTGCATTGCCCCCAGCGGCGTCAGGGCCGTTCACCACACCACCCTCGTCGGCAGCCACGATCACGTCGTCGTTGTCTGAAGCGAAGGCCCTGACAAGAGCATCCACATTGTCCTCCACCCAGTGCGACAGGTCATCTCGGACGGCCTGGGGGACTGGGGCGATGTCGGCGTCGAAATCAAAGTGGGGATCCATGTTTCGGAGATGGCTGAAGACACAGGAAAAGGCACGCCCGAGCAGGGCGCGACTCCTCTCCTCCACCAACCTGTCGGCCCTGGCCGACCGCACCTCCAGCTGCGTCACCACGGCGGTGAAGAACTGAAGGTTGCCAGCGTAGTTGATTGCGTGCGGCTCGCCAACGGCCGCCTTGCAGATGTTGCCCAAGGCTGTGTTGGCTCTCTCCCAGAGCGTGGTGAGCATGGGGCCGTGCTCATACTCCAGGACCTGCCGCTGACGTATCTCGTCCGTATTCTGGCGCATGACAGCCTCAGCCTCCTCCACCCGCTGGCGAAGACGGAGCACCTCGGCCTGGGAGGTGGTTGACTCCCCTTGTGCTACCTCAAGGGCGGCCCGAGAAGCGTCAGCCCGCCGCGTTGCTTCCTCCAGCTTGGCCCTCAAGGCAGCAGTCCTACCTTCAGCCTCGGCCCGGATCAACCCCAGCCTCCCCTCGAACTCGCGCTCGAGGTCCAAGCGCGCCATCGCCACCCGACGCCCAACCTCCTCCAGGACACGGGCTTCCCGTGCAGCGACATCATCCTCTGCCTGCGTCACCAAGCGCTCCCTCGTCTCCAGCCGCTCGTACTCGCGGGTGCGTTGGGTGGCTTCCAGCGTCAATGCCTCCTCACACTTCTGGGGCTCTGCTGGGTTGCCAGAGGCCACCTTCATCGACGCGAGAACCGCCTCGCGCAGCTCCACTTGCTCCTCCAGTGAGTGGCACTAGGCCAGGAGCTCCCGAGCCCGCTCCTCCGCCGCCTCTCGCCGTCAGTCAGCTTCCCGGGCCTCCTCAGCGGCCTGAGATCGGGCCTCCTGAGAGGCCTCTAGCGACGCCTTCGCCTCTTCATCGTCAAGATCGCGTTGATGGCGCGCAAGGGCGATGGCGCCCTCCAGCTCGCGCCTCTCTGCAGCCAGGCGCAGGCCCTCGGCGTCGAGGCGTGAGTCTTCATCAGCAAGCTCCTCCCCAAGAAGGTTCACCATGTCAGCCGCCCTTCGAAGGAATCCTTGGCGACGAGTGCGACGCTCCCGGGTGCGCTCTAGCACGTCTTCCACACCATCATCTGCCCCAAGCAAGCGCCAGGGGCCACAAATCAGCGCTCCCCCTCCGGGCAGGGGGGTGGGGGCTGGCACCCTCGCGACAGCCAGGCGCGCCACGCCGGAAGCCCGGCCTAGAGCCAGCCCGCCTCCAGATGAAGGGCGCAGGGAGCGCCTCAGCCAGTCGCAGTCCACGACCAGACGAGAAGCCCACGACAGGCTGTCTATGCCATGAGAAGGCCCACGAAGGAAGATCGCGGGGTACGCAGGACCTCGATGCACCTCGGGACGATTCGCCCCACCGATCGCCCTCACCACGAGGGCTGTGCTGCTCGGAGCACTTGAGGACGGCGGAGGGGACGAAGCCAAGGGGGATGGCACCTCAGCCTCCTCCGCGAGCTCGGCCGGAAGGGGCCTGCGGAGCAAGGATCAGTAAAAGCAATAGGAGGATCGAGACCTGGAAAAGGAGAAGGCTTACTCATCTGTGGCGAAGTACTTCCTACGCTTCAGCAGGCGACAAGGGTAATCGTCGCCCAGGGCCTCCATTTTCTTTCGGAGGGCCTCAAAGTCCACGCGGAAGCGGCCCAAGAGTTGAGCGCAGGGATCAACCTGCGACGAAGACGGAGCGTCAAGGCGATCCGCGTCAGGGGCGCCTGCCTGATGCGCGCTGCCAATCGCCTCACCCAGAGAAGCAGCTGGAGCCTCAGGGGCCTTAGCCGCAGGCGCTGAGGGCAGCTGCTCGCCAGCCTCAGCCTCAGCGGCACGGGCCCCAGGAGCTGCTCCCTCATGAGGATCTCCCGGGATTGTCACCCCGCCGGGAGCCCCCTCGGCCTCTGGCGCCTCATGCCTCCCTGCTCCGCCACTTGAGGAAGAGTCGCCTTGGCCGACTAGAAGGGCAGTCACCACCACTGGGTTCTCGCGAGGCCCCTGGAGGCCGGCGGGGCGCGGCCCCCACTCATCGAAGATAGGCATCTGATTCACAAGGTCGCCCCTGTTCCGGCAGAGGTACAACAAGGCCCCTCCCCGCTGGATGCTGCCAGGGTTGGGGTCCTTAGTCAGGATCAAGAGCGCTGTCCTCATGTAACACCCTCGATGCGACTATATCTCCCACGTGTCGAGGCACGACTTAGAGGCATAATCACATTGAAGGCATATGTCGCAAGTTAGGCAATCTTCACAACATCCCATGTAATATGAATAATAAAGGGGAGCTAACATAGTTGGCTTACACTCGCCACGTCAATCAAGTACATAAATAACATTACATCATCCAAACACTCATGGCCCGTCTACGGCGCCAAAATAAAAGAGAACCCAACATGCGACAACGGTCCCGTTCACCCCCAACTGGGCACCACTAATGATCATCGGGAAAGGAAACATAGTAAAGTTGAGATTCTTCGTCGACCTCCCACTTGAGCTCAAACGCGTCTCCTGGAGCGGAATCATCAGGCCCTGCATCTGGTGTAATAGTAATCTGTGAGCCACAGGGACTTAGCAATCTCGCACCCTCGCGATCAAGACTATTTAAGCTTATAGGTATGGCAAGGTAAATATAAGTGGAGCTGCAGCAAGCGACTAGCAAGTATGGTGGCTAACTTATTCGCAAAAGAGAGTGAGAAGAGGAGGCAAAGAGCGAGCGAGAAACTAGAGAGCAACATGCGCAAACATTACTCCAACACCGTGTCCACTTCCCGGACTCCGCCGAGAAGAGGCCATCACGGTAACACACTCAGTTGATTCATTTTAATTAAGGTTCAAGTTATCTACAACCAGACATTAACAAATTCCCATCTGCCCATAACCGCGGGCATGGCATTTGAAAGTTCAAATCCCTGCAGGGGAGTCCCAACTTAGCCCATGACAATCTCTCACGGTCAACGAAGGAATAGACCTCCTCCCAAGACGTTCCGATCAGACTCGGTATCTCGGTAATTCAAGACACTTCGACAGGTTAAAACAAGACCAGCAACACCGCCCGAATGTGCCGACAAATCCCGATAGGAGCTGCACATATATCTTTCCCAAGGCACACTCAGATAAGCAATCCGTACAACTAAAACTAGCCCTCGAGTTTCCGCGAGGTGGCGCTGCAAGGGGCTCTAGTTTGGACCAACACTCAGAGGAGCACTGGCCCGGGGGGGTTAAAATAAGATGACCCTTGAGTCTGCAGAACCCAAGGGAAAGAAAAGGCTAGGTGGCAAATGGTAAAACTAAGGTTGGGCATTGCTGGAAAAGCTTTAATCAAGGCGAACTATCCAGGGGTTCCCATTATAACCCAACCGCGTAAGGAACGCAAAATCCGAGAACATAACACCGATATGACGGAAACTAGGGCGGCAAGAGTGGAACAAAACACTAGGCGAGAGGCCGAGCCTTCCACCCTTTACCAAGTATATAGATGCATTAAGATAACATAGCAATATGATGATATCCCAACAAGTAAATAAATGTTCCAACAAGGAACGGCCTCCAATCTTCACCTGCAACTAGCAACGCTATAAGAGGGGCTGAGCAAAGCGGTAACATAGCTAATCAACGGTTTGCTAGGACATGGTGGGTTAGAGGTTTGACATGGAAATTTGGGAGGCTTGAAAGCAAATGGTAGGTATCATAGCAGTGGCATAGCAAAAGAGCGAGCATACTAGCATAGCAAAGATAGTAGTGATTTCGAGGGTATGATCATCTTGCCTGCACAGTTGTCAGAGTTGACTGGATCCTCGAAAGCAAACTCAACGGGCTCCTCGTTAGCGAACTCATCTCCCGGCTCTACCCAACAAGACAAGCAAGCAACAAGGATACAATCAACCACGTGCAAGGGTCAAACAAGATGATGCAAAGATGATATGCTAAGCGGGATGCGATGCGGGATGCAAAATGCAAGATATGACAGGAAATTCATGAACCTGGCCTCAACTTGGAAATCCAAGTGTGCCACTGGAAAGATGGGATGAAATCTCTTGAAAACGATATAAAGAACGCCGGAATCGGAATTACGGTTTGGAAATAGCAAGCGATTCAAACATGACACCGGTCTGCGATTTACAGCAAGTAGGCATCTTAATGCAATGGAATGAACATGCTAAGGCACCCAAACATGACAAAACAATACATGGCAGGGATGCATTCAAGATGCTTAACAAAAGTCTAGCACCGAGCTGCGGCCAAATCATCCATTAACAGGTTGAAACAAGCATGGCAAAAATGCATATGACAAACAGATTTCAGACTTAGTGAAATTAACACTTGTCTGGAATTTCAGATCAGGTAGCCCTCTTCGGTGCAACAAAACTGTATGCTACAGGACCTGAACATGGCAAAGTAAGGCATCGCATGGAGCTACTCAAAGAGCTTAACAAAAGTCCCTTAGTGACCTTGAGCAAAAAGGGATCAGAAAATACAATTGCAAGCATGTGAACATAGCAAAAACATAATCAGTTTTCAGACTTAGTGAAAACTGGCACATGCTGAAATATAACTCAAGTAGGCATGTTTATGAGCTCGATGCACCCACTACGGTGAAAGTAATGAGAAAACAAGCACACATCCATCAAGAAGGCACAAAATGCAAGCTAGACATGGCAAGAACAATGGCATAGCATGCACGGATCAACTACAACATCATCAGCAAAATTGCAAACAAGTTGACAATCTGCCCAGATTCACAAAGTAGCAAAAGTAGAGCTCGATTGACTCAAGCTAGGATGCTCCATCATTGAAAACAAAGGCATGGATGGATAGAGCACTACAATATTAACAAAACATCCTTACTGATCATCCTCAAAAGAGGCATGGATCACTAGGAAACAACATGAACATATGACATCATGAGATAAACAGCTCCAGGAATTAGTGAAATTACTAAGTCCCTGAAAACAGAATTAGCAAGTGCACCACTTTGCAAGCTTGCACAAGTCACCACACACATCACAAAAATACATGGGTTGCACCTCTGGAAAGATGACAAAACCCTTAACAAAACACATGTAGAGCATCAGGGCATATCATGCACACATTAATCATGGCAAAAATGACAAAAACCTAAATGGGGTAGCAGATCTGACAATTAACTCAAGTAGTCCTCTTCTAATAGCATTTCGGGCATCAAGATGAATTCAAATGAAAATGATGCAATGGAATGAAATGATGTACTCTCTGAGATGAACATTTTGATATGCTATATGCAAGAATCGAAGCTACGGATGCAAAGTTACGGCAGGTCAAAGTATGCAACATGAGCTAGGGTTTTTGAGAAAAGTCAACCTCCGAATTTCCAGATCTGAGATTTGCACGCGGATCGAGGATGGCCGGTGAGGTACTGTTCAGTTTGCCGGGACGAAGAGGCAGCGGCCGGCGAGAGGAGGTGGTGGCCGATTCCGGTCGGGGCCGGGGCGGAGGCGGCGGTGCGGAAGCCGAGGCGGCGGGGCGGCGACCGGCGCGCGGGAGCGGGCGGCCCGCTCGGGCGGCGGTGCGGAGGACGGCGCCGGCGATGGGGCGCGGCGTCGCCGGCCGGCGAAGGGCGGCGCTCGGGGAAAAGGAGCCGGGCGCGGGCGCGACGTGGGAGGAGGGCGGCGGCCGGCGCGGGCTCGAGGGGGCCCTCCCTGGGCCTGGCGGGCCGTGGCGGTGGAGGCGGTGGCGTTGCCACGTGGCACGATGGGAGTGGGCGGCGGCGACGTCCGGCACGGTGCGGACAATGTCCGGCGCGCGGAGATGATTTTTAGGGTTTCGGAGGTAAGAGGAGATCGGAAAATCGGGGGGGCTTTAAATAGGCATAGAGGGAGCTAGGAGATTCCAAATGAGGTGCGGTTTTCGGCCACGCGGTCGTGATCGAACGCTCTAGATGATGGAGCAGAGTTAGGTGGGTTTTGGGCCAAATTGGAGGGGTGTTGGGCTGCAACACACGCGAGGCCTTTTCGGTCCCTCGGTTAACCGTTGGAGTATCAAACGAAGTCCAAATGATACGAAACTTGACAGGCGGTCTACCGGTAGTAAACCAAGGCCGCTTGGCAAGTCTCGGTCCAATCCGGAAATGTTTAATCCCCACAAACGAAAGAAAGCTAGAAATGGCCATCGGAGGAGAACGAAGCGCCGGAATGCAAAACGGACAACGGGGAAAAAGCTCGAATGCATGAGACGAACACGTATGCAAATGCAATGCACATGATGACATGATATGAGATGCATGACAATGACAACAACACATGGAGACAAAGACCTGAACCCGAGGAAATAAATATAACTTAACGCCGGAAACGGCAAGAGTTGGAGTACAAATTGGGAAAGTTACATCCGGGGTGTTACAACACTCCACCACTACGAAAGGATCTCGTCCCGAGATCTAGGACTGAAAGAATGCTGGGTACTCAGAACGGAGGTGATCCTCGCGTTCCCAGGTAGCTTCACGGTCGGAATGGTGTGACCACTTGACTTTGAGAAATTTGATTGACTTGTTGCGAGTCTTGCGTTCAGTCTCTTCAAGAATAGCAACTGGGTGCTCACGATAGGAGAGATCTTCTTGGAGCTCAATGTCCTCGAAGTTGATGGTGTGGTCAGGAGTCTTGAAGCACTTTCGAAGCTGAGAGACATGGAACACGTCATGAACATTTGCAAAGTTTGAAGGAAGCTCGAGTTGATAGGCGAGGTCGCCTCTCTTGTTGACAATCTTGAAAGGTCCGACGTATCTAGGGGCAAGTTTCCCTTTGATACCGAATCGACGAGTACCTTACATAGGAGAGACACGGAGGTAAACATGATCTCCGATCTCGAAAGCCAAATCACGGTGCTTACTATCATAGTAGCTCTTCTGACGGGATTGGGCTGCTTTGAGGTTATCACGAATGACTTTGCACATCTCTTCTGCCTCTGTGATCAAGTCATTACCCAAAAACTGACGTTCACCGGTTTCAGACCAGTTGAGAGGGGTACGGCACTTCCTGCCATACAGAATTTCAAATGGGGCCTTGCCCGAACTTGCTTGAAAACTGTTGCTGTAGGAGAATTCAGCATAAGGAAGACAATCCTCCCACTTCATGCCGAAGGAGATCACACAAGCCCTGAGCATATCTATAAGAATCTAGTTGACATGCTCGACTTGACCGCTAGCTTGAGGATAGAAAGTTGTGCTAAAGCGGATGTTCATGCCCATGGCCTTCTGAAAAGAATCCCAAAACTTGGATGTAAAGATGCTGCCACGGTCTGGAGAGATCACTTGTGGAATACCGTGCAGAGAAACAATACGAGAGGTATAGAGTTCCGCCAATTGAGCTGCAGTAATCGACTCTTTGATAGGCAGAAAGTGAGCCACTTTGGTGAGTTTGTCGATGATAACGAATATAGCATCATTTCCATGCTTGGACTTTGGAAACCCAGTCACGAAGTCCATCTCAATGTGGTCAAACTTCCATTCTGGAATGGCAAGAGGTTGGAGGAGACCTGCTGGCCTTTGGTGTTCTGCCTTCACTCTTCTGCAGACATCACATTCATTCACGAATTGAGCAATTTCGCGCTTCATTCGAGTCCACCAATAAGCTTGCTTGAGGTCCTGATACATCTTCGTGCTCCCAGGGTGGATGGAGAGGAGAGAATTGCGAGCCTCGTTCATGATCACTTTACGAAGGTCACCTTTGGGTACAACAATACGATCCTCTAAGAAAAGAGTGTCCTTGTCATCAAGGCGGTAGCACTTGTACTTGGACTGGCTCTTGGCAATCCCAATCTTTACCTTTTTTCACCATAGCATCAAGAAGCTGGGCTTGGCGAATCTGGTCTTCTAAGGTAGGAGAGACTTGAAGGTTGGCGAGGAATCCTTGAGGAACAACTTGCAGATTAAGTTTGCGGAAAGCTTCACAAAGCTCGGGTTGATAAGGCTTGAGAATCAGACTGTTACAATAAGTTTTCCTGCTCAATGCGTCAGCAATCACATTGGCCTTGCCTGGAGTATACTCAATACTCGGATTATACTCTTGAATCATTTCGGCCCATCAAGTTTGCCTGAGGTTGAGATTAGGCTGAGTGAAGATGTACTTGAGACTCTTGTGATCAGTGAAAATGTCCACTTTTCTTCCCAATAGAAGATGTCTCCAAGTCAAAGAGCATGCACAAGTGCCACCAACTCGAGATCATGAGTGGGGTCGTTCTTCTAATTAGGCTTCAATTGGCGAGAGGTATAAGCAACAACTTTCTTCTATTGTATCAATACTGCGCCAAGACCTTGGAGAGATGCATCACAAAAGACCTCATACGGTTTGGATTCATCAGGTGGAGTCAGAACTGGAGCAGTGATCAATTTCTCTTTCAAAGTGTTGAAAGCAATATCACACTCCGAAGACCAAACGTACTTGACATGCTTCTGAAGAAGATTTGTGAGAGGTTTCGCGATCTTAGAAAAGTTTTCAACGAATCTTCGGCAATAGCTTGCGAGACCGAGAAAACTGCGGAGTTGCTTCACGTTTTGAGGAGGTTCCCAATTCACAATTGCAGACACCTTCTCAGGATTCACGGCGATGCCCTTGGCAGAGATGATATGACCAAGATAAAGAACCTCATCAAGCCAAAATTCACACTTGGAGAACTTGGCGTAGAACTGATGTTCTCTGAGCTTATCGAGTGCCAAACGCAAGTGCTTGGCATGATCTTCCTTGTTCTTGGAGAAAAACAGAATGTCGTCGAGATAGATGAAAACGAAGTCATTGGTGTAGGCGTTGAAGATGAAGTTCATCATGCGAGAGAACATCGAAGGAGCGTTGACGAGGCCAAAAGACATGACAGTGTATTCATATGAACCAAAGCTTGTCCTGAAAGCCGTCTTGGGAATAGCTTGCTCACGGATTCGAATCTGATGATAACCCATATGGAGATCAAGCTTGGAGAATACTTGAGCACCTTTGAGTTCTTCGAATAGCTCATTGATGTTGGGAAGTGGATATTTGTTCTTGATGGTCTTCTTGTTCACTAGACGGTAATCAACACAAAGGCGGTCCGTTCCATCCTTCTTCTTCACAAAAAGAACACCACAACCCCACGGAAGAACTAGGCCGGATGAGACCCATTTTCTCTTGAATATCGAGTTGCTTCTTCAGCTCCTTCAACTCTTCAGGTCCGAGCTTGTAAGGACGTTTGCACACAGGTTCCGTGCCAGGCTCAAGATCAATAACGAATTCAACTGGCCGGTGCGGAGGCATTCCTGGAAGCTCTTCTGGAAAGACGTCTTGATATTCGCAAACGACTGGAATTTGAGAGATGGCATCGAGTTCACCCTTCTCATTGAGAGAAAACAGACGGATGGTATCATCATGAGCGGCAAAGACAATTACATCCTCAGACGAATGAGTCAATTGAATCTGCCTAGCAGCACAATCAAGCCGAGCCTTGTGCTTAGAAAGCCAATCCATTCCGAGAATAAGATCAATATCCGAGTCACCAAGAACATTTGGAGAGGACAAGAACTTATAGTCACCTAAAGTGATAGTAACATCCGGAACGCATACTCGAGATGTCATTTGACGGGCCGGAGAGACAATAGCCAACGGTTTCGGCAACACTTGAGTAACAAAATCATGCTTAGATGCAAAAGGTCTCGAGATGAAACAATGCGATGCACCCGTGTCAAAAAGAACTTTTGCAGGAACATCGTTAACAGGAAGGTTACCCATGATCACATCTGATGAGTCCTCTGCCTGAGCTGCATTCACCATATTGACCTTGGCGTACTTGGGGTTATGCTTGACCACAGTTGTACTAGCCGATCTGACAGGAGGAGGAGGAGGAAGACGCCTCTGGTTGAAACACTTGTTGGCATAGTGACCCTTCTGTTGGCACTTGTTGCACGAGACCTCTGAAAGCGGACGGTGATACGGAGCACTCGATCTTGGAGCTTGAGACGAAGTCTTGTTCTGAAAGCTAGGGTTGGGTGGGTGGGAAGAACCACTGCCACCTTTGCTCTTCTGCTGATACGGCTGACGGAGCGGAGGAGGAGGAAGCCAATACTTCTTCTGCTTGGCCACTTGAGTAGAGGAAGAAGGAGTAACATCTCTGACTCGCTTCTTGGAAGCATCACACCTCAACTGAGCAGCCTCTTGCTTCAGTGCCATGTTGTAGAACTCATCGTATCTCAAGGGCTCAAAGAGAACAAGAGCGAGCTGAATATCTTCTCTGAGACCACCCCTGAACTGATATATCATGCTCTTCTCATCAGGGACGTCCTGCTTGGCAAAGCGGGCGAGCTTCTGAAACAACTTGTTGTAGTCATAGACAGAAAAAGAGCCTTGCTTCAGATTGGGGAATTCCTCACGCTTGCTTTCAACCGCGCTTTGGGGAATATGATGAGGCCTGAAATCTCGACGGAAATCATCCCAAGTGATAACACGTCCACCTCTGGAGTCCTTGTACTGCTGGAACCATTCTGCAGCTTGATCTTTGAGTTGGAAGGAAGCGAACTTAACAGAGTCCTCAGGCTTGACGTTACTGCACTCGAAATGCTTACACAGATCCACAAGCCAATCGTCAGCATCAGTTGCCTCAACACAATTGCTGAAAGTCTTTGGCCCATTAGCAAGGAACTGGTTGAGTGTAACAAAGTGATTCTGATTGCTGCCTTGATTCCCTTGGTTGCCTTGATTGCGCTCTTGAAGAAATTGCATGATCAACTGTGTGTTTGCATTGGTTGCGGACATCACAGCTTGCCATGCCTCTGGAGGAGGTGGAGGTGGTGGCGGATCAGGATTCGGAGTCGTGCGCGTTGGAGGAGCCATCCTGAAGAGGTTGACCACCATTAGCACATTGATAGACAAATATTGAAGCTGAAACCAATGGAAAGAAAATTGCAACATATAGTCTTCACATCCGAACAAAATGAACGAATGCGTTCCTCTTGAAATGGTCACATATCCATAAATTGAGAAGCCACGTAGAATTAAGGTAGAGAAATAAATCAACAAGGTACGGATCAAGAACGAATAATTGGTAAGAAATCCCAATCTCAAACCAATATCCGTGGAAGAAGAACTAGAGCTACTAGAATTCCCACCTATGATACTCCCGAACCTTCCCGGTTATGCAATCAGGTGTTGGGATACAGGGGAAGCATAATATCTCACCCAAATCTAGCAAATCCTACATCCAGCTGTATCCATCCTTCAACACATAACCAAGAAACCTTTGGAAACCATCTACCCCAACCTTCGAAAAGCATCCATTATACAAGTTATGGCGATACTCCTGAACTAACGCCCCAGTACTGGGTGGCGTCGAGGTTATCTCACCAACGAACTGCATAAAAGATATTTTCGATGTCGGCGTACTAAACTCAGGTATTCCAGAACTGCAACGATAAAATTATGATGACAACACCTCAGAGCTCACCTCCACGGGAGACTTCCACTAAACCCCTGACAGGAGGCACCAAGACAATGTTCTCATCATAAAACCATCGGAACGATTCCAAGATACCCGCGTGATCCTAAAAAAATTAGTGAAATCTGAGAAGAGAAGAGTCAAAACTCTACGTCAGGATGCCTTACCAGAGCGATGAGGAGACTGGGAAGTAAAAAAGAATTCCTAAACTCTCCGATATATAATTCCTAATGACTCAAAACATTTTTCTAGACACAACTCGGCCGCTAAAAACGATCAAGCAATGGGGCTCCTAAGGTCGGGGAAGGCTCTGATTACCAACTTGTAACACCCTCGATGCGACTATATCTCCCACGTGTCAAGGCACAACTTAGAGGCATAATCGCATTGAAGGCATATGTCGCAAGTTAGGAAATCTTCACAACATCCCATGTAATATGAATAATAAAGGGGAGATAACATAGTTGGCTTACACTCGCCACGTCAATCAAGTACATAAATAACATTACATCATCCAAACACTCATGGCCCGTCTATGGCGCCAAAATAAAAGAGAACCCAACATGCAACAACGGTCCCATTCACCCCCAACTGGGCACTACTACTGATCATCGGGAAAGGAAACATAGTAACATTGAGATTCTTCGTCGAACTCCCACTTGAGCTCAAACGCGTCTCCTGGAGCGGAATCATCAGGCCCTGCATCTGGTGTAATAGTAATCTGTGAGCCATAGGGACTCAGCAATCTCGCACCCTCGCGATCAAGACTATTTAAGCTTATAGGTATGGCAAGGTAAATATAAGTGGAGCTGCAGCAAGCAACTAGCAAGTATGGTGGCTAACTTATTCGCAAAAGAGAGCGAGAAGAGGAGGCAAAGCGCGAGCGAGAAACTAGAGAGCAACCTGCGCAAACATTACTCCAACACCGTGTCCACTTCCCGGACTCCGCCGAGAAGAGGCCATCACGGTAACACACTCAGTTGATTCATTTTAATTAAGTTAAGGTTCAAGTTATCTACAACCGGACATCAACAAATTCCCATCTACCCATAACCGCGGGCACGGCTTTCGAAAGTTCAAATCCCTGCAGGGGAGTCCCAACTTATCCCATGACAAGCTCTCACGGTCAACGAAGGAATAGACCTCCTCCCAAGATGTTCCGATCAGACTCGGTATCTCGGTAATTCAAGACACTTCGACAGGTTAAAACAAGACCAGCAACACCGCCCGAATGTGCCGACAAATCTCGATAGGAGCTGCACATATCTCTTTCTCAGGGCACACTCAGATAAGCAATCCGTACAACTAAAACCAGCCCTCGAGTTTCCCCGAGGTGGCGCTGCAAGGGGCTCTAGTTTGGACCAACCCTCAGAGGAGCACTGGCCGGGGGGGGGTTAAAATAAGATGACCCTTGAGTCTGCAGAACCCAAGGGAAAGAAAAGGCTAGGTGGCAAATGGTAAAACCAAGGTTGGGCATTGCTGGAAAAGCTTTAATCAAGGCAAACTATCCAGGGGTTCCCATTATAACCCAACCGCGTAAGGAACGCAAAATCCGGGAACATAACACCGATATGACGGAAACTAGGGCGGCAAGAGTGGAACAAAACACTAGGCGAGAGGCCGAGACTTCCACCATTTACCAAGTATATAGATGCATTAAGATAACATAGCAATATAATGATATCCCAACAAGTAAATAAATGTTCCAACAAGGAACGGCCTCCAATCTTCACCGGCAACTAGCAACGCTATAAGAGGGGCTGAGCAAAGCAGTAACATAGCCAATCAACGGTTTGCTAGGACATGGTGGGTTAGAGGTTTGACATGGCAATTTGGGAGGCTTGAAAGCAAATGGTAGGCATCGTAGCAATGGCATAACAAAAGAGCGAGCAAACTAGCATAGCAAAGATAGTAGTGATTTCGAGGGTATGATCATCTTGCCTGCACAGTTGTCAGAGTTGACTGGATCCTCGAAAGCAAACTCAACGGGCTCCTCGTTAGCGAACTCGTCTCTGGACTCTACCCAACAAGATAAGCAAGCAACAAGGATACAATCAACCACGTGCAAGGATCAAACAAGATGATGCAAAGATGATATGCTAAGCGGGATGCGATGCGGGATGCAAAATGCAGGATATGACAGGAAATGCATGAACCTAGCCTCAACTTGGAAATCCAAGTGTGCCACTGGAAAGATGAGATGAAATCGCTTGAAAACGATATAAAGAACGCCGGAATCGGAGTTACGGTTTGGAAATGGCAAGCGATTCAAAAATGACATCGGTCTGCGATTTACAGCAAGTAGGCATGTTAATGCAATGGAATGAACATGCTACAGCACCCAAACATGACAACAAAATACATGCCAGGGATTCATTCAAGATGCTTAACAAAAGTCTAGCACTGAGCTGCGGCCAAATCATCCATTAACAGGTTCAAACAAGCATGGCAAAAATGCTACAGGACCTGAACATGGCAAAGTAAGGCATGGCATGGAGCTACTCAAAGAGCTTAACAAAAGTCCCTTAGTGACCTTGAGCAAAAAGGGATCAGAAAATACAATTGCAAGCATGTGAACATAGCAAAAACATAATCAGTTTCCAGACTTAGTGAAAACTGGCACATGCTGAAATATAACTCAAGTAGGCATGTTTACGAGCTCGGTGCACTCACTACGGTGGAAGTCATGACAAAACAAGCATACATCCATCAAGAAGTCACAAGATTCAAGCTATACATGGCAAGAACAATGGCATAGCATGTACGGATCAACTACAACATCATCGGCAAAATTGCAAACAAGTTGACAATCTGCCCAGATTCACAAAGTAGCAAAAGTAGAGCTCGATTGACTCAAGTTAGGGTGCTCCATAATTGCGAACAAAGGCATGGATGTATAGAGCACTACAATATTAAGAAAACATCCTTAATGATCATCCTCAAAAGAGGCACGGATCACTAGGAAACAACATGAACATATGATATCATGAGATAAACAGCTCCAGGACTTGGTGAAATTACTAAGTCCCTGAAAACAGAATTAGCAAGTGCACCACTTTGCAAGCTTTCACAAGTCACCACACACATTACAAAAATACATGGGTTGCACCTCCGGAAAGATGAAAAAACCCTTAACAAAACACATTTAGAGCATCAGGGCATATCATGCACACATTAATCATGGCAAAAATGACAAAAACCTAAATGGGGTAGCAGATCTGACAATTAACTCAAGTAGCCCTCTTCTAACAGCATTTCGGGCATCAAGATGAACTCAAATGAAAATGATTCAATGGAATGAAATGATTTACTCTCTGAGATGAACATTTTGATATGCTATATGCAAGAATCGGAGCTACGGATGCAAAGTTACGGCAGGTCAAAGTATGCAACATGAGCTAGGGTTTTTGAGAAGAGTCAACCTCCGAATTTCCAGATTTGAGATTTGCACGCGGATCGAGGACGGCCGACGAGGTACTGTTCACGCCGGAGTTCGCCGGGACGAAGAGGCAGCGGCCGGCGAGAGGAGGTGGTGGCCGGATCCGGTCGGGGCCGGGGCGGAGGCGGCGGTGCGGAAGCCAAGGCGGCGGGGCGGCGACCGGCGCGCGGCAGCGGGCAGCCCGCTTGGGCGGCGGCGCAGAGGACGGCGCCGGCGATGGGGCGCGGCGTCGCCGGCCGGCGAAGGGCGGCGCTCGGGGAAGAGGAGCCGGGCGCGGGCGCGACGTGGGAGGAGGGCGGCGGCCGGCGCGGGCT